>NC_034409.1:103320235-103593842 GCF_002078875.1 Numida meleagris
TCCTCACTGTGATGTAGAATGGAAATGTACTTTTTTTTCCCTACAGAATGGGAGGTGTTGCTGGGTCTCACTCTGTTCCCACTTAGGAATTTGAATTAATTCTGCCTTTAAAAATTTGGTGAATTGTCAAATGATAATTAAGAGAAAAACTATTTTGCTTTACTTGGCTTTTTTATTAGTTACCACTGAAGCTTTGTAGAGTGAATCTTTGCTATAGATAGATATAGCAGTTGTAACTCTTTACTTTTAAGCTCACAGCACCTTCCTTGTGATTACAGAAATATTTGTCAAGCAGTAAAAAAAGAAAAGACGAAGGCTGGCACATTGGACAGTTACACAGTGTAATGGAAAAAGAAAGAAAATTATTTTGCCAGGAAATGGGTCTGGCATACTCTCCCTGTTCATGCGCATAAAGCACAACACTTAAAATCTGAAATGTCTCTTAGATAATCCACAGCAGCCTATAATTCCCCAGGACAGGATACCTTGGACAATTTAATAACTCTGAAAATATATAGTTAAATTTTATTTTGTTGATATTAGGTTAAGACATCTTAATGCTGTCTTTGGAACTAGGAATGTGATTATTGATGTATCACATTCTGTGAGCATCTTTTATGAAATATTATAACTCAGTTTCACACATTTAGCTTCTGTTAACCTTTGGAAGCTATGTAATGAACTCAGACCAATGGTCATGATTTCTTCGGAAAAGACTGACAATGTTGCCTACGAAGCTGTTGTTTTATGGTAACTTTAATTTATTATCTATTTTCTGGGTAAGGACTGGTTTATGCCGGCAGCATCTTCCTTAAAGGTCATGCTCTGAGGTTGTTTTTCTTTCTGACATTTGTCCGCATTCAGCACATATGAAAAAATTAAATTTGCAGATGTTGGTATGATAATATTTCTGAAATAAATTAAAACTAATTTGCCTAGAAATATTATTGAGGAACTGTTTTAAATGTCAGTGTGGTAGCGAAATTAACAGTTGTTCCTTTATTGAGCATGCCATTCTGCTCAAGTTACCCTCTTAGCATAGTCAAAGCATAAAACCTGTCTGAAAACTGTCTTTGCCATTTATTATTGAAGGTGTTTACGCTCATGAAAGTTCCCAGATTGACCACAGTATTCAGTTTGAGATACCCACTAAGTTACCTAGAGCATTTGTATGAAACTTTGTGTCCTGAACTCTTCAGTTGTGTGAAGGATTTGATGAGACCTAGACGTTACAAGATAATTTCAGCCTGACTGCTTAAGAGAGAAAATCTTGACAGTGCTGAAATATATGGAAGAATTCTCAGTGATTTCACTGTGGTCACTATTTAAATCAGAGCGCAAATGATGCAACCATCCAGTGACACTACTGATGCAGTCACTGTGTTCTGTTCCAAGACCAGGTTGGATAAGGCCCTGGACAACCTGACCTAGTGCCTGATCTAATGGTTGGCAGGCAATCCTGCCTGGGGCAGAGATTTGGAACTAGATGATCTTTGAGGTCTCTTCCAACCCAAGCCATTCTGTGATTTTATGTTTCCATGAATTTATGATTCTGTAATTGTGATGTCTCGTAGATATCTTTCTGCTAAGAACTGGATTGCTATTACTTACCATTTATAAGTGAGGGATGTAACATATTTTTTTGCTTATTTTTACTTCTGGTTGTGGAATAACTAGATAGTACTCAACGTGACGACTCTGGGTTTGCACAGGCTAATGGCTGATCGGGTGCTTGTGATCGGCAGTGGAGGGAGAGAGCATGCATTGGCCTGGAAGCTGGCCCAGTCCCCACACGTAAAACAAGTGTTTGTTGCTCCTGGAAATGCAGGAACAGCTGACAGTGGAAAAATTTCAAATTCAGGTAAAAAGAGGGGAAAAAATCAAATAGTGTGGCAAGCAGTTGGTAGTACGGGTGTGGGAATTGAAACAGAACTGACCACATTTGTGTTCAGTCAGTAGAAGACAACAGTTTGTTTCTTTTGCTGGTAATACAAGTTATTTAAGGCATGCCTTTTTCAGTATGTTTTGTTTCTGTATATTATAACTGCCTAATAAAACATCATATTATATCTATTTTTATCCTAACTTCTTAAGATAGTGACGTTTATACGAGACTGTGTATTTCTGTACGTCATCTCTTTCCTCCTACTGTTTGATATACTTGACGAATTTCATTCCAGCTTAACAGCAGAAGAAAAGGCTCAAAGATAGTACCTTCTTGTTGGCAAATACTTTGGTGTCTGCCTATGCTGCTCAGCTAAATTTAGTTAACTCATTCACTGACATTGATTAAATCTTAGCCCAGATCTTGAGCTTGAGTTTTCTTATGAAATTAAGGTTTTATTTTTAGAAGTTTTTATTTTGCTATGATAAGCAGCTTCTAAAAGTTTATACTGATTATATATAGAAAATGGAAGACAGTTAATAAGTTAGTGAATGTATATTAAAGAGAGCAGTGTAAATTGGAAATGTTCACTTGTCATTCTGCACTCTGTTATTATTGTATTATTTGTTTTACTTTGCCCTTCATGGGCTGCTCTTTCAGTATTTTAAACATACTTTTAAAGGAGATTGAACACTAAAACTCTCATCGTCCATCTCTTATTTAGGCTTTCTAGCAGTAACTTCTTATATATCCTTTTCCTTTTCAGCTGTATTAGTGAGCAATCACACTATTGTTACCCAGTTCTGCAAAGATCATAACATTGGACTTGTAGTAGTTGGACAAGAAACTCTTTTGGCAGCTGGTAAGGCTGGAGTAAATTATCTTGACAGTAAAAATCAGCACGTTGAATCTTGCTTTAAAATGATCTCTTTAGGAATTGAATGCACACGCTGACTGAATTAAACTGAAGTGCAAGAAAATGTGGAGCGTCTTGTAGATGCGAGTTGCAGCCACCTGAAATTTTTGGCTCAGTAGCTGTATGCTGCTTCTTGTATGTTAGAAATGAACAGTAGAAATCATGAAGGACTACAAATCAGTGATGGTTACAATTATTCTTGTGTCTTCTGCTGTGTTTTTCACTGTAAAGAGTTTTCTTGCAGTAGTCCCAACACTGCTGCTTTATGCAACAGTACCCAAACCATCGCTGACATTTATTGTAATGTGGTATTTAAGATCTCCGTGTTTGAAATAGTGAACAGAAGTACCAAACAGTTATACAGCCATGAGTTGGTAACTGTGACACTGCTTAGTAAGATTATTGGATATTCAGAACTTTGTTTTAAGGATTGATTCATTGTTTGAGACATAAGAAGTGTTAGCAGAATGCCGGTATGGCTACGTGGCTTTCATTTCGTCAGAATATTTCTAAAGAGATGACTTGATTCTTTTGCTATTTTTGATAACTAGGTATTGTCGATGACTTACAAGCAGCTGGAGTAAGGTGTTTTGGACCGTCAGCAAAAGCAGCCCAGCTAGCATCCAACACCAGTTCTGCCAAAGCCTTTCTGGATCGACATGGGATCCCAACAGCAAGATGGAAAGCTTTTACCAATCCCCAGGAAGCCTGTAGGTTTATTATCAGGTAAATACTTTGATACTGGAAACAACTTCTCTGTTGGGTTATTTATGCACTTGGCCTTTGCCCATAATAGTTACCAAAAACTAGTGAGTTAATGTTTTATTTTCAAATGTTGATCTTTTTAAGTAGCTACTGAATATTTTTGAACCAATTTTATAACCAGAGACAGATGGTGAAGGAGCAGGATGCTTAAACAGGTTGATTTTTCTGTTCACAGGTCACAGGTCCCCTTCCCTTTAATCAGCTTCATCAGGATGCTAGTTTGCCTTTTAGAAGAAAAAAATGTGGCAGAGAAAAAGATTTCGATAAATTTTTGTGTAAGGGTAGGAAGGGATAAGAATCATTTCTACATAGACAGAAAACAGCAGTATCCCTATAGGGTGATTTAGGAGGAACTGGCTAAATACTGATAACTTAAAGACTCTTCATTCTTCAAGGCCACACAACATCTCTGTCCACATGTGAGAGAAAAGTGACTTTGTATCTCTGCAATTGCTTGGAGCAGTAATACCTCAGAAGTCATAGGGGATCGTATGGGAGAACAACTTTCTGCTGTGGCTATTTTGGTCTTGTGTCACAGCAGCTGCTGTATACAGCGACATTAGACTGTGCTGGTGTCACAGACTCTTTGTCGTTGCTGTCACATAGTTCATGTAGTGTAATCTGGCAGAACTTTTTTTTTTCCAAAAAAACCCAATAACCTTTTTATGGACTTTGTCCAGGCTTGCCCTGTAGCAGCATTGTCTATATTATGGCCCCATAGAGAAACAGGCCAACTTCTATGTTTGTAAGAGTGCCTAAGACTTCAAAAGCAAAACAGTATCTCAGTTCAACTTACTAAGCTGTGGAGAAAAGGAGCTCTGTGTGAGCCTGCTTTGGCTGCTTGTAAAAATCCAGGGTGGTGATTTATCCTAAGATAAATTACAACGTGGAAAAGAGGAGTGAGGTGTTTCAGAAAATACGCTAGTGTGATGAATCAGCTCTTTGAAAGGGACATTCCATTTGACTGACCACAAACTGGAGAGAAGTAAATGGATAAAGCATAGTTAAAATAACCTATGCTGTCTTTTTATTGGTTTTTTTTTTTTTTTGTCCTTTCCAGATTTATTTTGTATTCAAAAGAAAGCAGAACAATTCTGGGGATATAGTGTTAATACCCTGGTTCTATCGTGTCCTCTATGTGCAAGACCTAAATCAACCTTAACCTTACAACCCTTGTCAGAATTTCTGTAGTGGTTTTTAGGTTTCTGTAGTACAATCTAATGTTATAAGCCTATAAATTGTCAATGAGTTCATCTTTACAACCCTATGACACGTATAAAATAGTAACCCAAATCAGGGAAAAGAGGAAGACACTGCACACGGTGTTAAAGTTAAGTGACACGTCCAAGTGTATACACTGAGGTGGTATAAGAACTAATAACATAATTCATGGATTTCCAATTCACAGTCGTATACTGAGGGCTCCAAAAGCCCATTCACCTCCATGATAGGATGGACTAGCAGGGAATGTATTTTTCTGATTTGTTGTTCCTTAAACATTTACAAAAGGGGAAGAAAACGGGAAGCATTCAGCTTGAGAATGTGCCTTTCACTGGATGCAGTGGAGATGCTTGAACCTTTTGCTTTTCCTTTTAAAGCACCGACTTTCCTGCGCGAGTTGTACGGGCGAGGGGCCCTGCGGCTAGAAAGGAAGTGACTATTGCAGCCAGCAAAGAGGAAGCCTGCAAAGCTGTTCAAGAGATTATGCAGGTGGAGAAGTCTTTAATTAAATAGTGGGAATCCAATTCATGTATTTGACTAAGAGCAGGGGGAACCCCAAAATTGCATCTATCTAGCTTGCACATTAAGGCTGGAAATTAGCGCTGCTGCTGCCTAGCTGCATGTAATCACTAGGTTTGGTACTTCAATCTGCATGTCTGACAGATTCGATCAGCGTGGGACTTTGTCCCGGTTCCCCATCCTTATGGGTACTGAGTGCCCACAGGTGGTGGGCGCTCAACAGGGCTCTGTGGAGGTCCCGCTTTCCTGACCCACCAGATTTTCCATTTCCCTTTTGAACCTGGTGCCTGACAGTGTCTCTTCCTTATCTCCGAGTGAGATTCTGCAAGCTTTGCCCAGCATTCCAGGATTCAGACAAGCTGCTGCTTTTCATATCCATTGCCTTTTCTGATAAAAGAAAATAAAGAGAGGATTTAGCCAGTAGATGCTGTGTTTATTGACTGAAGACTTTTTTTTGTGTGTGTAGGACAGAATGTTTGGAGAGATCGTTGTCATTGAAGAACTTCTTCAAGGGGAAGAACTTTCTGTATGTGATCAATTGCATAGTTATGTGCTTTTATTCCTTGGCACTATTGCTATGTTTTGTGCATCACCACACATTTATTGTTTCAAGTAGTTTTGTGTGTTTGTTTTATTTGACGCTTAAATAAATATGCAAGCTAAGCAATTTGATGTCATACTAACCAATGTGTGATGTCAGCAGGATTTTTTCCTGCATTAGCCATAAACTTGCAATTATGGTGGTCTTTTTATGTGGAAGTTTATCTTTTTTTTCCCCTAGGGTGACCTAAAACATTTTTATATGGACTTTGTCTTGGTATTCTTGTTACATCATTAGTTTTATGCTAATGCTTAGTGCCCACTTTAGCTCTTCTTTTTCTATGGGCTATTATTCAGTGGCAGGATAAAACTTAATAATATGTGTGTTATATGCTGTGTGATAATGGAGAACAAATTATTTGTGAAAGGTTGTTCTGCATTGAGAATATCTCACACTCATTCAGACCTCAGACTTGCAAGCAAAGATGTTTAACTTCAAACAGATAAGTAATTCTGTTAAGCCTTAAGGTAAGCGTATGTCCAATTATTGATGGATAGGTCAAGATCTGGCTCATCAGAAAGTCATTCTTATGAGGGTCATCATTTATCTTCATCATTTAAAAATTAGAGAGTTAAGTGAATCCTTTGTGTCATTAGGCTTGTAGCACAACAAATGGATCCCACTGCTTTTTAGATTGGATTCCTAAATTTTCCTGGCAGATTCCTAAATTTACCTCAGCCCGTGACCGGTAGCGTTAACATCCCATAGCACAGGATGTTGTCACTGTTTCTGTGTCTTGTGCCTCTCTTAACAGTGCCTGTGCTTCACGGATGGTGTCACTGTTGCCTCGATGCCCCCAGCCCAGGCCCACAAACGGTTATTGGATGGTGACCAGGGTCCAAACACTGGAGGGATGGGAGCTTACTGCCCAGTTCCTCAGGTACAGCAGTCTTCCCTGGCCTGCAGTAAAGTTGATTGCACCTGTGGTTAACGCACTGTTAGGGCTCAAACTTGTTTCTGTCATATAAGTTGAATTTCTTCTGGAGTTGATTGATGCTGTGCTTTTGTAAGAGCAACACAGGGCTCAAACTTCTGTAGGATTTCCTGAGCCTGTGCTCTGAGGAATAGTCTTTTTTTTATCTTTTCCATTATTCCCAAACTCGGAGTTTACTTTTTCCTTCTCTCTAAACGTGGGCTTTACCTTTTCCTTCTTTCCAAACTTGGTATTTACCTTTTCCATTACTTCTAAGCTTTGTGTTTCTTTGCTCCTGTTAACATCATTTGAAATGTTCCAGCAAAATTTCCCACGTGCCTGAAGTCTCTGTCTTGAACATAACCTTGTGTTCATTGTTGTTAATTCCTAAAACTGGCTGTATATAGTGTAGTATATATATGTATATGTATATATGTGTATATATATGTATATATATTGTACATATATACAATGTACGATACAATATACAATTGTACATATATATATGTATATATATTGTAGTATATATGCTGTTCAGGTACATTATTAGTGTGTTTTTCTGCAACTATGGAAACAGTCTTACTGTGTATAGCCCAGGTTTTCAGTGTCTCAAACCTCCTTAAAGTTGGCCCTGTAAAGAAAGTAGGAAACAAATGTTGAGAGAGAGAGCATCAGAATATCTGTCCTTCAGAGCAGTAACACCATAATGTGAGGAGCATACTAGGTGGGAGTGGCAGCTGAGGCATTCGCTTACCCCAGTCCTTCCAGGTCCCATGAGCTAGTTCAGCAAATATTGTCACTGTCTCAATGAGTTTGATGTTGATCATCAGGTTCCAGAAGTTCTAGAGAAAATCAATGATGCTATCCTTCAACATGTGATTGATAGTCTGAGACAAGAAGGAGCAGCATATGTAGGTGAGTATGCATTCAACTGAAAATGAAGGTAAAGTTCTATCAAAATTAGTTTTATTGTTTGGGATTGCTTTTGAATTCCAAATGATCTTTATCCAAAAAGAAAAAGTTCATTTTTCATGCAGTATTAAGCCTCATTGTTTAGGTCTGTAGCTCTTCCTTTGGTGAGAAGAACTGTCTTCTTTTCTTCAGATGGCATTTCAGGAGATGTATTGTGCCTGCTTTTTTTTTTCATTTGTTTGTTTGTTTTGTTTTTGTGCAGTACAGGCTAACAGATGCATTTCTTATTAGTTATAAATCAAAAACATCAGCCAGAACGTGGGAAATTTGTGAACTATGTCGGCCCTTGCATCTGATTTTTACAATTGTAGCATTTTAACTGCGTGCTGAATCCCTGCTCCTAATTTCTTACAGTTCACAGAAATGCATCCCTCATTCCAAAGTATTAGATTTGCTTGATTGTGTTCTTTCTGCTCAGGTGTGCTGCAGACAGGGTTAATGCTTACCAAAGACGGTGTGAAAATTTTAAACTTTAAATGTCAGTTTGGTGACCCTCAGTGCCAGGTGAGTGACAAACACTCAAAACTTACACATGCTTCTTTTTTTTTTACCTCTGACTGTTATATCGTACCCCTTGGGAAATGTGCATAATATATTTGGATTTATGTCTTCCTTCCCCTCAGTGTTCAGCTCTGAATGAGAATGTCTTAGACAGTGTATGAGATAACTTAAAATTTCAGCTGGTAAGCTTCTGTGAATTATTAGTTAAAGAATTTAAGTTAAAGAGCTGCTCCTTCCATTTTATTCTTCTGGATAGAAACATACTAGGAGGGGCATGAATTCATGTCTCTTCATAATCTCATGTTATAAATTTCTACCTGTTGCAAAAAGCTGCTGCAAATTAGTGTTCATCAGTGCTTTCCATTCTACAGGTATAGGGAAATACAGTATTTTCAGTTTGGCAGGTATAGATTTTACTCTGTTAATTGAATTTTCCCTATGTTCATTTTCAGTAAGTCAGCAAAAGAAGAATTAACTTCTATCACTATGAAAATTTTATGCAGGTAGTTCTTCCACTGCTTAAAAATGATTTTTATGAAGTGATTCAAGCAGCAATTGATGGCAAACTCTGCAGCTTCGTGCCAGCCTGGTCAGAAAATAGTACAGCTGTGTGTGTGGTCATGGCAAGTCTAGGATACCCAGGAGACTATGACAAAGGCATGGAAGTAACAGGTAACTTGAGCAGATTATTTAGTATTTCCTCTCGCCTGGTACTTGGGAATGCTTGCATTTACCTTTTCTCCCAGAGAGCTGTCCTCCTTTCCTCCATCCCACCCCTCATGCCCTTCAGAATCTGCCTTCATCTGTCACTTTCTTGTGGAAGAAATAACTGATTGGTAGGGTTGTTTATCTGGAATGCTTGCCTGTCCAAAGTGGTATAGGGCCTAAATGTTTAACAGTGTATCATTCTTTAAAGCTCAGTCTGTAGCTGGTTGAGATAAAGTGATAGAGTGTTATATCCTCCTGGAAAAACTCTGGTGCATCCATATGGAGTATTTCCACAAACTGTGTTGGAAATACGGGCCACAGTGTTGTCAGGTCATGACTGCTTTGTGCAAGCTTTTGCTTTTGCCAGAGTCACATAATCTTAAGTAAGGGTGAGATCTGAGGACCTTTAAAACAGGAGTGGTTCACACCTCCACTGTCAGCTTGGTTCCTTGCCTTGTGCCACCCAGTCTGGGTCACTGCTGTGTAACACATAGAAGTCCCTCTTTTTTATAGAGCTTGAAGGGTTTTTGGAAAGGTGGGCATGTGGGCTTTTAGACCAATACTCATTTTCTGTATTACCTTTATCATGTTTCAATGTTACCTTAAGATTTTTTTTTAAAGTGAAAAAAAAACGGAATTGTTGCAGAACTATCTTCTTCCCTCTTAGCTTCTACTTTGCCAGCCCAACACAGAGGGCTGATCTTGTACCAAGGACATTTTTTTTTCAGAACTCCTGTTATCCTACGTCACCCAGGGAGGAGTCATGTTATATTGCTTTTTCACTTGTTGAGCTGTCATGTTGTCCTTGCCCACCCTCCCATTCCAGCTCAGCCACTGTATTAATTTTGTTTTGTGAGTGATATTCTGGAAAACTCTGCATTTCTGTAAGTGTGAAAATCCAAACCATACAACTGAACAAATCCCTCTGCTAGGTGAGTTTCCGTTCAGTAGTCAGACTCTGGAACTAACATGTAATCCTGCATTTTAATGGCTTAACCAACTCTTTATTCTGGAGTATTCCTTGGGACACAGTGGGAGGGCACTAGGTTTCCATTGTGGCAAGTTCAGCTGGGGCTCAGCTTTGCCCTTGTCAAGACAGTGCTGTGGTGGTGCAACAGGATTCCAGCAACTTTAAAGGTTACTTTTGCTTGCTTATAAAATCCATCTAGGCAAAGGGAAAAGTGTGTTTTGCTTTGCTTTTTCCAGGTGATGGCAGCAGTTCCTCCTCTTCCCGTACTCTCTCCTCAAAATACAATCTTCCAAAAAATCTTCTAGCAGGAAAATGCATGGAAGCAAAATAACAAAACGCGTAATTTGTTTTAGCTGTCACACAGCTACCTGCAAATGTTTATAAAGCATTGATTGCAAATATGGTAGGGTATTGTGTGGAGTGGTCATACCAATGTGGCTAGGGCAGTGCCGTTAACATTAACATTAATAGTTTAATATCAGGGAGAGGGGGAGTCCAAATAGTAAATTGCTGTGAACTGTGGAATGATTTAATCTGAAAGCCCTGCAAAAATTATTCCCAGTTACAGCACAGCTTTGCCCTGGCACAGCGTAGTTGTATGTCCTACTGTGGTATCTAGATCCCCTTTTTCTGTTCCTGTGTGATGTGCCCTTACTGGCTCTCTTGGAAGGGAATCCTTGGGCCAGTGGGGTGTGATGCCCTTCACTGGTGATGCTGTTTCTTATAGGAAAGATAAAGTAGGAAGCCTCATTGTTCTTCTGCCTTGACTGAACAAAGGACTTCAACCTTCAATGCTTTACCAATGTTGTATGTGATTTAAGATACTCAGAGTTCCTTTTGCTTTTGTAGGGCTGCTTCAAGCCAAAGAGTTAGGGCTGCAGGTGTTCCATGCTGGCACAACGCTGAAGGACGGCAGAGTGGTTACAAGTGGTGGCAGAGTCCTTTCTATTACTGCTGTTAAGGAAGATCTGATGACAGCACTGGGAGAAGCCAACAAGGGAGTAGCAGCCATACGTTTCAAGGGTGCCACGTACAGGAGGGACATTGGCCATCGGGGTATTCGACTTCTCAAACAGTCTCTGTATGTAAGCAAAGGCACTAGTAGAAGTTGATACTAGTCCAAAGTTATACCTATTTTTACCCTTTGTGTGATGAAGGATGATCTATGCAGGAAATGTAGCTATTGCTGCTAGCATGTCCTTTCCTCCTTGCAGGGGTTTGATATACAAAGAGAGATGTGTGGAAGCTGTAACCAGTGACGTTTTGTTTTACCAGCCAAGAAGATCAATTGTAAGTCGAACCAGATCAGGTAAGATCAGAAAGAATCTTTGAATTTCCTCAGTATATCAAATGAGACCAGAACTTTTTTTTCCCCAGGAGTTGAGTAGACAATCTCTTGGCACTGAAATTGAGTTTGAGAAACTGGGTTGGTGTCACCACGAAAAAAGAAAACTCTCATTTCTTTCTCATTCCTTCTTAAATCTTTCTTAAAAGATAGTTGGCTTATCATGAGAATGATTGCACTTTTTCAAGGGTAGTCTAGTAAACAGAATAACTCTTTGATTAATTGAATGATTTCAGACAGAAGTTGTCCTACCAGCTGTATGTATGAGCACAAAACCCAAACAGTTGTTAGGATGTGGCTGACAGTTACTGAACTTGTTATTTGCCCTTCTGAACTGTATTTGCCTCTTTACTCTTAATTACGATCTGTTGAGGAAAATTTCTTCTTATTTTTCTTTAGCCCTTAGAAAAAGTTACATAGAGAAAAAAGGTGAGCAGTTAAAGTTGAACAGCACCATGAAATATATGACTTTAGGGTGCAAGCTTCATAAAGCTATGTATGTTTTGTCTGTTTGGTCTTATCCAAGAAACCATAATCTGCAATACTTGCTTGGTGCATGTTTTGGGCCTTATTGTTTCTCTTAAAAATAATCCTTTACATATTTGTATTTGGCAGGCAGTCGTTCAGAAGTAAGAGGCTTTGCTGGTTTCTTCGATTTAAAAGCATCTGGTTATGATGATCCTATCTTGGTATCTCAAACTAAAGGCCTTGGATCTAAACTGCAGGTAATTTGCAACTTGACTGCAGCAAAGCTCATGTTATCTCCCAAGACTGTTTTAAATGCCACAGACAGTTGCACCATCTGCACCTTTCTGAGCATTACAAATATATCCCAAATCCACTGCAGCAGTCAACTGAGCTTCATAGATGATCACTTGAGCAAAGTGTGCACATATGTTGTTGAGAATGTGGAGATTCTGGATGTTTTGAGATGAAATGATAATAAAACATTTAGTCATGCACTTGAGGAACTAAGAACAAGAATTTCTGCTAGGAAATCCGTTGGCTTTGAGAAAGATCAGTTCAGAGAGAAATTGGTACAGAAAAGTTCTGAAATTATTATTGTCAGTCTGAGTTTAATAAATGGTATTCAGAGGTAGCATGATTACCTCTGTCAGGTCACCAGGTGAAAAAAGGATTTATTATTTTTTTTAAATCCAAAAGCAGCCTTCCTGAGGTTTAATAACAATTTGCTTTGTAGAAGACCTGCCTATCAAGGAAGCTTATGGACCAGGCCTGTGTTCTCTGTGTCATGAGGTAGCTGGACCAAAAGACTCCTTGTGGATGGTGGGAGTGGAGAATCTCATTCCTTGTCAACTTGCAGATGAACCAAATACTGCTTAATGACATTTCTTCTGTTTTGCTGTGTAGCCTAGGGAAATCAGTGGACAAAAGTACTGCAGAATACACAGTAATGTTTAAGCAACCTGGTATTATTTATGGGAATTGCTAGGATGTTCTGTAGGTTATATGTCCCCGGAATTTGTAACTGATTTAAGGTATTAAATCCTTATTCTGGATTTGCCATAATCTTCCAAAATAATAAACAACCAAGCAACACCAAATGACAATTTATGGGAACCTGTAGTTAGAATTTGAAAGAATGCTTAAAAAAACTCCAGAAATATTTCTTTTCTCTTCAAGAAAACAAGCTGTTTTCTTTTAATTTAAACTAGATGATCTACTAGATATCTTCCACCTACATTTTCTGTTGTGATGCTTATCAAGGAAAGGAAGATTTCTGCTTATTTGATTACTGTCTGAGTTTTCCGTATCTCCTGTCAGCACTGCTGTTTCCTACCATGTTTTGCAGATTGCACAAGCATGTAAGAGACATGACACCATAGGTCAGGACCTGGTTGCTTTGTGTGTTAATGACATCTTGGCTCAAGGGGCAGAGCCCCTCTTCTTCCTCACCTATTTTGCCTGTGGCAAACTCGATGTCAAAGTGACTGAAGCAATCAAAGGAGGAATAGCTGAAGCATGCAGAAATGCAGGATGTGCTTTCTTAGGTATGAACACACCTCTTCTTTGATATTTGAAGATTCTAATGTTAAAATGGTTATTAGTGAATAGAGTTTATAGGCAGCTCTATTATGTGGCATTAGAACATTTGGTTTCTGTTTTTGGGGGAAAAAAAGGCAAGTGCTTGGGCACAAAATCTTCCTGATTTATGAAACAAGTCAGCATGGAGGAATGATTTTCGCTTTTTTGGATCCTGGGTCTCTCTCGTCTATCCTTGTACAAAGGAGATCAAAATTGTCCATGCCTTACCCTCTTGAGGTGCTGGCATGTTTTCATTCCCTCTCTGATGCTTCTCATAGCAGAGAAGTGTCAGATAAGTAGTGCAAAATAGTAGCGCAAAATGCAAAAAAAACACCTTTCTTCTTTCATTAACTTAATGAAGCTTTGTTTTGTTGAAGCTATGAGGTAAGAAATAATGAAATGTGTCTGAATGTGCTGCTTAGGCTGTGTGTCTCTACAGCTGTCCTGGATATGTTGCCTATTTTAAGAGATGCCATGGATTTAAAGTTAACAATAAAGTATTTTTACAGCTAGTGCTGACTGCTTTTTCTCCCCCATTTAGGCAGGGAGGTAGTTGAGGTGACTAGCATGTATTCTTCTGGAGAGTATGACTTGGCTGGCTTCGTGGTTGGTGCAGTGGAGCGAGGGCAGATGCTTTTGGGTCTGCAGAGAGCTGATGAGGAGGATGTGTTTATTGGACTGGCCTCTTCTGGGATTCACGGCCGAGCCTTTACCATCATAAGGAAGATACTCTTAATGTCCTCCCTGCATTACTCCTCTCCAGCGCCTGGTAGCTGTGGTGACAAGACTCTAGGTAAAATATCTTTCTCAGAAGCAAACCTCCAAATGGATTGTGTACACTTTCATAACTAACTGCTGCCAAGGGTTGTTTATTTCAAGATGGATTATTGTTAGTCTTTGGTGTACGTAGGTCTTGCTTCCTTAGTTTTGGAGGAATGGACCAGCACTGTTTGCTACTTTACAAATCTGTCTGCCAGAAGGATTAGAAGGGAACCTGTTCAGAGAATCGTTCCCATCAAAACACCTAATAAATTTTTAAACAAACTGTTTGAATTGACACTTTTTTTTTTGCAGGAGATGTATTGCTGACCCCAGCAAAACTGTACAGTCCATCTTTACTACCTGTTCTTCGCTCAGGGCATGTGAAGGCTTTTGCCTTTATTGCTGAGGAAGGGTTGCTGGAAGGCATCTCCCGAATCCTGCCAGAACATGTCAGCGCTATCCTGGGTAAATATCAAAGATGGCTGTTTCCATTTGACAAAATTTATACTCAGCATAGACTTGACTTTTCAGCTTCAGTTATAGAAACATTTGGAAATGCTATGTATCTACAGATCTGGAGGCTGAACGACCCAAAGTTAATGCCTTACCAAACAGAATGCCAAAAACTTTCCTTTTTCAAGTAAGCATCAACTGATGAGCACAACCCTCTTGTTGGACAAGGGAAATTTAAGGAATGCTTGAAGACAGCTCTGGATTTTGAGAAGATGGTGTGTTCTGCAAAATTTCTCTTCATACTAACAATTTTGACCAAACAGTGAAGCTTACTCAGAGAACTTTGCATGATGTACTCCGCAATGTGTACAGAGACACAAACATTTATAGACAACATAACAATCCATAGTTTGTTGTTAGGCTCTGTTAGTTCTCTAAAGTGAAGTCAAATGGTAAGTCTGCACCATCAAGCTTTCCACAGACAACCTAAGGAAGCCCATCCATGCTTCCCATCTATGTGTAGACCAGTCAGCCCTGTTCCCATTTGCCTGTCCACACAATGAAGTACACACACTTGTCCTAGTCATTGTTTTGTTGAAAGAGAAGAATGGGAGCTGCTTAGATAGTCCAAAAAAAGCCAGAAGTTGTTTTGTCATGTGGCTCCTTTATCTCTCCTAGAAGAGATGTAAGTCATCTGTAACTTTATCCTTATGGCTTATCAAGGATGAGCGTGTTTTAATTTGCCATCATTTCCTACGTGTTCTCAGAGAGCCTAGAGAAGCCTTGTCTTGCACAAATTATGTCTAGAAACCTCTACCTAAGCCGCACTCATAAGCTTCACTGGAAGTTGGGTCAGTGTCCTTTTCGGGAAGTATTCTTAAAATATCAAGAATTTGTATCTATCAGCTCTTGTAATATACATCACTGTATGGATGGATAGCACACATGTGCTGACCGTGTACATTTTCCAATCTTTTTTCAGATGCCCTTAGCTGGAAGATGCCTGAAATCTTCTGCTGGCTCTACAGAGAAGGCAACCTCTCTGAGAAGGAGATGGCCCAAACATTTAATTGTGGGATTGGTGCAGTCTTGGTTGTGCAGAAGGAGTTGGCCCAGCATGTTCTCAGGGATGTACAGAGACATGAGGAAGCTTGGCTGATTGGGAAAGTTGTTGCCCCTTGTCACACAGGTAAGCAGATGTCCTAACGGGATATGAAGACACTCACAAAAATGGTATGGTTTGACTGCAAGTGTAACAGATTCACCTCTCCTTCTTCAGAGGGGTTTCCATTTAGGTGTGCACTATTTAATCTTAATTTGATGCAGAATAAGTTGTTCTAATGTGATTCTGTGAAGTGCCAAGCATCTCCTGGGAGGTACCATTGTCCTCAGTTCTGTAGGGACTGTTCTGTTGCAAATTTTCTGTAGTTCACGTTTTTCTCTTGTCATTTCACTAGGCTTGAGGCTACTTGATGCCTTCACATCTAGATTTCATTATTAAATACTATGAGGAGTGAATGGCTTGCTGAATGACATTACTTGAACAGTTTCTTATCTGATGACTGTCTGTAAGAACTCTTAACATTATTTAGTCTATTATATTCTAGCACAGTTATGCTAATCAACACACCTCCTTTCCAACCCCTTTCCAACTCATATGGATCCCATGTAAAGACTGAGGATAGGCCACAACTGTGTACAGTCACAGGTGATAATAATAAGTCTTCATTCTGGTATGTTCAATGAATGATGTACAGCAAGACATGAGCCGGAATTCCTCTGGTCCCCAAACAGTCTGGGGAGCAGTTCTGGCAGTCAAAATGAAGTGTAAGCTCTGTCACCATCATGGGCATATTTCTTGGAAGTACTATGCCGTATCAGGCTCTTTGCAGCCAGTTCTGCAAATGGGTAGCACAAAAGAGGTCAGCACAACTAGTGTGATTTGTTTAATTAGTATCCATTTCTGTAGTTCAGTTGCTGCTAGCTTAAATTCAGTTCTTATAGGTTTTCTCTTAACTGAAGTTTATGATTAGTGAACTATGCAAAGTAATTTTAGAAGGGAAAGTAAGATCAAAAGTGTTTTATTTTTAATGTTTTCCGCACATATTTGGAGGAGGTTCTCACATCAAAGTTGAGAATCTTCTTGAAGCTCTGCAGCTGAGCAACCCCCAGCATCTGCTGAATAACACTCTTGTAGAGAGTCAACAACAGCCCAGAAAGAACAAAGTTAAAGTAGCTGTTCTCGTCTCTGGAACAGGTGAGCTTTTGTTTATCATCATACAGTGAAATGTTCATACAAAAAGGAGAGGCTGAATTCAACTCTGGTATAAATGGATCTACCTTGACTTTTTTTGGTAGTCTGTATTGCCTTCTGAAAACAGGCTGTATTTTGACTGGGATTCAATAAGGTGTTTTGTACTGCTTAAAAAATGAGATTTATTAGTGTATAGATCACTTTGTCCTCTTCAATTTGTGCAGTTGTTGAAACTGAGATTTTTATTAGATAAACAAAACTGAGAGCCCCTTCCCAGTGACATAGATGCTTATCTATTTCATGAATGTTTGCTCTCTTTCCATTTGAGGCACAAATCTTGCTGCACTCATCAGTTACGCAAAAGAACCAGGCAGCTGTGCACAAGTTGTCCTTGTCATCTCCAGCAAGTCTGGTGTGGAAGAACTACGAAATGCAGCCCGTGCTGGAATTCCCACTAGGGTAAAGGCACCCATTTCCTTTCTTTTATACCACAAGCTCACACCTACTGAATCTGCAGGTCTTTAATGTAAAACTTGGTAAGAACTTGTGTTTCACATTAGTTTCAACTTCTTATGTAGATAAGTGAATGTAGCACGAAACTGTTGAAGTCATCAGTAGGGACAAAGCTGGAAGTTCTGTGGACCTTACACAGCGCTCACTGGAGGCTGTGAGCATTTTTCCTGCCTCTTCAGTGCGTGCTTCAGTCCAGGGTTATGAAGGGACTTACAATAAGCATGTGCCTGCACTTAAAGATGTGCTTTAATCTCACAGAAATTAGTGTGCTTACATTCTACTCTTGCAAGTGCTCTGATGATTTAGATCTAAAACGGTAGCCCAAGCAGCTTACAGCTGTAACAGTATCAGCAGGACTTCAGGCTCTGTGAAACGTATGTTGTCTCATTGGCTCATCCTTTCTTAGAAAGACCTTTGCCTCATGTGCTTAGTGAGTTTCAGCAGCACTATCCAAGTATCTTCTGCTTTTGCTCAGCAAAGTAGTATTGTGTTATGGAACCTTTCACTGGTTTGTTTCATAAAACAAAGACGTAGAAAGAGAATAATGTAATGTCATAATTTTTCATGAAGTCTCTTCTCCCAGGTAACAGTGATAGGATGAGAGGGAATGGCCTCAAGTTGTGCCAGGGGAGGTTCAGGTTGGATGTTAGGAACCACTTCTTCTCAGAAGGAGCGGTGAGGCAGTGGCACAGGCTGCCCAGGGAGGTGGTGGAGTCACCATCCCTGGAGGTGTTCAAGAGCCGTGTGGATGTGGCACTGAGGGACATGGTCAGTGGGCACGGTGGGGGTGGGCTGACGGTTGGACTAGGTGATCTTAGAGGTCTTTTCCAACCTTAATGATTCTGTGATTCTATTATAGTATAGAAGGTAGCTATTGAAAACATTGAACAACTTGTGATTTCAAATGCAGCCTACCGGGAACTCTTCTGACTAGTGTTTGATGATTTGGAGCAGTTATCATATTTGTACAGCTATGCACAGATGGCAAAAAATGCTGTTAGAGGCTCTCCATCCATTAAAAAGTTTTCAGCAACTTCCTCAGCAGTTGATTGCATCCACATTACTTTATTTTTATGGCAGTATAAAGACTCTGGCAAGAAATAGGAGAAAAAAAATCTACATGGTGTCAAAAATCATTCACATTTTCCTAGGTAAGAGCATGACAGCTCCATCAGCACCTTGTTTGAACGTCTTTGTGAACAGTCAGGAATCAACACATACTTGGGGAGATGGAGAGAAGTGGTTGAGTAGAATTGAAACAAAACTTCACTCCTTTTACACAAGATGTCTGGTCAGTTTGTTGTCTTTCTGGATAAATTCATGATTTTCAGTATGCAGCTATAGACTGACTGGTGGTGATGTTGTTGATTTTACTTTAGTCTTTGGCCAGACATTCTGGAGTTGTCCTCCTTATTTCTGTCTGCACCACATTATCCATGTTTCTCTTTCCACTTGGCTTTTCTTAAAGCAGATTTTCTATGTGTATTACAGGATGTTGTGAGAAGCAGCCTGTGTTAACTAGCAAGTAATTGGGATGTTCCCAGAAATGCTTATATGAATGGGAAAATCACAAATATCCTGAATAATCTGCAAGCTCATACCTCGTTAAGTCGTTGAGTGACCTGGAATGAATCTGTTTTGTTTTTTCTTTGTTGCTCAAGAAGCTACTCTCATTCACATGAAGTTACTTCCTTGGTGTGCTTTTTGATGTGTTTTAATGTTTTAGGTGATTGATCATAAGTTATATGGGAGTCGCTCTGAATTTGACAGCACAATTGACCGAGTTCTTGAAGAATTTGCTGTTGAACTGATATGTCTTTCAGGATTTATGAGAATATTGTCCAGTCCTTTTCTCAGGAAATGGAAAGGTAAGAAATTAAAACTGCAAAAGAGAAATTAAAATACAGGTGCTTCGTCTTACCAGAATTACACAGTCACAGTTCTTCATCTTCTGTTAAATCTCCCTCAGCCTTGATGATGCTGAGGACTGGAATGTAAATCAGTGGGGCTGCCACATGCTTCCATTCGTTCCAGCCAGCTCTCTGACTGTGCATTGGCAGGGAAGTGCTGGCACAATTACTGACAGAGGGACAAAAGCAGTGTCATGGATTTGGTCTGTCTTCTTGCTGGGAAGAAGAAATGCCTGTGGAGCAGGCAGAAGTTTGGTTCTGTCTGCAGGTAGCATAACCATCTTGTTTTCCCAGGAGCTGTGCTGGAGAGTGTGTTCTTGCTTTT
Source organism: Numida meleagris (assembly GCF_002078875.1). Lineage (NCBI taxonomy): Eukaryota > Metazoa > Chordata > Aves > Galliformes > Numididae > Numida > Numida meleagris. The sequence continues at coordinate 103,339,815 of NC_034409.1, forward strand.
AAACATGGAAATGTCCTGCTATATCCTGACTGCTCTTGGGACTGCTCTTTGAGCTCCTGAGGTGCTGAATGCTGTTTTGAAGTGGTGATCACATCTCACTTTTATTTTTAAAGGACATTCCATTCAGATTGTTTTTTCTTTTCTCCTCTCACCCTGGTCTCTAGGGAAAATTCTGAATGCTACCCCATCACTTTTCCCACCAATCAAGGCTGGAAATGCCCATCAGCAGTCCCTCCAAACTGGATTCAAAGTCACCGGCTGCGCTGTGCATTTTGTCCTGGTGAGTGTCCTCTTTCCTAACAGTGATGAAAAGGAATCTGTTGGGATTTTTTTTGCCCTCCCCTTTCTGAAGGCAGAAGCACGAAGAAGTGACAAGAATGTGTTGAGATCTTAGGGTTGTTACCAGTAAAACACAGTTTGCAGGGATTACTTTGCACAGCTTTACTCCTTGTATTTGGGGAGATCCTTTGCAGGCCCTGCCCCTTCACCACATTTTGCTTGCCTTGTTTCTGTCTTCTCTCCCACTTATTTGTGGTTTCTCAACATCCTGCCTTTTTCTTTCATATTGTGGGCTTTACTTTTTTCCAGTTTCTCCTAACCTCAGCAAGGTGCGCTCTGATTCTTCTAGCCTATGTCTCTCCCCACTCTACGCCCTAATGCAATGTATGTATTCCTAATGGAGGTGGCCCTCCTATGTACTTATGGGCTCCTGCACACAACTGCAGTTGTGTTTACTTGTGGTATCTCATGAGACTTTCTGTGTCCTATCCGCATCATAGAATCACAGAACGGTTTGGGTTGGAAGGGAGCTCAAAGCCCACCCAGCCCCAACCTGCTGCCGTGGGCAGGGCTGCCCCCCACCAGCTCAGGCTGCCTGGGGCCCCATCCAGCCTGGCCTTGAACATCTTCCATAACCTCACTGTCAATGCAAACCAGCCTCTTCTAAAAGACTAATTACAATATCTCTGTTTCAGGAGGAATCTTGTCCAAAAGCAGTAATCCACCAGGAGCCGGTATCTGTGAAGGCAGATGACACTGAGGAGACGCTGTCAGAAAGGGTTAAGGAAGCTGAGTGCCGGGCTTTTCCCATTGCCCTGCAGCTGGTGGCCAGTGGGGCAGTGCAGTTAGGAGCTGATGGTAAAACCTGCTGGAAACAAGAGGGGCAAGCTCTGTGTCTTCAAGAAGAGAAGAGTGACTGCACTTCCTCTCTAGTGATGCTGGAGCCACAAGAAAATGATATGGTGTAGCCAGGTTTTCTATTCCTCCTTCCTTGCCTCTGTGTGTTTCTCTTTGCAGGCGTATTGATGTTGCAGGTTTCCATTCTGAATGATCCATTTTCCTGGGCTTACAGGTTTAGTTACACTTAGTTTGCGAAATTTGCTGTGGCAGCCGAACTCATTTCAGATCTTGAATTTCTTTGTTCTGTTTTTCTGCATCCAGGGATGAGGCACCCACAGCTTCTCTGTGCAAGCTGTTCCAGCACCTCACCACCCCCTCAGGAAAGAATTTCTTCCTAACATCTGACCTAAATCTCCCCTCTTTTAGTTTAGAGCCATTCCCCCTTGTCCTAGCACTATCACACTGCGTAAAGTTGGTCTCCCTCCTCCATATAAGCACCCTTCAAGTACTGGAAGGGCACAGTGAGGTCTCCTTGGAGTCTTCTCTTCTCCAGCTTGTCATGCCCAGCTCTTTCAACCTTCCTTCATAGGAGAGGTGTTCCAGCCCTCTAATCATTTTCTTCTGGAAGAGGGTGTGTGATGGTGTTTCAAGCCACAGAGGAGTCAGTGAGGCCATGGAGGGGTGAAGAAGCCCTGCTGGTCCCATCCTGTAGGGGCAAGGTCATGCCCACAATTCCCAGACTTTTGTGGAACCACTGAAGCCCTGTGCTCCCTGAAGCTGTGGCACCACCACCAACTCCTGCCAGCTGAGTTACTCCTGCAAACTCAGTGTGGTCAGTGGCAAGCACCTCTAGCTGCTCCTGCAGGTACACCTTCACCCTGACCCTGGTGTGGGTCTGAGGTAGCTAAGAGCCAAGAAGAAAGCAGCAGCACTGGACATCAGTTGTATTTTCTAGTGTTTGCATTGGAAATCTTGTACATTCATATATTCATGCTGGATTACTGTCACCAATGGGGCCTTTGTGGGAGGGAAATGCAGAACATGTAGTGCTCAGTAATTCAACCTTCAACATGTTGAACTTTGTCCATCGTCAGGAATTCAAAATTACTGCTGCAGTCCCTTTGATCTGGTGTTGTGCCTTTAAGTAGGCAAAAGTGGGCACGGAAATTACTGTTTAAATGAAAATCTCTTCGTAGGCCCTTGTAACAAACAGATGTGTAGTGAGCTGCTGAGCAGAAGAGCCAAAGGCCATCAAGGCAGGAGCTCTTCAGAAGGCAAAACAAAGCGAAACAAACCACCCTTCATGGATTACATTGCCAGTACAATGTAATAGTGCACATCAAACATAAATCTTGACACTTTGCCCTATTCCTGGAAGGCATTGCAGACAGACGCTCCCAGAACTTAGTGTTAAAACTTCTGTATCTGGTGGGGTGGAAAATTGATTAGAAACTATTAGCAGATTTCAGGCATTTTTCTTCCTCTATCCGTGAAATCAGCAGGACATCCCCAGCCCGACTTGCCATGTAGCCAGAGCTGACTTTTCCTGGGGAGAGATTGCTAACAGCCATTAGAGGCAGTGGAAAAAAAAAGTTCTCGTTTTGGAATTACGCATCCTGTACTAGTAAGGGACATGCTGTGTAACTGCTGCCGGCTGTGTTGGGCTGTTTGAGAGCATGAATCAGCTCCATTCAGAAAGTCCTATTTATTAATTTAATGTAGTGTTTCAGTGGAGGGAGAGGGAGGAGGAAGGGGAATTCCATTTCTTGCTGCAAGCTGTGCATTTATGTACAGTAATCTGTATTTGTCTTTTGCACTCCAGCAGCAGGAGCAAGAAGCATGATGTAGGAGAAAGAGGAAGAACTGTAACAAGGAGAGATGAACAAATTTTTGGTATATCCAGTTAATATTTATGATAAACACGTTGCTTGTTTTGCTCTTGGTAGTTACTTCATGTTGCGTATCTATAATGCAAAGCAAGCATGATTGATGATGTTTCAAATCAAACAAATAAACAGTTAAAAGATCATAGAATGCAAGTTATTGTGCTATATAGTTCTCCATACTATCACCATGGTATCAAACAGCTTTCTCCAATGGTGTTCATGGCATCCCTCTAAGACTGGGTGTGGTGGCAGTATTTTAATCTGGTAATTGAATGAAAGATGTCTCAGGTCCACAACAGATTTTCATTTTATGGATTTGTAGAAATGCAGATAGGTGCTTAAATCCCATTTCTCATCAGTCTTAGACAGCAAAATACCTGAGTCTTGCTCAAGATGTCTGTGATGAATTGGGGTTTTGGATCTGAGGTTGCCATGCTGTCTGCTTTTGGCCCTCCTGGCACCGATCAAACTGCTTTTATCAATTAACTGTTAACTGTGCAATTAGTGGTAGTGATTTCACCCCTCGCAGAACAAGTAGCACCACTGTGTGAGTTAATTTAAGTATGATTTCTTAAAAGTTGTACGTGTCATGGCTGATGTGCTGACATTGTGCAGGCTGGATCCCAACCAGAGCAGGATGCTTCCCACACCTTTACCTTTTCCCTGCGACAGTCAGATTTCGATCTGTGAGGGCCATTTGCCTGTGGGATGACCCTTCTGTGGAAAGGTAGACTTGTACAGATAAACGCTGTACTGAAGACTGGGCTTTTATTCTTTGTCTTCTGCAAGTGAATTAGATTTGACCGTGCAATTTTCCTCTGTATTCACCTAAGCTTTATCTTCAGTGACAAATGATGACAGGAATATTTTGTCAGCAAGTTCCTTTATCGCAGACCATCTGGCCATGGCAGCAGGAAGGTCACCACACTCTGGAATTTCACCTCACTCCTTGCACACATCTGTAACCTCTGAAACTGATTTACAGTTGTGGCATGGCAGATGAAGACAGATTCTGCTTCATAAATCCCTTCTTCAGCTCATACCCTTGGAAGGGAATTTCAAGGAAAGATATTGATACATTTAAGTCGTTAATACTATCAGACTTTATTTCAAATCCAAATTAAGATTAGGACACAGAATAGAAATAGGTTTTCTCTGTAGTAAAGGGTAGTTCTAAAACATACATAAGGAGCTTCAGGCAGACGTTTGTGCTTTATATGGAAGAAAATTGATAGTAAAAAAAATTAGAACATTTGCACAGCTATACTAAAAAATTAAAAGAAAACCGAGTGCTTTTTCACAATAATTCAACTGTGAAAAAGACTTTACTGTTTTCAGTTATAACAAACATTTCCTGCCTTTGCATCAGCGCTATTTTAGGTGAAAATATCACTCCCCGAATAGAGGCACTTAACTTCAGCAGAAGTTCTAAAGAATGTCTCACATGTCAAGAACACATTTTGTATCCAGTCCTAATTCCCCTTCTGTTCAGGCCAAAGCAGGCTCTGCTCTTCTGGCTCTGAACAAATCTCTGAGAGGAATTCACGCATGAATTGATAGGGGAACCCCTGAAGGCAAATGGTCGGCAGAAGTTTAATTCTATTCAGTATCTGACTGAGAGCAGGTTCAATATTTGAAGTCAGTGGGTGTGACCAGAATCTGGGCCACTTCGTGAAGAGAATACAGCTTGTGTGTTTTTCAACTGTGACCTCAGTTTTGATCAACGGGCACACCTCAGCTGCCACATCCAAGGATCTACTTCCAGCAGATCTTGCCGGCTTCGCCCACTTGCACAGCCCCGCTGGCAACGAGCTGCAGGGCAGCAGGGAAAGCTCGGTGCTCCGCTTCCTTCACCCGCTCAGACAGGGTCTCCACTGTGTCACCAACCTTCACTGGAACTGCCTCTTGGAAAATGATTGCTCCAGCATCCACCTCCTCCTGTAAAGGCAATAACCAGAAAGTTGTGCGGTTGGAAGATGAGAGAGAGGGGCATGGATGTGTAACAACTACTGGAATCCGGCCGCTGCAGAGATCTGTTTGTCATTACATTATGACAGGAAACATGAAATCAGGCCAACGTGAGGAGTGCAGGGAAGATGCCACACAGGCCTGTGAGGAACTGACAGAAGCGTAGGTTGCAAAGAAAAAAGAGAAGTGAGTAATGTTTCTGCTACAGAAAACAAAAGCCGCGTTAACCGACGACATGACAGACTGGATTGGACCAAATGGTGATATTTCAATTCAGAAAAGTGAATTAGCCAGCTCTGGCACAGAGCTAGACCAGAGGACCGGCAGATCTCTCTTTTGCATGTTAATGAGGCAGAGCTCGGCTGTTTGTTAATGGCTTCTCAGTACATTGCCACACAGAGAAGAAGCAGTCATGTTATGGAGAAAGGAATGCAATTCTTCCAACTAGAAAAAGAGAGAAAAAACGTTTTTTTCCAAGGGAAAGCCAAAGTCATGAAAACAGATTCCAGGAACAGTGGAAAAAAGGCTGATAATCTGAAGTATGCAGTTGATGACTGGAAAATAGTTACTGTCAACTCTGATAACCAAACAAGATGGAAAAAAATCTCTCTGAACTGATACAAAGTACATCTTCCATGCTGAGAGATCTCTGGCATTTGCTTCCTTAGTTTTTGACTTTTGATCAGGGGGCTGGAGCATCTCTCCTATGAAGACAGGCTGAGAGAGCTGAAGGCGCTCAAGGCCAGGTTGGGTGGGGTCCTGGGCAGCCTGAGCTGGTGGGGACAGCCCTGCCCATGGTAGCGGTTTGGGGCTGGGTGGGCTCTGAGGTCCCCTCCAACCTGAACCATTCTGTGATTCTAACATTAAGGTACTTCTTAAGTTAAGAAGTTGTTACTTCTTAACAAATCCAAGCTTCTTGTGCCACTTCCAATATTTTTTTTATTATTATTATTATTTATTTCTTGAAGGCAACAAATAAGGAAGGTTGTATGATAAAATATAAGAAGTTGGTGCTGTTCTCTAACAAAGATTTTGGGGTTAGTCAAGACGTGATGCAAACCATTACAGCCACTGCAACAGCTGAAATGGCAGCAGTGAAATACTTAAGGAAGAAGTTAACTAAGGTAGAGCTTTAACTCCTGTATAGACTAGTCATTTCCAGTTCCTTTTCCAGAGACAGCAAACTACAGCACTGTGTTGCCTAATGATGTTATGAATGAACGAAGGAGAAAAGGCAGTCAAGCGTGCTGCTGCAAGGGATTCCCACACACAAGCTCCAAGGTGAAAATCTTAAGACCTGTCAATGATGAAGGGTGGAGGAAGGAAATACTTACAGCCACAAAGTGTACGGTACAGCCTGTTACTCGGACTCCAGCTTCCAGCACCAATTTGTGGGCATTTGCTCCCTTAAAAGAAGGCAGTAGCGATGGGTGGATATTCAATATTTTTCCTAGAAAAGAATAAGTGAGGTCATTGCATTTGGACTTATCAGAGTGTTCAAAGTGTCAATAATAAACAGAGGAACAATACACATCTGTGAAAAAGACTTTTCTAAGCATTAAGTGACTTCCGCACTTACACTTTTTTTATATATATTACTGCCAGATAACTACCTCAAAGCATTTCAGAATGTGTTGCTATTTCAGAAAATCAAGGACAACAATCAGTTACAATGAACTCCATAGCTAAAGCATATTTCTCCAGTGACTAATCATCAATATACATATATCTTTTTTTTCTGTGGTTGTCCTTTCTCTCCATATGTTGTTCTCCTCTTCTTTCATTATAAGCACAATCCCTTCTTACAAACTCAATACCCCAAAGAAATTTGGTGCTGTTTCAAACATAACAGACTCTCCTATGACAAGGCAAAAATTCTTTAGCTCAGACCTCTCCTCCCCATCTGTTTCGGCTTAATGAAAGACAGCAGCTGCTCACAGAGGAGTCCTTCGCTCTGCCCTTCCAAAAAGCACCTGTCTACCACTACTACTTTCCAGGCGGAAAGTTGGCTGGGAGATCCTGAAATGGATAATGTAACCTTTAATGCTCAATCAGGTGGGACAGTGGTTAGAACCCTGGAAAGCTTGTACCCTACATTTTCCTTAAATGAGAAAGCATATGCCTTAGCCCCTGCGTGGCTGTACAGTAGGAGACAGTGGCTAGCGGTGCCCTTAGGGTCTCACTTAGAGCTATGTCATCGTTAAACCATCAGAATACCTTCTTTCTTCTGGCACACTTTCCCTGTCTGGTCTTAGTATGTCTGTGACATACTAAGTCCTGCCAACTCTGGACCCGAGCAAAATCAAAAGGTGCTAAGCAGCGCCGGTTCTTCTCTTAGATTCAGTACAAACCCTTGCAAGATTAAAGAAATGACCATCAGCACTATTTATATCCCAGTATGCTACGCCCACGCTATCTCCACATGCCTCCTGCTTAGGATGACTGTGTGTCATCGGGATTCACTGAACACCACCTAAATGCCAAGCAGTAAGACTAAGCTGACATATGCTGGCGGAGGCAGCAGTGTACTGAAATAGAGGCATGTGGTTTTGTAATGTGAAGTGAAGGCCATTGCTGGCAGCACAGAACCTGCATTCTCACTGCAAGGACTCACGCAGATTTTTACTTGCAAAACTTAGAGGAAACGTATCAACCGATCTGTAACAATATCTCAAACGTGTTTTGTATCTCAAAAATATCCCTTTTCAAAAATCAGCATCTCTCTTATTGCATCTTGAGAAAAAAAGGGTACAGAGGACTCTGGGATGAAAATAACCCTCTGCACTTCTTCTGGAGTTTCCCCAGTTTCTCCTTACGGTACCATCAGCAACTACTGGGCATGGGCTGACGTTTGGACTAGGTGATCTTAGAGGTCTTTTCCAGCCTCAGTGATTCTATGATTCTGTGAATTGCTCTAAAAGAAAGTGGCTTTCTGTTTGTTTACTTCTTTTTATCTCTTTTCTGTTAGGATTCACAATTAACACTTCAGGATCATTAAGCAAGAAGAGGAGTTTCACAACTAACTTTATGCTCTATGTCCTTGTAACTGCTGGAGAAAGAGAAAGTAACAGCTTTTAGGTGAGCAGCAACAAAAATGAACTGTTCTGGACAATTCAGACTCATGACTGCAGCTGTCTAGGACACAGACACCTGCATCCTGGTGTTCTGGACTCCGTAATAGAGAGAAACAAAACCAGTTAATCCAACTCAAGTTAGTTGACAGCTGTAGCATAACACAAATTGCCTCTGAGGAATGCCTGTTTTGCTCTACTGATTTTAAAGAGAGGTTTGAAAAGTAGTTCAGGTGTAAAAGGTGGATGTCACAGACACACCCAGAGGAAAACAACAGTCACCACGTGAACAACAGAGGTGGCCCAGAGAGCTGCAGGGAACAGTGTGACCAGCTGGCACCCGGTGCAAACATGCTTAAGTAACCATGACTAAGTCTGAAGTACAGCAAATAGCGAAACAAGTAGCTGCTTCTGTGTGATTCAGAACTCCCTGCATGAAACTGAAAGAGAGAAGGTAAGGAATGTAACAACTGGAGGAGGCAGAGGCATTATCAGCCCCTAACAAAGAAGTGCAAAATTGTAAAAGATCCTAAAATCATAGAATCATTTGCGTTGGAACAGACCTTTAAGATCATCTACTTGAAACCCTCCTGCTATAGGCAGGGACACCTCCCTCCAGACCAGGTTGCTCAAAGCCCCATGCGGTCTGGCCTTGAACGCTTCCAGGGAGGGGGCATTCACAGCCTCGCTGGGCAACCTGTTCCAGTGTCTCACCACCCTCACAGTACAGAATTTCTTCCTAATATCTAGTCTAATAAAAAAAGATGACCAGAATGGAGACACCAAACACCTCTGATGAACAAGAGCCACCCAAAGATTCACACAGCGCCTGGGATGTCTGACTAAAAGACGGTGAGATGCTAACAGGAACTACGTATCGCTCTGCAGTTCAGCCTGCTGGCAAAGTTCATCTGTGAGAGGAAGGATTTCTCCTTGGCTGAACGCTCACCTGCCCACAGTCAACACGTACTGCTTGGGCAGCAACGTGGCCCACACCTCATGTCTGCAGAGGCCAAAAGCCTTACTTTACAACATTTTCTGATAAATCAAAGACCACCATTTGAAGGTGGCTTCCTTAAGCTTCTGTGAAATGATATGAGGAATTTCCTGGAGATAATTTATAAAATTGCATTTTTTTTTCTTTTCTTAAAATGTATACACAACTATGCAGCACTTACCTTCCCATTTCTTGACAAAAGGACCTGACAGTATTCGCATAAATCCAGCAAGGCAGATCAGCTCAACTGAGAATTCTTCAAGGACTCTGTCAACCGCACTGTCAAATTCAGTGCGACTTCCATACAATTTATGGTCAATAACCTGTGATGATCCAAAAAAGGAAGAAACATGGGCAAAAAGTTAATTTAATATAAAGCCATAAGAATGGGATGAAACGGTACTCTGGAGTAATTAGCAAAAAGCCCAGTAAATCTCCAAATGTGGCTACAGTTAGATGCCCTGTACATCAAGAAGAGCTCTTCAAAAATGCATACAGCTAACAGACAAATAACCAGTCTTAATTCCTATTAACACAGAGTAATTATCAGAAAGCGGAGCTTTATCACATTAGGCTCACAGCATTTGGATACAATTAAACTACAAATGCAGGTCATTAGGATAATCTAAAGTCTAAGAATGATTTCACCTTAAACCTTATGTGTTTCCCATCTAAGATAGACTTCTTAATTTCAACAGGAATAAGGCGGTGCTACTTAACTTACAACATTTGTAGTCTTTTAAATAAAAGGACCTGTTAATTCCTACAAGATTTGCCACACTGGCACATTTAAATATCATAAAGTAGTCTTGAAAAACCAGAACTGCGTAGCTGAAACGGTGGCAGTGGGCACTAGGAATAGAGCCTAGCTCGACACTGGGCTGAACTTCCCAATGACACAACTAGGTAATACCTGGCAAAGCATGTACAACTCTGTGCCTCTGTTCTATCACTCAACCACTGAAACAGCCCTCCAAGATAAAAGCGTGCACTGGGGCCTAATCTTCCATAACATCTCTAGTTAATGGTGAAAAGTGGCTGCAAAATACTCCTAAGTTAGAACAGTAGCATTGCATATCTGTAATGCAAATAGCTACACAAAGGGCAAAGCAACGCAGTGATGGATCCAGTGACACAAAGGCAATCACAGTTTGCTTTGAATGAATCCTGAAAAGCCTGAAGCAATAGCCAGGGAGACAATGGGAACCTCTCATTTCATTCAAATCCTTGTTTAGCATGTTATTTTAAATATAAGCTCAGATAAAATATGCTGCTACTTTAGTGCAAATGCACTACACTTAAATAAATGGCAAAGTTTAAACTGCAAAAGTTTTGCACTGGTTTAATACAACAACCTTTCCCAATACCATCAGTATTACTAGTATCATCTCTGAGAGGGAGAACAGGAAGTAATTTGCTCCCGTGTTAGGTAGTTTGCCCAGGGGCACAAAGATCATGACAGAACAACAACAAAAAGAAACACACTAAGACTTTTTTTAATCATTATTTCACAGTACTTTTCTGATGTAGTCAGAGCTAATGAAGGTTAATTTAAAAAAGATGAGAAATACTTACCCTTGTAGGAATACCAGCTCTTTCAGCTTTCCTTAGCCCCTCCACACCAGCTTTGTTAGAAACAACAAGAACTATTTGTGCAAAACTGGTGGGCTTCTTTGTGCTATTTATGAGGGCTTCCAGGTTTGTGCCTGAGAGAAAAAATAATTCATGAATATCAAGCTGTTCCTGGAGAATAAATATAGTTAACAGCTACAATAGTTTTTAAATAAGAAGCAATGTGGGTGAACTCAATCAAAAAACCACCCATGTTAACAGCAATCTCTTATTTAATAACATTACTGCAACCTAAATCTGATACCTGCAGTCTACAAGGCAGACTAGCAATTAGCTATGTAAACTGTAGTTGCTGAAATTTGCCTGATGGTTTATTTCTTAACAAGTGGGAATACTGGAAACTCTGGAAGTGACTATGGGGCAAGAGGAAACTCTGATCTGTTTGTTAAATAATGCTGCTGTCTCAATAGCAAAAAACAATCGCTGCTTGAACCTAGAGACATACTGAAATTTGTAGCTAAAATGAATACATGTAATTTATAGTTAGCTTGCAGCAGAGGGTAAAGATCATTTTGTTTCTGACTGAAATTAACCCAAAGGCAAAATCTATTCTGCCTGTTACTGAGCACAGAAAGCCTCGATAGAAGGCTATCAAGCCCATAATGCAGACTTTCACAGACTTCAAGAGATTGTGAGTTGAAGTTCCTTTTTCAATAGTCTAGTAAAGAATGTAAACTCTCACCTGTTCCAGAGATAAGGACAGCAACCTTCACTTTGTTTGTTTGGATTTTGCCTTGGATATGGCTGCGCACAGACAGTGACCTATTTGCTTGCAAGGCTTGAAGCAGGTTATGGACTTTAACATGGGCAGAGCCTGAAGACATGGAAGGAAAAAAGAAAGTAAATAAAGGCAGAAACACAGAGAGGTGAAAAATACCCGTGAAAAGAGAAAAGTGGCACTGCTTTACTTCTCAATACTTATTTATAGTTCTGGTGACATCTTACATTGCTAAGCACATGCTTTACATACTAAGACAGAAATCATTAGAACTGACAATTTAATACCCTGTGCACAAAAGCCATGGAGGTGCCAATTAAGAGTTTTTCAGCCAAACTGCATGGAGATGCATCAGCAAAGTAATTTAGTTTTTCTTTTTTATTAAGGAAAATAAAAATCCAGTAACCTTTTTGTAGAGGGACAACTCTCCCAATCAGCCAGGCTGCCTCGTGTTTCTGCACATCCTTGAGCACCTGCTGAGCCAGCTCCTTCTGAACGACTAAGACTGCACCAATCCCACAATTAAATGTCCGAGCCATCTCCTCCTCAGAGAGGTTGCCTTCTTTATGGAGCCAACAGAAGATTTCAGGAATCTTCCAGCTAAGAGCATCTGAAGAAAATTGAAAATACAAATGAAGAGTGGAAGGCACTACCTATGCACAAGTACTAAAATTATGAGAGTACCGAAAGGCAAAATCTGTATGGAAAGCACAGACTAAGTCCCTCAACAGCATCAGCATGACTAAAATCAGTTTCCATGCAGAGAAAAAGGATGTTTCTTCCTTACTTAACATGACTTGGGAACAGAAAAAAAGTTTCAATCAGAGAAAATTAATCATATCACTGCACTGCAAACTATTAATGAATAATCCAAAATGGGCTGTAAGGCAGTCTTTGGAAAATCCTCCTCTTGAAGTATACAACCTTGCTTCTGGAGAAACTATTGTACAAGAACAATAGCCTTAAAAACTGTCACAAAAAACACAATTCTACCAGTTCCAACAAGGTAAGGGTGATTTACAGCATCACAAGAAATGCTTCTGGACTAGCCTCTGTAACGGAACTCCAAAGACAGTAAGTTTCTTTCTTGTCACACCAACCTGAGTGGTGTGGTTGACACAATGGAAGGAAGGTATGTCATTCAGAGGGACCTCAACAAACTCGAAAGGTGGGCCCGGGTGAATCTAATGAGGTTCAACACAGCAAAATGCAAGGTTTTGCACTTGGGATGGAGGAATCCCAGGCATATATACAGACTGGGAGGAGCAATCCTTGAGAGCTGCCTTGCAGAGAAGGACCTGGTAGATGAAAAACTGAACATGAGCCAGCAGTGTGCTCTTGCAGCTTGGAAAGCAAATGGTATCCTGGGCTCCATCAGAAGAGGGGTGGCCAGCAGGGAGAGGGAGGTGATTGTCTTTCTCTACTCTGCCCTTGTGAGGCCCCATCTGGAGTACTGCATCCAGGTCTGGGGCCCCCAATACAAGAAAGACAGGGAGCTGTTAGAGAGGGTCCAGACGAGGGCCACAAAAATGATCAGAGGGCTGGAGCACCTCCCCTACGAAGACAGGCAGAGGAAGCTGGGCTTGTTCAACCTGGAGAAGAGAAGGCTGTGGGGTGACCTCATTGCAGCCTTCCAGTACCTAAAGGAAGCCTACAAGCAGGAGGGTAGTCAACTCTTTACAAGGGTAGATAATGACAGGACAAAGGGAAATGGTTTTAAGTTGAAGGAGGGAAGATTTAGGTTGGATATCAGGGAAGTTGTTTACCAAGAGAGTGGTGAGGTGCTGGAAAAGGCTGCCCAGAGAAGCTGTGGATGCCCCATCCCTGGAGGTGTTCAAGGCCAGGTTGGGTGGGGCCCTGGGCAGCCTGGTCTACTATTAGATGTGGAGGTTGGTGGCCCTGCCTGTGGCAGAGGTGTTGGAGCTTGATGATCCTTGAGGTCCCTTCCAACCCAAGCCATTCTATGATTCTATGATTTAGTGACAAATGGAAGCGTGATTTACATATAGTTCTAGAGTTCAGAACTCTACAGCAGTTACCTTATTTTATTCTACAACCCAACTGAACACTGCATAACTTATAGTAAGTCGTTTACCTTTCCATACTTCACTCCCCTGTAAAAAGTGAAATAATATTTCTAGAGTATCTGACGAAATTGTGACGAGGATTAATTAAAGTCCACTGAATTTCAGGAGACCTACTTCAGCTAGTAACCATATCTGAATGCCAATCAAAAACGTAACTAATGTCATATAATTACAAGTAATTTTGCAGGTTTTTGCCAATCATGACAGTTCACTTTGAGTTGTGTTCACATCTATACATATTAACACAGATGTTTCTCAGCTTTTCTTTCCATCTCACCTAAAACGACACCAAAGGAGTCTGGGAGAACTCTGGGGATGTTTTCCAGCAAACCTCCCCCAGTGATGTGTGCGTAAGCTTTCACGTGGCCTGAGCGAAGGACAGGCAGCAGAGTCTTACTGTAGATCCTGGTTGGGGTTAACAACAGATCTCCTGTTGATGACAGAAGATGAAAGAAGACAATTACGATGCTGAAAAAAATGTTACTCGGTATGAAATTGGAAAAATCTCAAAATTCTAATTTGCTGCACAGAAGTGAGCACTGAATTACAGACAGACAAACAATGCCTACATTTCAGCATACAATTAGTTATTTATATCCCTCCCTTAATTTCTTTCCTGCATACGTGATTCACAGGAAACAAAAAAAGATGAGAACACGTTTGAGAACAGAGTAACTTTCTTGGTGCCTTAGAAAAGTTACAGAAGCAAAGGTACAGACAAGACAATTGTGTGAATTTTTTCTGTTCAAAAGTTCCAGCGAAGAAACTGCATTAGAAATTGTACCTAATGTCTGATCACCAGAGACGCCAACTTGAGAAGAGAAATCCAGCGATGACTTTTCAACAATCCTCCTTACAAGGCTGTACCCATTGCTATGAACCCCAGAAGAAGCAACTCCAATAACCACATCTCCATCAGCAATTCTCTCCAACTGGGGCAGCATTTGCCCTCGCTCTACTGCACCGACAGCAAAGCCTGCCAGGTCGTACTCGCCAGGTGGATACATGCCTGGCATTTCGGCAGTTTCTCCTCCTGTGAGAACCAAATAAAAGGTGAAGGGACTATTGGAAAACTACTGGAACCAGCGTGCATGCAGTTTTTCAAAGTTTCAAACTCTTAAGGCATTAACAAAATGATTTTTTTTAGTTAGATAAACAAACATTAGAAGTAATTAAAACCACGCCTTTGTCCCAGGCCCTTCAGTTGAGCAAGCAATAGCAAATTGTGAAAGAACATTTCCTCCCTCGCTCTGACAACAAGTATCAGATTGCTGTGCATTCACATTTTAAAATCATAGCATATATTTAGAGCTTCCCATCTCCAAATTCTGCTGGGTTTAACATTCTTCATTAAAAACTTACAAGATATAAGGAATTCAAAAAAGAACCTCAAAAGCATGATTCTTCTATTAGTTTTACTTGCCACCATAAAGATTTTATATATAATATTATTCTGACTTCCAGTCATGCCTACAACCTCGGCATCAGTGTTGCCAAAGTTCTACACAACCAAGGTTTATAAACTGTTTTGGGAGAAACCTCTAAAAGAGGGCTTTCCTACCCATCCATGCAGCTGAAACAGTAATCCAGGCTACTACCTTACATCCCCTTTACCAGGACATAATTTTGTTTCGTTTTGAAAACCTTGTTTTGTCTGGATGATGTCATTCAGAACGCAGTTTGAAAAGGTAATTTTCCAGGCTTACATGGAAATCAGTAACACCACTCAAACAGCCTTCTCACTCTACACACACCAGCACTGGTTCCCTTAGTGCTCTTCAGGTATAAGCTGATGGTCTTTGCTGTTGAAGACCTGTGTTCTGCCTGTCATGTCTCATTCAGTCTAGAGAGAGAAAATCACTGTGTTTAATAAATGAAAGGAGCATTTACTGCTCTCTGAAGTTTTCTTAACAGCCATCCTCACACTATTTCATCATTCCAGAGAGGAAGTCAAAGCTATGTCATTATTATCCTTCAAACTCCTTCACTGGTCCTGATGTCAACAAGAAAAGAGCTTAAAAATGATAAAGTTGCCATTATATTATGACATCTGCCTAACATATTGACCAATACTGTTTTGGGTTTTTTTTTTTGCTAGATTTCATTCGTTCTTCTATTTCAGAAATGCACCTCTGAAGGTGCTCCAAATTGCTCCTGAGCAATGGTGAAGATGCCCTTCTGCTCAGTGCTTGACTGCTGCTCAATGCTAGATTCCCTGGAACTGTTCCAGGTTTCTACATTACACTGCTACAACCAACTTTAAAATCAGAGTTCACACTAAGAAGTGTCATTTGCTTAGATACGTTGGTTTTAAACCATAAACCACACATTTAATAACATTTGTGTGAAACTGAGCAAGTAGGTAGGTCCTTCGGTACCTCACTAGTAAGAGCTTAAGGTATTTGAGCAAAGTATTCAGCTATTGCAGATATACATGGAAAGAATTCAGGAATATGCTATAAACAAGACTCACCACTTGGCTTATGAAGTCATACTGTACAAAGACAGATCTACATGCTACATACATGCACAGTGACACAAATGTCTTAAGCTAGAGCCCAAACTGAAATTTATTTTAATGATTCTGGAGAAGAGGAATCTCAGGAGAGACTTCATTGCCCTCTACAAAAACCTGAAAGGAGCTTACAGAGAAGTAGGGTTGGCCTCTTTTCCCAGGTAACAGAGATGGGACAAGGGGGAATGGCCTCAAGTTGTGCCAGAGGAAGTTCAGATTGGGTAATCAGAAGAAATTTATTTTCCAAAAGAGTGATGAGGTATTGTAACAGGCTGCCTAGGGAGGTGGTGTAGTCACCATCCTTGGAGGTGCTCAAGAGCCGTGTGGATGTGCCACTGAGGGACACGGTCGGTGGGCATGGTGGAGGTGGGCTGATGGTAGGACTAGGTGATCTTAGTGGTCTTTTCCAACCTTAATGATTCTGTGATTCTAAGATTCAGGCTACAGAAAAGCATTTTTGCCTTAGATACACAGTTACTGCATCCTCACTGTACCCTCCCTTCCGATAGTGTCATAAATTTGGGGAGCAAATCATGGTTGTTTTATGTATGAGTTCTGATTTCCTTCAATATCAGCACCAAAAAAAAAAAAAAAAAAAAAAGATATCTACTAACCCATTTACAAAATTGAGATACTGTTTTCTGGTATTAGTTTACAAATGTTTAAAGCCCTGTTCAGTTTTTAAGTCTTCCAAATGGAAATAAAATCTTGAAATTTCAGTAAATGATTTCATATTAAGATTTCACCTAGCATGTACTTTAGCTGAAATATGAATGGTTTGATTATATTTGATAAACGGAGAGAACATTTTAAGACAAAACCTAAGACTGGCAAATACTTCATGCAGGAAAAAACAAACAATAGAACATAAACAGCTCCTTCTTCTAAGCTTGTAAACTCCATCAAAATAAGACATACTCATTTAGAACATACTTTTATCGCCAGCTTTCTTAAAGGAGTCAAAAAAGGACAAAGTACCAATTATCAAGTGGTATATAAAGTAAGACACTTGAATAGTCACTTTTTTTCTCAAATCAAAAGCCTTTTTTGAAAAAGTATGGTAATTCTCCAAAGAATATTTTTATAAAAGAAAGAACAACCACCTTATATGAGGAAACAACTTTCTGGGTTTTATTGCTTTGAAAATTAACCCCATGCTATATTCCTTTCATAAATGAAAGACTTATACAAAACATGTCTTTCCCACTGACCTAGAAATATTTTTATTGAGTTGAACAGTTTTAAATTTACATTTTTTAGGATTTATGAAGTGAAATATTGTATTATTTTCCATGGATAACTAGATTACTGTATACCACAGCACATACATCATTTGTGAGTAAAATGTATTACATACTTGTATTATGGGGCCAAAAAGGAAAATGCTTAAATTTGAGTCTTAACAGCTTGGAATATGCAAATTTTGGTGAAAGGAACTTTCAGCAAGTCCTCAACAGAAATACAGTTTTGCTAGTACTGTAACTAATGAAATATGTTTCTTTAATTTTTTGTTTTGTTTTTCTGTCTTGTGGTTAACTTCTCTGTCTTAAGAAGTGAGCTCCAACTCAAGCTTTTCCTGCATTTATAAGGACACTCTCTGGCTTTCCAGTTATATGATCTTGTGAGAATATTCTGACAGTGAGAGCTCTACTTTTCCTGTCAAATTTGTTTATAATCAGCCAAGAGGTTCAAAGGATATTATGTACACATGCAGGGAGACATATATATGCACAGTAACACATAAAAATCTTCTTTCTAGAGGAAAAGTCTAGAATTTTCTCTAGGATAAAGGATTAAAAAAAAAAAGCCTATTTGGCATGTTTTCAAATTCACTTGAAGGATACAAAGAATTAAAATACATGAATTGTTAGTTTTCTAGGTAGTTGTTATAGTTTCAAAGTTAAATGAAAAGATATGGATAAGAAAATGTATATGCAACATTTGTAAAATACTGTCTTCTCTCAGTAGGCAGAAAACAAGGACATGTGACCTTTTTTTCTCATCTCTAAGATTCTTTAGTAGACTAGGAAAACAAGCACATTAAAAGTAATTATAAAGAAATTGCACACAATTTTTCACTCCCTTCAAAGAAAAAGCGTTTCCATACCCAAAAGAGCACATCCTGCCTTTTGGCATGCTTCAGCTATTCCTGCAATGACAACCTGAGCCACTTCAACGTCAAGTTTACCACAGGCAAAATAGTCAAGGAAGAAGAGGGGCTCTGCTCCTTGAGCCAGGATGTCATTGACACACATAGCAACCAGGTCTTGACCTATAGTGTCATGTTTCTTACACACTTGTGCAATCTGCAAAACACAGTGAGAGAACCTGTTGGTTAGATTTCAGAACCTCAAACACAAGCAAAGTCTGCAATGGCAGGGGATTGAAACCATGCTCTTCCTCTGGAAGCTTTTTGAGGAGCAGCTTCAGTTAATAACGCTTGTGTGCTCCTCTCCTAAAATTCTATTTTAGGAACTTTTACTTTCTCAGTTAGCAAGTATGAAAGGAACCTTACGGAAGGAGACTGAACTGAAAAGGCTTTCATCACGGTTTGTATAAACACTATAGCACCCATATAATTAAATGTTTTCTCTGTGAGTAATCTTTTCGAGGATATTCTATCTCAGTGAAAGGGTGTACTGGCTATATACTTAAAATAAAAATGAGCTACTTTAAGGTTCTTCTTAAGATGGCTATTTACATGCCAAAATGTACAGTAAATAATTTTGCATGAAGAACGCAATTTAATTTTTCATTCCCTTTTCAGAAATACAAATAGGTATTTTTAAACACAACTGATCTTTTGTGGTAAAAGATAGACAGTTGTGTGATCAAGCAATTTCCATTCTGTATGTCGATTTCCACGTTACCTTGAGTTTTGTGCCAACACCATCAGTTCCAGATACCAATATAGGATCTTTGTAACCAGCTGCTTTCAAATCAAAGAGGCCAGCAAATCCTCCAAGTTCTGCATTGCAGCCTGCCAGCCAGAAAAAAAAAGAAGAAAATAGTAAACTTTTACTTTCATGGCTTTCTCCTGGATCTCCAGCACATCAGCAAATTCTCTCTGAAGTCTCTCAGCATGATTTTGTGGCCATGAAACTTTTCTCTGACATTTACAGCATCTTCACAGAGATACAGACAGAATCTCCTAATCCTCTTAAGTTTGCCTTGTTTTTTTTTGACCATAATTATCTAAAGCTAAAAATATAAACCTTTGTGATTGAACATTCAATAATGACAGAGACTGCTGCATTTAGTATTTTTCTGAAATACAGAAAAGGAACTGTTTTAACAGTTTGGAGCCCACTGCTTTATAGGAAAGGATGAATACTAAGTATTTTCCAATGGAAATCCCCTCTCTCTTTGTTACTACTGCTTACAGTACTTAAAGAGCCCCTGATTCTAAGACTGGTTATGATAGGGTAAGTATGGTAATCTTAAAACTGAATTTGGTTGAATCCTAAGAGTGAAACAAATAAGAGTGAAAAATACTACGAATGCTAACAAATGACGACTTTTACTAGTGTATGTATCTCCATATACTTTTCTCTCAGCATACAGCTGAAATTATTTGAAGGTTCTCATCTAATTTGAAGTAAAAGGGGTATTTCATAAATAACTGATATTTTAATTTTACCATAAGAATCACAAGGACTTGATAGATCAAGACATGCCTGATATCACAAAGAAGGATGGGTGGATTCTGTTTTAAATATGCAAAAGATATATTACATTTCTATCTCAAGTAATAGATAGGATATCTGAAAGAACTGGTGAAGAGTTCAACGTCTTTTATTGCTTGTACTTCTTTCTAAACATTTATCTACAAAAACTGTATAGCTACCTGAGCAAGAATGGATAATCCATGTAATCAAAGTAGGACTTCTTTGCTTGCATTTAATTTTTTGAGTAATTTATCATATTTTCTAATGCCCTTAATACATATGACATTTGGGAGATACATTTTAGAGTCATTTGACAAGAGAATCCGTAAACTTAAGGAACTACATTTTCAAGAAATCACAGGCATTAGGTTACTAACCACAAGTATTTCTAGTGAAATCCAGAAATACACGTAATACATTAGTATTTGGATCAAGATAAAGATCAAATGATAAGCCTCGTTACTATGAACCAACTGAAGCAGAAATAAAGGTCCAACTCTTACCTGGTCTTGATGTGGCTGCAGCTAGAGGTTTAATTTTCTGAACCAAAATATTCCCTGCTGCGATGTCTACCCCACTGTTTTTGTAAGTCAGGCCTCTGAAAGATTGTTAAAAAATGTTTCAACAATTGATTACTAAATGTAAAAACATGTATTTTAAAATAATATTTATGTCTTTATATCATTGTTTCACGAAGGAGACTCGCCATTCAGAATCCTATTCTGCTGTCAGTGAAGGTTTTCAAGTATCACTCTTTTCCTACTTTTACAATAAAATGATTTCTAAGTATTGCAGTACTTATTCCAGGTAGACTCAATGACACAAAGGTTAATCTCTTCCTGTTTGGATCTTGACTTCACACATACACCTGAAGATAGGGTCTATTACACACACACAAAAAGCCCTCAGCAACAATGTAAATGGATCTGACTTTGTAGGGTAGCATCGTATAAGATCAAGCTCAAGTTAGCTTCTCAAAACCAAAGTATCAAATATTTCTCTGTGACAATTCTAGAGTTTTATAACTGTGGCTTAAAGCTGCCTCTCCTCATCACCTTGAATGATACCACCACAAAAACAACTACACCTCTTTTTTTTTTTTTTTTTTTTTTACACGTGAGGTACAAACAGCTGTATGTAACTTGTCTGTTCCCATATTCACAGCAAGACCTTTTCATTTTGGAGATGATACAATTAATGACTTTCAGCTACAGGTACAGCAAAGCAACTGGCCAAAGACCTGTGCTATCAAGAAAATACAAAGGTACCTGCATGCACATTGTATAACTGCTAAAAAAAAATGTAAGAAGAAAATAATTACAAGCAGCAGCTGTTCAGCCCGTGAATAAGGCTAATGAAACTTCAGCCTTAAATAATAAGAGACCAAAGTCAGCCCCGATCAGCCTGAACATAATCAATACTTCACATATTTTCACCTCATTTTGAAAAGCACGATTCTTTAAAAGGAGAGTAGTTTTCTGAAATACTTCTTAAATAAACCTTCTGTATATTTTCACAGAGCGAAATGCATAGGACTTCATCCTGCCAAGCTGCCAAGCAGAGGCGTGTCCCCAACCTTACAGAGCCAACCATCATGGCCCGTTCTTGCAGTTTTGGGAGAGGAAACAATGGTGCAGACTTGGGGCAGTGAAACAAGCACTGACTGTAAGCAGCTGCGGGGAGACTCTTCCATGAGGTAGGGATCATTGGCATGGATGCACTCCAGCCAAGAAACTTTGTGGCTCTGGCCCATGAGCTCAGTGCTTTAGAGAACTCTTCATTAAAGTATTATCCTCTCACACAATGACAATACAAACACAAATCACATATTTTCACACAAATTTCTCAAGAGATGCATAGTGCTTGAAAAGGAAGACCAGATAGGAACACCCTTGTTCATTGAGTAAGTTTATTGATTATAATTTTACAATAAACTGATCAGTGTACACCATTAGCAAAAATTAAAAACTTACTAGCATGCTTCATAGGCTACAAAATTGTCAGTTATCAAAAGTATTAGAGAATAGGCAGGCAGATATGCCTTATATGAGCTGAAAATGAGTATAAAATCTTGCAAAAAATTCTCAATAGCATCAGAGACACAGTAGAACACGCTGCTTTAAAAAAAAATGCTCTCTCAAGACTGTTAAACCAAATAATGTGAAATAAGAAGGAATAGTAGTAAGAGTGATAAATTCTACCCAGGTTTTTAGTCAACTATTATAATGCATATATCATAACTAATGGCTTCTAAAGACTTTAAAATGACTTGACAAAATAGCTTTACATTTGTTCATATATGTTTGTCATGATAGTAACATTATATGTTTGGACAACCATTCTAGAGCAAAAGCTGTGGTTCAGAGTGTAAGGAACAGAAGTTCCGCTTTCCAAAAGCAGACAGAACACAGATTAAAGTTACTTGTGCTTGTCACTGTAGCTTAACTCAGACTTGGGAAAACAAGAACATGGATCAAAGAGCTATCAAAAAGTCTGTCCCTTCACTGGCTCGTCTTGTTTAGACTGCCCACTAGGATGCCAGTTAAGTCTACAGCTATGCATAATCAACATCCGTTTATTAATGTAAACTAGTGATGTCTTTAAGTCCCTTTCACACCAGTTGTTTCCATTTCAAGTATTTCAGATATCTACCTGGATTGACTCAGGAAAGCTATAGCCCGATAACCAATGTCCTTCCTATAAATGGCACCCTTGAAGTTTATGGCTGCTACTCCCTTGTTGGCTTCTTGCAGTGCTGTCATTAGATCCTCTTTAATAGCAGTTACTGTAAGGACTCTTCCTCCATTAGTCACCACTTTGCCATCTTTCAGGGCTGTGCCTGCGTGGAACACCTCCAATCCCAGTTCTTTAGCCTTAGAAAGTCCTGTGATTGTTGTTTAATAAAATAAATCCAGAAAAAAAAAAAGAGATCATTAGAACATTTCTCTATTAAATACTCAACAATTACACTGCCTAGAAACAATCAAATTCAGTGTAATCATTCTAGGGAGTACAAATAAATTTTTTAAAACTACATTTCGTGGAGAGACAAGTCTGCTGCTTGTATTCTCAGAGACACAGAAAGGTATTTAGCTGAAACACCTGCATGTAACACCAGCTGGATTCCATACTTCACTGACACAGAGACCACAAAACATATCAGCATGAATATTACATAAGATAAGCCCAGAAGCACCTTCTGTAACACATGTTAAAGAAATGCTACAAAACTTAACAATATTGTATGGAGATTTTAAAACACTATGGGCGCACTACTTAAAGTCTCTCATGTGTGAAAATTCAGTTGACCCATAACCACAAGATCTTAAGTTTCTATGAATCTAGGTAAAAAAAAGACTGGAGAGAGGGTGGGAGAATAATCAGACTTCTGCAGCTTCTCTTGCTGTATTTACCTGTTATTTCCAAACCCTTTGGATATGTTCCTGGATACCCTTCACTAGCCATGACCACAGTCACAGCTGCACTGTCTTCAAGCCAGACTGGCATGGAACTAGACAACTTTTTATTGATAACTGCTTGCATAACTTCGTACAAATCACTTTTCAACAGTGGAAGAATTACCTACAAAATACAGATCAGCAAATTAAAGAAATCAATTTTTTTTTTCATTTTTCTTAATGGAGCTTTTTAAAATATTACTGCAACTGTAAAAATAACATGAGTTTTCACACTGTATTTTCACATATATATACATCTTGCGCATAATCTATGTACCTTTAAAAAGACTTTTCCTTGGAAATAACTTCTATGGATAAAAGAACTGCTATATGTGGAGGGGAAAAGGTAGAGGCCAAGAACCCTACTGTGCTCTGAAGAATGGAAACAAAGAGTTTTGTTCCACTTGTCAGCAGGGAGTGGAAAAGGATGAGTTCACTTTTGCAGTAAAGATGAAAAAAAAAAAAAAAAGAGCATTCCATTCTGGAAAAGATATGGAAGTACTGAGTTTCACTCCAGCTTACTC
Source organism: Numida meleagris (assembly GCF_002078875.1). Classification (NCBI taxonomy): domain Eukaryota; kingdom Metazoa; phylum Chordata; class Aves; order Galliformes; family Numididae; genus Numida; species Numida meleagris. Next base: position 103,363,458 of record NC_034409.1, read on the forward strand.
TTGTAACATCCATATTTGAGTATAACCTGCTAAAATTTGGAATGGAACAAGTTAATAACAGACTTTCTATCTTGAATCAACAATAAAATATTTTAAATCCCAGAGCAATTAGCTAATTATTAACCTGAAAGTTAGTAAAGAATAATGGCAGACAATATCAGACTTTTCTCCTCCCATAATGATAAACCATATCTACAAAATCACTCACCTGACATTCTGGGTCACCAAATCTGCAGTTAAACTCTAGAACTTTAGGTCCATCTTTAGTAAGCATTAAGCCAGCATAAAGCACGCCTAGAATTTGAAAAAAAAAAAATGCATAAAAACTATATAAGCAACTCTGTAGGTCATTTGTTTTGAATCTACTCATGGTAGTGTTAAACAGGAAAACACTCATTCAAAGCTCATTTGAAGCCAGAATGTTACACTGTAACTGCTGTTCCTTCTGCTTTTCCCCATTTAACAGTTATCCACTGTTAACGAACAGGTATTGACTGATTTCAATGAACTTCAAATCAAGTCACTGATGCCAACCTCACTTCCAAATAAATCAAAGTCATCTTCCTTAACCTGCAGTGTGAGTTAGGCCTATAAAGAGGACAAAGTAGAAAAGCTGTCTGTCCATTTATGATTAAAAAAACCAAAACTTGTATACATACCAAGATAGGGGACACCTTCTTTCCTCATGCCATCAACAGTCTTCTGAAGAACAGTTTCTCTTATTTTCAGCAGTAAATCTTTAGAAATCTAATAAAACAGGATTAAATAGCTGTTTGTAAAAAGTGAGTACCTGATTTTTCCTACTGTTATGGCTAGCATTGGAAGAGCCAAGCAGAACGCTTGGACACTCTGCTGTTCACTCCAACACACACTTCAAACAAGAGAAAACTAGTATTTTTTTTTTCTCATCAGACTACATACTACAGCATTAATACGACAGGTTGGATTTTTTTCAGTCGCATTTCCATGCTTAGATCTCCACGTGCAAGTAGTCCCACTGGCTTCACTGGAACAAAACATTTGCAAACACTAACTGGCATTCAGATAAGGCCTCCTCAAGGACAAATCATACATGGAAAGCACAGTGGTGATTTATTATATTTTGTTAAATAAAATTAATTGCTTTTTGAAGGAACAGAACTGTCCATTTTTGAAATCCAAAGAGAAAAATAAATGGCCATAACGTAGGTCAACAGAAAGCAAAGTAAATCCTTTTGCAAACAGACTATTTTCAGAACAGAAAACAAACTACTTCAAGCAACAGCAAGAATTCTTCATTATTTTATCTCAACACAAAACAAAAATGTGGTTTAAGCACTTAGTTCTAATGATGAGTAATTCATTACGCTTAGTTTCATAGAATCATTAAGGTTGGAAAAGAGCTTCAAGATAATCAAGTTCAACTGAAAAAAAATCAAAATATGAGGTTTCAGAAATAAAACCTCCATCTTGATAATTAAAAGTGATTTGGTAGAGAAAACCTCCTTCATAGAAAAATGAATTATCAAGTTACATGCTTTATTTGACTAAGTTTGTTTTAGACAACACATTCAATCCACAGGATCCCAGTGCCTGCACTGTTCTGTTTGCCATCGTGGAACTGAAAATCCAGATTACTTTCAGTACTAGAGCTGTAGTACGGTTGCAGTGAGACATCATCTTATCATATTTTTACCTGAGGTGCTGGAGAATAAGCTCCCATCCCTCCCGTGTTAGGGCCTTCATCTCCATCCTTTAACCTCTTGTGGTCTTGGGCTGGGGGCATGGGAGCAATTGTGACACCATCTGTGAAACATAAGCACTGGCAAACAAGGAGAATAATTAAAATCCAAGTATATGACTAACATTTCATAAAGTGCAAAAAAGAGAAAATCTGTTTTATTTTTGGTGTGGCAAAAATGGATAATTAAGAGTACAAATTCTGTCTCCCTAATAAAACAAGCTACAGTAATCTGAACATTTTCCTCGTTTGCTCAGGAATCATTGCCTCAGTTTATAAGACCTTCCTAAAACAATCTCCTTTAATACAGCATATAGAAAATTATAACGCTGATAGTTGTACTGAAAAGAAATACTCAAAAAGTTTTTAAAAGTCTTTAAAATGCCCCATGGTGGAAGTTACTTCCTCCCTCCTCCTCCCCTCGGCCCTGGAAAGAAGTCATTACATTCCTCTGAAAACGTCCTTTTCCTTGTTGGCAAAACTCCATTTGCTTTTGCACTGTTTATAAATTGCTTATATACCAGCTGATTTGGAGGTCAATATCTTCATAATAACACATCTGCTGGCATCTTATGTAACCGGATAATGATGCTCACTGTTTGGGCTTCCGATAGCGCTACTCATAAAAACATTGTATAATGCTAATTAAAAGACAACTCAGGGATCCCCTACAAAACCCCAAGTGTGAAAATCTGAATAGATTAAAAACTAGTCATTTGTGGAAGGTTAATTATTTTGACAGGCAAAGTGAGTAGTATTTTTTTCTTTATTGAGATAAGCCATCTTAGGAAAAAGAATTCAATTCGCATGTGTACATTACTGTGTTACATTACAGTAAATCTGCAGATATCCTAAGGACAACACATTTTTTACAGAGAATGGAGACCTGGATAACCCTTTAGTCCCTCACAAGGTCAAACCAACCTAGAAAAAATAAGGACAAGCGACGTCTGCAAATCTAATTTTTTCATATCAAGTAGGAAACCAGATTATGCAAAGACTGGCAACAGTCAGAGATGATCGCTTACTTTACAAATGCCACCACCTCCAAGATCAAAGTTCACAACATCCAGTGCAAGTCAATTGCAGCTCCAGGACTCGGGAACCTGAGATGGTATTTGGCTGTTCTGCTTTGTGTAATGCCAGTGTCAAGTTCCCAAGCCACCTCAAAACCGAGCTCTAATTCTCTTCAAAACTGAGCTCTAATTCTCCTTTTCTCCTTTATACTCCACTAATTAAATAAGATTTATTTTTTAAATGAAGGAACTGTATCATGTTTAAATGAAGGAAATGTTCTCTCTACATCTGCAAAGTAAATCAGTGATGTCAAAACATTCAGCAGCCTTTGGTTGTGAGCCCTTCAACCCCGGCTGCACTTCCACACTGCAGTATTTCTGGCAATTGAGACTGATTAAAGAGTGTCCTGCCTGCACCTGTCTCGAGTTGCTTTTTCCCGTGCACCAAAAGAGTTTACTGACCCCTCAAGATATAGTTCAATATGTTCCCTTAACCAGCAAAGCTGATTTTAAAAGTTTTCATTTTCCCAGTCACTCCTTCTGTTGCTCTGCACTTCGCCACAGTTACTGATATCAGTTCATATGGGACTGGGCTAAAACCAGACCACAGAAAATATGGAAGTTGCTGTTGATTTGTTTGAAAAAAAGTCTTTAGGTTATAGCCCCTTGAACAGGCAAGTGCTACAACTGAATCAATGGCAAACAGCAGTGAAGGTTTAGGAAGAAGGAAAGGAAGGAACATCCTACACTGTCTTTGTTGCCAGAGAAATCATAACATGGAAGTACATGCTCAATTACACTCAACATTTTTACGTTCTGTTTTTTTTTTCCCCTTGCGGTAACAGCAGATTACTGCTTGAGCTATTTTTTATTCATAATCTGAATTATTTTAGCAGATTGCAGCAAGTTTGGTTCTTAACACATCCATCTGCCTTTAATTAATAAAATGGTATTTATAAGCAGGCTGTTTTGAACTTAAGTAATAAAATCCTTTAAATCCCTGCTGTAAGTCCTGGCCTGGTGTTTTCTAAATATCTTGAAACAAGCACAATCTAAGTGCTACAGTGAGACGCATACTTACAGAAACTTCTTCTCCCTCAAGGAGTTCTTCAACAACAACAGTTTCCCCAGCTGTGCCAAAAGTTTTATCCTGCATTAAAAAGCCAATCTCTTCAGTTCTGTGTTTCAGTCATTTCATAACAGTCAAAACGCAACAAGAAAACTAACACAGCAAGAAAGATGCAGCACAGTTGAGACTGTAAATCCAGTCACCATCCTGGATATGTCAGCAGCAATGGTAAAATCTTTCTCCTCTTCTGTTTATCTTTTAGTAAGTGCAGATGTTAGCACAAATATTTACAAGTTGCAGATGACAGGTACAACTTTCTGGGTAATTCCTCTTGCTCTACCTGCTGAAGTTTGCACCCACAATAGTGAGGGTTATGGCAATGACTGCCAAGTCTGTGACCTAATCTGACCTTTCACTTTATAAGAAAGTACAGTGACAACATAATTTTGTACATCTGTAAGACTAACACAGTAAGGATTTTTTGTTCAAGACAGAACAAGGGGACCACAGGTTAAGATTTGTCCAATAACCACACACACCAAATTGTGACTGTAGACTGTATATTCTGGCCTTCAAAATACTAGTGTTTAAGATAACATCTCATATAAATCTGCATTGCACCACTGAACTGTAAGATGCTATGCTGCAGACACTGGCTGAGGACCTGACCTGTATAGATCTTATTTTCCAGCTCTATGTTCCTGACTGTTCAGATGGAACTGCTTCATTTGGGTTCTCTTCAGATTTTGATGCTTGTTTAACATCCTAACTAAACGCATGCTTAAATTGAAATAATTCCACAGGAATTTTACTACACATCTAAGTGTTGTGTATCAGGAGTTTTAAAGCTGATGTTGCATGTCAAGATACAGCTTAAATGCAGTGTTAATATTAGCTCACTGTAGTACCTGCTTTGTTATAGCACAGTCTGCTAGGATGCAAACAGAAAAAAGGCAATCCATGTTGAAATAAGTGCAGATCTTCAGCAAGAAACATTTTATTTTAGTCTACACATACTATGCCTAGAAAGAGTACTCTGTCACAAGCAGTAAATATAACATAGATTCATAGCTGTCCAAATAATGGGTAAAATATTTGACTTCTGCTAGCTAAATTCCTATTATATATAAATAAAAAAAAAGCATCTCTTGAGATTTTGACACTGTTAACAACTTTTTTTTTTGAGAACTCTTTCAATCAGTGCTTGGACTTTTCTACTCACCTGCATGATTTCATTAACAGCTTTACAAGCTGCTTCTTTGTTTGATGCCACAATTACTCCTTTGCCAGCTGCGAGGCCACTAGCTTTTACAACTAAAGCAGGGAAGTTTGCACTTTAAAGACAGAGAAGAGAGGTTCAACAATAAACACTCTATATTTCAAATATATATTTTAAGCATTCTGAACATGCCAATGGTTGAGAAAACAAAATACTCATCAGTATTATAGTAACAGTTTTGTGTTACCGAGCAACAGACAAATAAAATCCAGGATTCTCTTCTTATGCTATCCTGAGGATTTCTGCTTCCTGTTTTGTTTGTTTACCACTGAATTTCACTATGGTTCTGAAAGTTGCTATTCTTTGAATAATTGAATATCGTAGCAATGTTGGGTCAGCTGGATTGTGTCCTCTTAAGTAGATAACTATTTGCTGAGTAAGCCCACAATGCAGAATTTATACTCATGGACACACGTAAAAAAAATATAGAACATAATATGACTTTCAGACTGGATTTCATACTTTCAGATGGATTTCCATGGTTGGCAATCTGAAAAAAATGAAAACTTCTACCATATTCCCTTGTAAACTGAAGACTGAACTTTGAATTTTCATTAAAAGGGCAATAAATAAGGAACCATTAAATTATTACTGAAGTGTGATAGATTATCCTTTAAAACCTTTGTAGATGTTCTATCACAGCTAAGAGTATTAATACATTAGTAATAATTTGTTTTGGATACCTGGCACACTGTACACTGCTGGGAAAAAAAAATTCTATTACAAAGAATTTTACCTGTTAATGAAGCTACAGGCTGCTTTTGGATCACTAAAAGATTTCCACCTCGCAGTTGGGATCCCATGACGGTCCAAGAAGGATTTGGTAAAGCTCTTACTGGACTCCAGCTGAGCAGCCTTTGCTGTTGGACCAAAGCATCTTACTCCAGCTGCTGTCAAGTCATCAACAATTCCTAAAAACACCAACACAATTTTTTTTTTTCAAATCACCAGATCATTTGTCATGCAGCTCAAATCTACAGACGCATTAATTTGTAAGAACAAGTATGCAGAGTTATAAGCCATATTTAGATTTACCCTGTATCTTTTTTACAAGATGGGTGTCACGTGTATTTTTCACTCCAACCAACATCAAGTAACTCTGCAGTATATGGGGTCAAGAAGATCTGTTGCATTTTGTAAGATATGACCATCTTTCCTAATTTTATTACGGCTTTTAACCAAATAGTTGACATTAGTCTTTTATGAAGATAACAATTCTTGATCATACAAAAGGATAAAACTGAAATTATCACTGTTTAGATTTTTTTTTTTAACCAAGCCCCAGATTATTATTATTTGAAAGAATGAAAATTCCATTGGAAAACCAATATTCAAGTTTCTTATATGGCAACGCTTTGGTACCTGTTTTACTAAACTCAAACACTTTGAAAAAAAATTGAATAGTTAAGGATATTTTAACTGTTAAATTTCTCACATAATACTCTTTGAATTTTATTTTCATCACAGCACAATCCTGAATTTCAGGGAAGCTGACAGAGGATTTGTTTCTTTTCCAGCTGAAGACACTCAGATACTGTTGAGTGGTGGGAAAAAAATAGGGATAAACATTTACTTTTCTTCCTAAAATAAGAAGGCTATCTTTTTTAGTTTTCTTTCTCTTACCAGCAGCAAGAGGAACCTCTGGACCAACCACAACCAGCCTGATCTCCTGATCTCTGCAGAACTGAGCAAGCGCAGCATGATTGCTGACTGAAACAGCTGTCAATGACAGAAAAGTGTGGTAAGACTGCATTCACTACTGTTACTTGGCACTTATTTATCATATAACCATGTAGTAGGATTTTCACAAGTCTCACATTCTTGAACGGCAAGTCACCGTGAATCTGGAATAGAGGCATGCACTAATATATAAATATGCAGACCTACACATGTACATGTATGGAAAATATCCAGAGAAAACAAACCACTGAAACCCTAAGCAAAGGTTGTAATTTGACATGCACTGTAAACCCATCTTGCTCTTGAAGGTGAAAAAAAAGTTTCAGGTTTCCCTATACTGTCCACATGTTCTCATCTCTAGAAACATCCTCTTTGCCAGCACAAGAAGCATCACAAAAGAGCTAAATGAAAAATAACTCACAGGCAAAACTAAAAAAAAAAAAATAATAATAATATTAAAAAATCTTCAGCCAGTCTCCCCCCTGATTAGGTTCACCACAAAGCTTTACACATGTTCATGCCAGCACAGTGCAGGTGACAGGAACAAGTGGCTGCTGGTGGAGCTGCAATTGCTTTCTTTTCTTTCTTTACATAGTGCCAGCTAAAAATTGCTACGCTGAACAGTGACTTCACTGAAATAAAGCAAAATCTGAACACTTTTTCTTAAATTAGTAAGGGAAGGTACTGTAATTATGGGCAAAGATCTATTGCTAAGTTACAAAGATCTATAGGACAGTTACATTTCTATAAACAAGCACTTAACATGATAATTCTTGCAATGCCCAAAACTGTGTAAACAAAACAAAAAGTTTGCAAGAAAGACCATGATGTCAAGTCTCTTGATAAAAAATTTACGCAAAGGCAACGCGTAATGCAAGTTCCACTACTTTATCAAAAAACAAATAAAGCCAAGGTCCGCAGAGGACTGGTACATGAACTCACAGAGTGTCAAAATGCTGCGAGCATGGCCCAGCATGGATTGGCTGCCTGCACAGGGAGGAAACTGACACATCAGAGAACAGATCTACAAATGAAATAAAGTGCAGATCCTCCCTGGTGCTGGAATACTTGCAGTTTTGTCTATGAAGTCATGCTAGAGACCACACTGGCAAGTACGTGAAGATCTGATGTCCTCTTCCAGTCAGTTTCCAGGGAAGTGGAGGGAGAGAAATGAGAAGCAGTGATAAAGCATCTTCTGTTAGACACATCTACACAACTGTGTTGGCACGCACTTTGTGTCTGCCATCCCATATGAATAAATTCCCCCCTTTCACAAGAGAAGCTATTATTTCTAAGATGACATAAAAGCAACTATCTGAAACCTATTTTTTGATTGTAGATTTACCCTATCTAGGTGGAGTGGTGAGGAATAACAGATTAAACGCTAATAAAAACTACCTCCTTGATAATCCTTCAACAGTTCAATTACTTTGTTCCACCAAGATTTGTAAGTAAGGAATGAAAGGCCTTTGACACCCCTGTGCAATTTATCCCAATTGACTTCTGGCTCACAGAGAGCAAAAACAAAAGCATAATGTACTTGGCTTTACAGTACTGGTAAACATAAAGGTCAATATTGTCTTTCAGTCCCATGCGGCTGTTGTGAAAGCAGTTGAAGAACAGCAGATCCCAGCCAAAGAAAATGGGAGCTCTGGTGGGCAACTGAAGAGGGTCAGTCCCTGTTCCCCTGAGATCAAGCTACGTGAAAGGGAACAAGGAAAGAGCCTGCAAGGTGACTGCGCCTGTCATCCCAAATCGCCTAGCCTCAGGCCTCATGTACCAGCAATATGAGGGTGAACATGGTACAAGATTTACATTACATGGAAATAAACAGAAAGGAGTAAGTCACATTGTTAAGACGTAATTTTAACTTTTCCTCAAATCACAAATTTCCTTGTGATGTAGACCGAAGGGAGACATCTTTGTAGCAGTGTTTTCTTTCTCAAAATGACAGCTAGACATACATTTCAAACCAAACAGAAGGAACTTGGACCAGGATTTTCAAAGACACAGCTTTTTAGTTAAGTGTATTAGTTACCACGAGAGCTAAAATGCAGTGTTGTCAGGATGCTAAAATGCATTCACAGACATGCATATGTATATATCAAAATTCAGCATACCATTCTGTACAATTTTGGCAACAAATTTGCCCTGCTAGTTAAGTATAAATTGAATATAAATCTATATTTAGCCACTCAACCCAAATCTGTCTGTACTGTCAGGAAAGATTACAGACTCAAATTAACCATGAAAACTTTTTTGTGACTTTGATAAAGGCAACACCTGTATAATTAAAGTTTATTTATAGTTTTAAGTTCACCTTTGTGTTTCAGAAATCATCTGAGAACTACAGCTGTGATACTGATTAAAGGAAATCTCATGAACCATAGGGCAGGATGAACTTTCAGAGCCAAATCTTGATTATACCAAAAAACTGAAACAATGGTAGCACTTTCACAGACGCTGCTGCTCAGGCATATACAATATAATAGGGCTCACACAATTCTGTAAATCTGTTTTCCATTTTCTCCTCTCAGTAAAAATCTAGGCTGCAGAGCTACAATTAAAATGCCTGAGTAGGTAAGACAAATTATTCCCTTTCAATAAAAAAAAAAAGTCAACCTCTTCACAAATTCTAGATTCTTCCTGTCTCCCAGCTGGCTGAGGATGTCTTTCCTAAAGCACATATAAAGATACTGCCTAGAAAAAAAAGATTTTAGGACATGTGGTAAATTTCACGGACCTGGCTCAAGCATTATTATGTGCAAGTTCAAATATTTTGCATTGCTGAAAGTGCAGTGTATTTTGTGCAATAACAAAGCAAGAGAAAAGTGCAGCAGTTTTTTAAAAACTAAGCAAACTGAAATTAATGTTCATAGGCCATACAGGCTGGCACTAACTCAAATTAGCATGAGTATGAAGATTTATACATTTATGTATATGTATGTATAAAGAACTTCTGGGACAAGAAGGAAACGTAAGAACATGACCTTCCTCTCCTGCTTTCTTAGTCTCTCTCCTGTGAGGTCAAACAGCACAAAAACCTAATTATGATACTGTGTATGCTCAAAGAAATTATGGACAAGGTTATTTAAACTTCCTGTAATTAAGCATTCCAGTGGAGTTAAATTTGATAATTATCTGCTGTATAAGAATTTGACATGAGATGGTAAAAATAAAATATTTTACTCATATAAATATAAACGTAAAAACTGGAGGCATATAATTAGTGCTCACACGTACACTGTGTTAATTTTAATTCCGTATGTTATCATGTGGAAAGTTAAGCTGGTTGCTTAAAGCACCTATTCATGATCTGGTATATAAAGAATAGGAATTTCTGAGTAATTATCCCTGGTTTCGTACCGATTCACCTCCGGGCAAGCACCTTAGACAAGTACTTTTTAAACATAGCATGTAATATTGCATTTGAAAAACCTTAAGCTTGATTTTCAAAACTGATTATGGACAGCTTCAGTTACAGCTGTCCAGTTACAGCCAGTTAGTCAGAGCTTACCAGAGTGAGGCTAGTAGCTCAAAACAGGCAGCCAGTACTAAAAGAAATGTTTAAGAATAGTCCTAACTTCCTAAGATTGCCAAAACAAAGACAATTTTTTCTAAAGTTGACCTTTTCAGTTATGAAAGTATTCTCAGGAAAGGTTGTAAGGATCACAGCCCTCACTGTACTTCTGGGAACCAAGCAGTGCTTCATACCCAAAGCAGTGTGCTCTGCCACTGTCCCAGAGGTGCTGGCATTTGCTGCAGACACTTTTCAGCTGTTCACCAAACAGCTGCTGAACCACTGCATAACAAGATAAGCCATCACCCCTTCCCTGAGAGGATCCTGGGAGGCAGGAACCACTAAAGCTATCTGAAGATGTACTCCTGCAGGAATTTACAGCAGGCAGATGGAGTTTTGGCTGCAACCCCTACTCCAAAATCCAATGAATTAGCTAACAAAACTGAGATAAAATTAATCAAGTGGTGGCTGCACGAGGCGTTGCTCAGATACTTATTAGCTGCATCCATATGAACTTAGAAGTCCAAAATCTTCAAATAATAACAACCTTTTCACATTAACAGGTAAGATAAATTAATGGAGTAAGTTTGATTAATGGAATAATTTACTTGCTCAGTTATCAGATTTTAAAACTTTTTACCTGAATTTGAAATTTTTCCATTGTCGGCAGTCCCTGCATTTCCAGGAGCAACAAACACTTGTTTTACATGTGGGGACTGGGCCAGCTTCCAGGCCAGTGCATGCTCTCTCCCTCCACTGCCGATCACAAGCACTCGATCAGCCATTAGTCTGCACAAAACCAAACACAAGCAACATCGCCAGAGTTAGAAGTGCGAGGTTAGGAAAGCAAGAGCTTCACGGAGTGTAATTGCTGGGTGCAAAGAACTCTGAGCGGAGCTGAATGTCACTTTGTTTCAGGCAGTGATGTTTCCATTGGGGATTTGTTGGTTTAAAAAAAAAAAGTACGTGGAAAGACATAACTGACTTAATTAGGTGTGATAGAAAATAAACGTCAAACGGTGAAGTAACCCACAGGGCTATCCTGTTTTTCTTTTATCAGACTGGCAACTGTTCGGAGTTGTACTGAAGTCTGTGAAATAGAAAAAACTTTATGACTGGCCAGGCTGTGATTTGTAACCTATACACATTCCTGGTGAATCCAAGCCTGCAAAGGACAAAGCCTCCTCCTTTGTATTAATTAATTGTATTAATTGTATTAATATAATCTTACAGCATCAGAGTGCTGAATGTGAACCTGAAACATCTGGTGGAAATATCGGAAAAATGTCTAAATACTACATGAAAAGGAAAGACTAAGAGAAATGAAACAGGGCAGTCAGCTCCACTCTTTAACAGAATGGTTCCCTCCACTAAGCAGAGACCTAACACAAATTCCCCTTGGGACTGAATGAGTCTTGTAGGCTGTTCAGAGTTTTACAAGGCAGTTCAAGACAGATTTGCCTACATGTGTATTCTCTACATATTTATTGGCGTAAGTCACCTCAAAATTGCCATCCCAGCAATGATACCACACAGCTAGCAAGGGAATAGAACATTTCACTAACACCAGAAAAGAACACTGGAATTCAGAAAGTAGTTCATGAAATACAATAAGTACGTATTTCTTTACATGGTGTTCCTTAAAAATCAAAGGCTAACTCCCTATGGTTCTCAAAGAATAAGCTGTAATAGTCACGTTAGTCCAACTAAGCACACAATACACACGCAGATGATGACACTGCACTGGTTAAGGTCCGAGTTTTATCAGCAGAAGTCAAGGGGTACCTGGCAAAGCCATTCAGAGAGGCATGGAGTGAGCAGCTAGACAGAGGAACCTGGTCCTAAACCCAGTAGTATTCATTACTTCCAAAAAGTAATCTAAAAGCTCTAAATCACAACAAAGGCAAAATAAGCATCTAAACACATAAAATCATTTCAAGCACTAAGTGATGAAAACAAACAAATGCAACTTTGTGTGGAAGCTGGCATGATTTACTTTGAGGACTTTGCAATGACAGCGTGCCTCCATGCTGCACGAATCACCTCCCCTTGTTCAAGGGGAGGGACGCGGCCTTGATAAGAGCCTCAGCCCCACAAAACGCTCAGCCTCCCTGTTGCAATACTGGCACACAAAGTGCCTAACCCTTGGTCACTGGCCCTTGACCCATGCTTGCCAGTGTGTGCAGAGCCCTCCAAGGCAGGCATGGGGGAAGGCCTCACACCACTGCTGGAGCACACAGAAGTGGCAGCTCTCTTTGGGGTCAGAACTCCTGTGGGAGGGCGAGAGAGGGCCAGCACAATGTACATCCTCAGCATGAGGGGAAACAGACCTACCAAAACCAGATTTCTAAGGGAAAAGTGATCTTTCCAGAGGCAAACCAGATGTTCAGCCAATTGATGGGGCAGGGCATGTGTTTCTCCCCCATCCCAGCTGCTACTCAGATAGCTGCTACCACTCCCCCCCCACCAAGAACTGCCCGGATAGCTCTGCAGACCTGCCACACAGAAGCCCAGCTGTCCTGAGAGCCTGGACTCTGCAGGAGATGGCTTCTGCTCTGAGGGCTTGTGCAATGTGCGTGCTGAGCCTGGTTATTAAACCCAAGACCTCCATAACACACTTCAGCCCCCACGCAGTTTAGAAAACACTCCCACACCATTTCTTTATCTATTTTAGCTCATTAATAAAGGAATGATTTGTTCAGAGAATGATCATTTTAGGCAAAACATCCAGTCAAAATAAAGACAAAAGAAACATGAATAAAAGGACAAAACACAGACAGTCAACACTGAGTTTTTAACAATGAACTAAACATATCAGAGTTAAAATGTAAGTGTAGTTTCATGTTGGGAGAGACCAAAAGCTCTCTACTAAAATGTTTGACAAAATACATATTGCAGAGTTGCAATAAACCTCCCGGATTCCTTAAAATAAGAAAAAAAATATCTTGGAGTAAAAATTAACAGTTACAAGAAACTATTTGGGATGCAAAGTTATGATAAACCTCTTTGATATTACAACCTAAGCAAAAAAGAAAATAAATATATAAGAGGCTGGCTACAAGGAAGGGTTATGTTAGATGAAGACAGTAACCTAGGGTAAAAGAATGCTGTGTAAAAGAATAAACGTCAAGTAGCAGACAGCTGTCCTACCCCTAACCCAGCAAGCATGTTTTCCAGTGCAGTTCACAGTCATCATTAAATAATAACAATAAGTTGAAATATACATGACAGCATTTTTTTGCAGGTGTATCAGAACTGAATGCAGAGTTTCAAACCAAAATGGAGAATACACTTACGCTATCCTATGCGCTCTTGGCCTGAGAAAAGTAATGCTCAGGAGTTCAGGAATGAAAAGAGAAAGGTGAAACGCAGCCTCTAGTTAAAATGTAGTGCCCTGCTCCAGTGTTACCGCCCCATTGATAACACTGCATGCCTAGCCATTGGACAGGTCAGTTCAGGTGGGAAAACAACAGAAACCCACATATAAGTGGTTGAGAAATGAGCAGGAAAAACTTTGCAGAGCAGAAGCAGCCTACTTTGTTGTTCCTGCATACTCAGAATAAATTCTGCCTCAAATTATTTTTTGCAGTTGAAAAATATCCACAAATCAGATCATAAACATTCTCTATTTAAAAATGATGCTGTGCATACTCCCATACATTTCAAAAGCATGGAAGAGTATGATGCATGATGCACATTCATGCTCCATTAAGTCTCCTGCATAAAAACAGTAAGAAAGGTTTCAAAATCCGATGAAACTGCTGTCAGTTAAAGTAACTCATCTTGCAGATAAATCAAATAATCCTTTTTCTTTCCTAAAAGTAGCATATTCTAATAGTCATCAGCCAAAAAAAGAACAGATATATATAACATAAAATTTTGTATGGGAGCAGTTAAATGGAATAAACCATGTATCATGTGTCCAAATGAAATGTAATCATTCTGTAATAAAAAGTGAGAAAAACACTGTTTTGGCCATTTGTTTTAGCTTCAGGAACTCAACTTATTTGTGCATCCCCCCGATAGTATCCTAGCAACTTTTGTTTAGGGATGCAGCTTAACAAGAACTTCTGGTGGCAATCTCATTTTAGGAGGCCCAAATCCAGTAGTGGCAACTTTTCTTTTTCACACTGACTGTAAAGATGCAGAGTAGGCCCTCCACTGCCCAGTAATATCATAGAATCATAGAATCCTTAAGGCTGGAAGGGACCTTTAAAGGTTCATCTAGTCCAACTCTCCTGCAATGAACAGGGACATGCACAGCTAAATCAGGTTGCCCAGGGCCTGATTCAGCCTCACCTTGAAAGTTTCCAGGGACAAGGCATCAACCACATCACTGGACAACCTGTTCCAGTGCCTCACCACCCTGGCTCATGTCCAGCTTTCCATCCACCAGCACCCCCATGTCTTTTTCGGTAGGGCTGCGCTCAATCCGTTCAGCCCCCACCTTGTATTGGTAGTGAGGATTGCCCTGACCCAGGTGCAAGATCTTGCATTTGGATTTGTTGAACCTCATGAGGTTCACCTGGGCCCACTGCTTAAGCCTCTCTAGCTCCCTCTGGATAGCATTCTGTCCTTCTGGTGTGTTGACTGCACCCCACAGGTTGGCGTCATCAGCAAACTTGTTGAGAGTGCACTCGACCCCACTATCAATGTCACTGATGAAGATCTTGAAGAGTATTGGTCCCAGCACTGACCCCTGGGGGACACCACTCGTCACTAATCTCCATCCACACTGAGCACCACTCTCTGGACTTGATCCTGCAGCCAGTTCTTCGTCCACTGAACAGTCCACCCATCAAAAACATACCCTTCCAACTCGGAGAGAAGGATGTTGTGAGATACCATGTCAAAGGCCTTACTGAAGTCCAGACAGATAACATCAGTGGCTCCTCTCTTGTCCCTTGGTGCAGTGACACCATCATAAAAAGTCACTAGGTTGGTCAAACAGGATTTGCCCTTGGTGAAGCCACGCTGGTTCTCCAAAGTATTATATGTGCCTCCCACTGGAGAACTGAACTCTAGTCTCCCACATGAGAGGTGGAGATACTTACCACTATACTAACAAGGAATAGTACATATCCTGCATTAAAAATGAAAAATTCCAAGAGTGACATTTCTTTTTACTTTTGTCATGGTTTTATGATTTTTTGTTATCGGTATTCCACATCAAAACATCATGTAGTGCACTGGGAGTTAAAGAGTTAATGCTCCAGTTCCGTGGACTGCTGATTTCCAGATACCTGGTTCTCAGAAGAGACGAACTACATAGCCCAGAGGACTTTGCGTTCAGAGGGAAAGATAAAACTCCTTGTAAGTCACAAGACGCTCACTTTTTTTGCTGCCTCGGAGTGTGTGTTTCCCGCCGTCCTGCCTTCAATTCTTAGAGTAAGGCCGTCGGTTTCGGACACTCTCTCTCTCTTATTTGATTTATTAGCCTCAATTCCAATTATATTGTATTGTACTGTGTTATCTTGCACTCCGATATCATATTTAGTAAATTAACTTTCCTCCTCAGATCATTCCCGCTGTTCTGTTTTTAGGCCCATCTCTCATTTCCCTACCCTTCCCCTTCTCCCTTCCCCTTTCCCACGGCATGGGTCCTGCCCCATTAGTCACAAAACCAGGCCTAACCGGCCTGTAAACCATCAACAACCCCCTCCTCCCTTCCCCTCCCCTTTTTTTTTTTTGGGCCGGTGGGCCTGTGGGCCTGCTGTCCCCCTGTCACAGACACAGACAGATCTAGAGATAACTCCGTGACAACTCTGTCATTAATCCAGGATTTAACAACTTGTTTTCAAATGACCAAAACCCATTCACAAAGTAGACCATCTCTTTTATGAGAATTACCACATGCATGGGTTTTTTGGAGGAAGTCTGTAAAATCTTAAATCTTCTCATAAAGAGGCAGAAGTCAAAAAGAATCCGAAGCATGGTACATTATTACCATAAGTAAGCACTGTCTGCCTTTGTAAAGAAGGAAAGTCTGTTTGTTTAAAAGATGTCTTAAAGACAGATGGCATTTTAGGCAAGGATCTATTACCAAGTTCTTAGACAAAATAAGAACAGGAAAGCAAAAACAAGCTAATTACTCCAAGTATCCAAGAGGGGAGGACATGAGAATACAGTGAAGATGATTTCCAGACCCTGTTCCTGAGGTTGCCAGCAGCTAGTCAGCAGGGATGAGCATCAGCCTAGAGACCTTTATCCTCCCCAAGGATGAAGCTCATTAAGAAGCTGGGCAACTCCTCCACTTGGTCAGGGCCTGTGGAGTGGAGAAAATAAAGAGAGCAGGGCAAAACCAACAACATCTAACAGCTTTCCCCGTACTGGCTCCTCCATAACGCACAGGGAGATTTCAAATCCAGGCAGAAGTGAGATGAGACTACTAATTCAGTAGCTGCCCCTTTCCTCGTAACAGGGAAGGGACATGAGCCACCAGCTCTTACTAGAACTGATTCTGTGCACAGACTGGAAAGTAAAACTGAGCTCCTTTGCTGTATTAATGCAAAGCTTACAAAGATAGCTGTTTAAGTGTACGAAAACAAACTCCTTAAGCTAAACCACACCACCACCTGTCCCCCCTCCAAACATATTTCTGCCAGCTGAACTGACTAACTGTGCAATCAGCCAACAACTAGAGGTACTAAAAGCAAAGAGGTGGGACAAGAGAGATGGGCACTAAGAGCTAGATGTCAAGACCTGCCTTTTAAGCTGCAGCAATCTAGTGCATCACTGCACACATAACACTGAACCCTTGCCACTGCCTAATTAAAAGCTGCAATACTTTAACTTTCCAACACCGGGATTGTGGTAACCCGATGCAGGCAGTCAGGTTTCTTTATACAAAATATATGGTCCAAGACTACAGTGTCTTAACTCCTACTTTTCCTAGACGAAAGGTTATAAAACAGCCAAAAAATGGCTTAGTAGTGATAGCACTTAGTCCAAATACAGAGAACCCAAGCCGAGCATCACCAAGAAGGTCCAAGCCCATACCTCCCAGTGCCTGGAAAAAAGCTCTCCTCTGATATCAAACTTTGGACTAAAGAAGAAAGTTCACTGTTCCTCCTGAAGTTAGGCAAAAGAATAAAAAGAAATGAACCCTCACAGGACACAGAACAAAAAATCAAAATGCTCTGCAATTCATGTGCCACTCCACCAAGCATTCCAGCCAGGCCTGTTTGTGCACTTTTTTTTTTCATAATCAGCAACAGGATAAAATATTAAAAGAATGACTTTGAGCAGAAGCCAAAACCTAGGACTTTCTCTTATCAACAGCTGGGCTGCTGTGTACTGTCCCCTTGGAATCTGCCATCCTTTACTTGGCTCCTGCATTTGCCAGCACGGTGCCAAATCTCCTCACACTGAACCCAGCTCTTCTGCTCTCTGAATTAATGCTAATCAGAAGGCTGAAAATAGAGTCCACTGCACATGATGATGAATACACAAAGATTTTCGTATATGTGAGGTAAAGGCTACAAGCGCACAAAGATTTCAGTACACACAAGGAAAACTCCCAGCTGGCCTTCTCAGAGAACCTTTGTCAGCTTCTGGACCCTGTTCAAGCTTGGATAAGAAAACAGAAGCTGAAATGTGCAGGCTATAGGTTGACCTACCGGTGTTTCACAGTTGGCTTATGCTGGTCCTTCCTAGCGCAGCCTTGCACTAGGTCCCACTCTCTCCTCTACCTCCAGCCTCTTGCCGGGGTGACAAATGTGTGCAGTCACAAGGATCAGGAAGCCAATAATGCTGGAAAATTAACACCACAACAGTAACTCAGAGAAGTCATAATTATAAAAAGGAAATTAACAACACTCTCAGATCACTTGATTATTCAAGGAGCCAGAACACCCCTGGTTGGAAACACCACTTCACAGTGTACCTTCTCACCTAACTGCTTGTTTCACCTTTTGCCCCAGCCTGCTTACAGTCACAGGGACAGTCAAACTGAGGAATCAGAACTGGATGGGGAGAGGATGTTTCTAACAGGAATCAGTTTCCTGAGTAAAGTCACAGTGCCAACTGTGCAGGCAGCTTTGTCAGTGCAATGCAAGGTACAGAAACAAATAGCCATGATGCCTGAACTGGCAGAATGGTCAAAACACAATGTGCCTGCAAGTTTGAACTAGGGTAGCACGTGGCTTGTACTTGTGGAAACTGATTCTGCCTTTGAGCTATAACATTTAATTTCCTCAGGTTTCAATACCAGAAAGAGTTGCTTAAAGAGTTCAGAGATCTCCATAATCAGGTTGTTCATTTATAATTAACTTCTGGCCCCTAGAAGGCCTGCATCCTAACTGGGAATAAGCCATGGATCTTCCATGGCCTGAACTGAAAACCTTTGAGACAGGTACTATCCTCCAAACAGCTGGACTGTGCATTGCTTAAGCAAAACACCACCAGGCATCTTGCTACTACAAATAAGGAGCTAATGGTGGTGTTATTCCCTCTGCCCCAAAGCACTAAATTTGGATGACTGAGACTGTGAGAAAGCTGAATGCCCTACGTGTTTCCATAGAAGTCTGGAATTACTAATACGAACAACTGGGCAAGAACCAGAAGGAACAGGGAGGCTGTGGTAAGGAATATCCTTTCTATTCCAGCAATAAACAATGAAGTATGTACTCAATATGCTCATTATTTCAGGCTTCCCCTAGATGGATTAACAGAGGAAAAAAAAAGCCCAGTATTAAAGTTCGTTGGTGAGCCCCCAGCTTTGCAAACACCAGGGCTAGAATTAAAGTCAACCAAAGTCCACAGCAAGAAAACCCAGAAGTTGAATATTTACTTTAAAAGCAAATATTTCACCACTTTTTTTTGAAGCCAGACAGAGGGAAAAGCACATGAATAACAGCTGCGTGCGCTTTAAAATCATTTAAACTGCGGCACATTTAGAAAAGTTAGATAACAGGTGCCCCCAAAGTACATTCGGGGAGGAGGCAGGCGTTTTAAATAAAAATCAGACAACCAGCAGCAGCCATCGCTTCACACGGCTCCTTACCAGCGTGTGAGGGAAGCGCAGGGCTCCAGGCAAGAGCCAGACCCCGCCATTTTGCATCGCGGGCAGCGGGGAGCACATGGCCCCGCCGCCACATCACTCCCCAGCCTCTCGCCGGCTGCCAAGGCCCGGCCGAGGGGGCTGACCCCGAGAGCGGGCAGCCCGAACAGCCCGCGCAGCGCGGCCTTCTGCAGAGCGAGAGAAACACTTACTTTCTTCGAGGGGATTTTAAGGATGGGGAAGGCATGCTCCTCCGCGCCGCCCGAAACTACAGTACCCAGTGGGCGCCGCGTGGGTCCGGGGCGGGGGCTGAGAAGGGAAAGTAAAACTGTGGCTCGGAAACCAAGGAATGGGCTTTTGCTTTTAAGTTCTTCCGATCTAGAAAAATCTTCATCCCCATCTCAGCGAGCTGCTGGGCCCAGCAAGCGAGAGATCCACCTGAAAAGCCGTACATATACGGAGATGACTGTATGGTTTTGCCTTGGGAGCGTGGCTCCAGATTGCAAAGGTGTACTACAGTAAGTTAGCAGGATGGTACTGTGCAAATATTCGGTTTGTTTTAATGCCCTTAACAGCTTTAAGTGCTGGATAGGAGCGACCCTTTGGTCTGTCTTATTTTGAACTTAATGAAACCAAAGAGCACTGGGCAACTTTTAGTCAATGTAGCATAAAATTGTGCAACACTGTAATGAAACCAGATTTGATCCTTACGTTTGTACTCCCCCAAGAATTTGTGTGAAAACTTCGTTGTTCTTTGAAATTAGTTTATGAAATACAGATTTAATAAAGATTACTTGCATATTTCAGCACAGCTTTGGTTCTTGTTTTCAAAAGGAACATGAATAGATAGATACTCAAAGTAGTATTGACAGCAGCAGAACTGCTATGGGTGAAGTCCCATAACGCTTGGTTTTCAAACCAAGTGTGCAGTGTATCAGGTACAATCACTGGTTGTGGCAAGTTCCAAGTAAAGCTTCATTTAATTCATCAGAAGATGAATCAGCACCTGAATAAAGGTATATAACTAAGGATGTTTTTCTTATTTATCAGCAAATAAAATAAAAATAAAGGAGGAATTACTTTTCCTATGGGGCTGTGGATGCTCCTTTCTACCAAATGACTTTTGTAGGTACTGTTCTGTGTTCATTTTTAGGCAGCCAGAGCGAAAGATGCAGCATTCATTAAAATACTTTCCTGTTTTTTGTTGCTCTCTTCTCTTTCTGATAGAGGCCTACACTTATGGGGATAAACTACATTGAATGAATTAGTTGAGAAGGGTTCCTTTTCCGAAGACTGTTCACATGAGGGAAATCTAGATGTCTGAAACAGATCAAGTGAAGCGTTTTCACTTTTTAGCTCATTGAATATCAGAAATATTAATATCTAAATTATGTTAATGTTGACATGGCATGAAACGTACCATTATTTGCAAAAATGCCTCTCAAATATAACTGCTTTGTGTTATTACTCGATATACAAGTAAGCAAAATGATCCAAATACCAAGCCCATTATTTTTACTTAGTTCATATTAAAGCAGACCACTTCCCAGCAATACACGATAAAAAACAACGGTGCTATTAAAGGGTCTTATTATTAAACCACATTAAATTGGAGGTTGACGTTGCAAATAGAAACCCCAGCAACAATTAGAAGTTTCCCCTAAGCCTTGAGGGTTTTAAAAATTTATTTCAGATAAACTAACCCCCTCAGTTACAACTTCGGGGAATGAGAAGGAAACCTATGGGGGTGAAATGGTGGGGGTCTTCCAGGATTGTGGTGTTCTATAGGACCGAGGCAAAGGATGGCAAAGTGGGATTTGTACACAGGTATACTTGAGAATTACTTTGGGGTCTGGCAGGAGGGGACTCCCAGAATGTCTGGACTCCAGCAAAACACCTCAGAAGAGACACAGCTTCCAGGTGCTCTTTATTCACGACGAAGGAGGCATTCCCCCCACTTTCTTTGTTCCTTCTCTCCCCATCCCGCGGGGCGCCCGCCCGGCCCCGCCGCCAGCCCCCGGAGCACACGTGCGTGTCACAGCCGAGCTGCCCGGCCCGGCGGCGGCGGGGGAGGGCGCCTTTCGCATGGAGCCGCTCGCTGAGTGAGGGCAGCGCGGCGCCGGGCCCTGTGATGCAGCACTCGTGCGCGGGCAGGCCCCCCTGCTAGGCGCTGCCTGCGCGCTACACACGGGGCGGCGGAGGCGCGGGGCTTGGCCCCGCTCCATGGAGACCAATGGCATCGCTCCCACCCACCCCCACGGGCCCCGAGCCCGCCGGCACGCACAGCCACACGCCTCAACCCACCATGGCCCCAACGCCGCCGCCGCTCGGGCCCTCGACGAGGTGAGTGGCTCGTCCGCGGAGGCCCGGCCGGCTCTCACACCCGGAGGCGACCGCTATCGCGACGGGGGCAGCGCGCGAGGAGTACGGGGGAGTGTGCGGGGCGTGAGGGGGGCCTGGAGGGCGGCCATCACGGAGCCCTCCGCCGCCCCCCTCCTCGCCGCTCTCCCCGGCGGCCGAGGCGCGGCGTTGCGGTTCACGGGCTGCGAGCGGCCGACAACGGGCGGCGGGGGTGCTTGTGTGTGCGTAGGGGGGGGTTCTACGTGGCGGCGGTTAACGGTTTTATTCGTTATGGCCGTTGGAGGGGGGGGAAAGGCAGGGCCGGGGCCGCTCGGCGGGGCTGTGCTTATCGGTGGGGTCGAGAGGGGGGACTGTTCGCGGTCTGGGGGGAGGGTAAGTGCACCAACATGGCGGCGCGCTACCGCCGGGGGGAGGGGGAACGGCGGACTTCACTGAGACGCGAGACAGCGCCCCCGCCCCCCCCTACCGGAAGTCAGAGAGGTCTGCCGCTCTATGGCTTTTACTGAGTGCTAGAGCGGCCCTGCGGGGGCCCGCTGCTCCCCGCCCCCTTCTGCGTTACGTCTCTCCGGGGGGCAGCCAATAGCGTGAGGGCACACAGCGAGCGCGTCAGCAGCGGCTCTCGGCCGCCCGCTGCCGCGGTGCATTGTGGGATAGCGGAGGCCTCGCTTCTCGGCAGGAAGGAGCGGCGCGGGGGGGGGCCGGCGCGCTAACGCTGTCATGGCGACTAATATCGAGCAGATCTTTCGCTCTTTCGTGGTTAATAAATTCCGGGAGATCCAGGAAGAGCAGCAACAGCAGCACGGCGGGTAACGAGCCGCGCCGGGGCGGTGGGGGAAGAGGAGCGGCCTGGGCCGCGGTCTCGCCTGGGCCTAGCGCGCGGGAGGGAGGAGGGAAGGAGGGAGGGCTGAGCGATGCGCGGGCTCCGCCTCGGGACGGCGAGAGGCGGACCGGGCCTGGGGCTCTCACGGATCGTGTTTGCTGCGACGTGGCGGGGCCCGGGGGCTTGCGGCCTTGTGAGCGCCTTCAGCGAAAACAGCCGGGAGGGATAGGGGCGGGCGAGCGAGCGGGCGTGTAGTCTTTTTTCCACTTCCACGGACGGGATTTCCGTGTTGGCCTCATGTTTGTGGACGGAGGGGAAAGGGCGAGCGTGGTTAGTTCGGTTTGTCTTGCTGGTCTTATTCCTTTTAACTTAACCCTTTGTTTTTCACATCCTTATCTTGGAAAGCAAGCAAAACATGCTAGAAACGATTGTGTGATGGGTACTTACTTTGCGATGGGAGTTGAGGGGCCTGTATGGTTTCCAACATAAAGCATGGGGACTTAGTCACTAGAGGACACATTTTGTTCTTGTGTACCTTGTGTTGAGTTGTCAAAAGGTGTTCTGTTGAAAGTTAATTAAAAGGAGGTGTTTCATTAAAAGCGTGGCATCTTCAGGAAGATAAAATGTTACTTTGAAAGGCTCAGTGTTGTAAATGTGTGTGAATTAAAAGGTCGAAAAAGGCTCAAAACTGCTTGTATTATGTTGATATTTTTTTTGGTTAGTGGAAAGGTAGAAGGCCAGCCCAATGGTGACACAATCCCAGCTGAGCAAGCCAACCCTTCAGATGACACTGTTGCTGGTGCTGGGAGTCGTCAGAATGATCAGATAGTGCAGAAAATAGAGGAAGTGCTCTCTGGAGCCCTTGATACAGAACTGCAGAGCAAATCAGGTAAATGAAAACACATTTGGCAAATGCGTTCTTGTTAAGAAGGTTGTCGTAGTTCTTAAATCATTTTTACAGAGACAAAAAATTATTTTTAAATACTGCTTCTCTCACTGAGCTTCATCTGGCAAGTTGTGTGTTTATTGCAATGTTTAAGTATTTTTTTGTCTACTGTGATTTACAACCACAAATGGATAGAAAGATACATAATTGAAAAAAATAAAAGAGAAAAAAATGTTAATTTATGAAAGCATTACTTAGAGTGTAAAAATGTTATTTTTCTTCTCTGTCCATTACACTAGCAATAAAATAATATTACCTAGAAAAAAATACATGGAGAAAAAGCTACTTGTTGGTACACTGTGTTTTATGCTTTGTTTTTAATATATCTGCCTTGGGGTCTTGATATGCAGTTCTTATTAAGAAAGCTGGTACTGATGTGGATAGAAGGAGTGTTTGTTGTGTTATTTTGGATTGGTGTGTGAGATTATTCCTAAAAGTTATTTGTTAGAATTCAGAACTGTATGATTGATTAACTGTTCTGTCAGAGTAGGATGCTTGTTGTTTTAAAATGAATAAGGCACTTATCTTTAAGCTGTAGGTACTCAACTATTTCTTAACATTTGGAATATTACAATTTATTGATGTACTAAACTGCTACATAAATTACTGGATTTATTATTCGAAAAAGTTGAACTTGAGTATCCCTTCTCATGAGATTAGTCTTTTCTGTAAAATCTCCGAATCAAGACAGTCACTGAGATGAAAGGTGTAATTATTGTCCTTGTGATGTTTTTGTTAATTCAACACATAGGTGGTTGGTATGTACTTGGTAAGTATAGTTGCAAAGTAATTTTGCAAGCAGCAGTGTAGAAAATAGTGACAGAAATTGTTTATTTCAAAGATGTTATTTGCAACATTTTGGCATTACTTCTTTCTTTAAGCATAGTAGTTTGTTTACCTTGAGCATTTTCAATATTCTTACAGCTATGTTGTACAAGCAGCACTTAGGTTGGTATCTGTTTTACTTGTGTTTTTGTTGTTCTGCTGTAGAAGAACGAGGCAAGCTAATATGGTAGTAAATAAGTGAGATGTATTAATCTTGAAGTTGATAAACTTAATCAAAGGTAAATGTTCCTGCAGTTAATGTTGCTTTTAGTCAACAGCGATTATCTGACAATGCTGTGCTGAAAAGTTCATTTAACTGTTTCATTATCATGTTTAATTGCATTCCCAGCAGTGCTGTTGGAAATAATATATTTTTTTTAACTGTGAATTTTTTTTTTTAGTGTAGCTTAAAGCTACACTACACTACGCTTGATCTTAGCCAAAGGGCTGAGAAGCGAGACGCTACCTAAGACGTGTTCATGGGACCTTGGTTATATTGGTTAGGTGTAGTTGCCAATAATTTTTGAATATTTTGTATTGTTTACTTGGAAGAGTATTCTTTGTAATTGCAGTCAGATTATACTGGAGAGTCCCTATCTGTGCATTGCCCAGTAAAATATGATTATTAAAGATGATATGCAAGTAAACTTGAACGTATAGCTAAAATTTAACAGAGACTGTGGCAATTTACCGATAAAAGAAGTGGTTTTCTCATGAAAACATGGGATTAGATTGAGAGAAGAGTAAGAGTCTAACATAGCAACTGCATTAAGATCTGAGCTCCTACTTCTCCACAGTATCTTAAAGCCTATTGAGAATTGAGGAAGTAGATACTATTTCCTCAAAGACATTTGAAGAACTTTGTTAGTCAGTGAGGAACTTAATAAATATGGTTAGATCACTTCTAACACACTAGTGGTAATGAACTCACTCGGAAGTTGTACTAATAAGCCTTTGTAAAGCAAACTAGGAGGTAATCGGTTGGCCCCATTTTCTGCACTAAGCATGCTGCCACTTAAATAATTTGCCTGGAAAACTTGAGTTCTTTTTTAAAAAGAAGTTTAAAAGAAGTTTAAAAATGTGTCTTCCACCTTCTGGGAGAATGCATTGTTGTGTTGTATATAGGTGAAGATGCATCAAACTATTTGTCGGAAAGAGTTGTGTTCCCAGTGGAACTGTGTTACTCACCAGGAAGAACAGATTAACTTTTTGAAGAATTGAAAACTTTTTAAAAGCAGAATTATTTGTTTTTACAAACAGTGCAAGAGGGCAGGAGAGGTAATGTTTGTTGGTGGTGTATGATAGTGAGGAAGACATTGGTGTCAAGTTTAAATGTTTTTGTACCTTTTCCATGTATTTGATTACTTGTCTAAAATAACTTCCAATTTTAGTAAAACTCATAAGGAAAATATTGTTTTTTCTAGATGTAGACAAAGCTACTGTGAGCAATAGTACTCAATCTACAAAAAGAAGCTCTACTGCTGAAGGTGAAGATGAAATTCCTAGAAAAAAATCAAAGAAAAACAAAAAGCACAAAAGCAAGAAGAAGAAGAAAAAGAAGAAGAAAAGGAAGAAAGAGAAAAAGCATAAAAAGCAGCCAAAAGAGTCAAAGTTGAGTGCACGTCGTGGAGAACATGCAGACTCACAGACTGCTTCTCACTTGATTCCAGAGAAATCAGTCTCCACATTGAGCGTGCAGCATGGGGGATTTGGAGATACAAATCTGGCTGTCCATGTACAGCCACAAGAACTGTCCTTACAGGCAAATGTGGAGCTTGATAGACAAGCTTTAGGACTTACTTCTGAGTTGAGAGCTGATTCTCAGCCACGTATGGAAAATCTTGAAAGTGAGAAGGGGACTTTATGTGCAACAGATCCTCAGTTTAATTTAGAAGGCAGCCAATTTACTATTCAGCAGAATGCTAGCATGACTCAAACTGAAATTTGCACTAGAGAAGAACAAATTAAACAGTCTAATGAAAATATTTATCCTGTAGCTGTTAATGTGAGTGAAAAAGGTGATTTTTTTGTTACTGGAAATGTTGCTTCAGCTAGCGTCCCATCAGGAGTTGCCAATAAATCTGAACTTCAGAAATTACTTTTACCTTCAGAAGTAAAAGCCTTGGATACAAGTTTGGCATCTAATACCATGGAAGTATCGACATATTCAGAAGCATCTCTAAAGTCTATGGCACTGGGAGGCGCTAAAGAGTTAGAAACAACTTCAGAATCTCTGTATTTGACAAGTGATGTGACCACAATTCCTAAATCTGCAAATCAAGCAGATCTGAATACTGTGAAGGTAACTGACATGTCTGTGGCCATGGGAGAAGTGAGAATTCCAGGAGCAACTGAATTACCAGTTGTATCTGGTAATTTGAGAGTGTCACAGTACAGCTCCGTGGAGGGTTCAGGTGTCTTGGCAGCCTCGGAACCTGTAGTTATGATGGGAGATGTGAAAAATAAAGATGCAGCTTTGCAACATTCTTTTAAAGTACCTGCAGAAACTGCTGTGACCCAGGTGGAAATTGAAAGTGCCAAAACACCCCTGGCACCAGAGGCTGTTCCAGAAGTGAAGGATATCGAACCAGTTAGAGTCTCTGTGCAGACGGAAAATGTGAGACCTTTGGAAGAAGTTCTGGAACCTGTGATAAAGCCAGAAACTTCAGAAGCAGACGTGGATGCAAAAAGAACTTCTGCAACGGTGTTGAATGCTTCAGAAGTGTTATTGCAGCCTACATTCTTAACAGGAACGCAAAGCTTGACACGTGGGAATGTCGTTGCAGAGGCAAAAGGTTTACAAGCAACATCAGAATCCGTTGTCCAGACCCTTGTTCCCCAAACAGTTTCAGTTGCTCTGCAGCTGGAAAGTACTAATGTTTTGAGAGGTTTGGAAGCAACTCCGCAGTCTTTGCAGAAGGAAGACATGAAAAGAGCGACTTCATTGTCTTTGCAAATGGAAAGCATGAAAGCTTCAGAAGAACCTTCTAGTGGCAGGATGGAACGAGTTATGGAGCCTGAGACACTGACAAAAATGATGCATTTGAAAACAGCAGGGAGAGAAACAGCACACATGGAAACAGTTGCAGTACCTTTTTTTGCAAGCAAAACAGAGAGATGTATAGTCTCACAGCCTGAGATCATGACAGTTACGAGAGGGTTGGAGGCAACCTCGCAAACTGAATTTGTAGGGGAGAGAAGGGATTTTGAAGTAGCCAGAAGTTCTACTGTTGCAGAATTGAGAGGTTTAGACAGCTTGTCAGAAATTGAGGCAGTTGTGGAGGTAAAAGGTGCAGAATCAGGTTCAAAAACTTCATGCTTAACAGAGATGAAAAATTTGGAAATGACTGTGGGATCTGAAATGAGGACACAAGTGCAGGACTGGGGAACCGCACTGATACCTGAGGCGGAAGATCTGAACAAAGCAAAAGAAAGGAGCAAAGAAGGAGTACTAGAACCTGTGCAAACAGTGACAGTGAAAACTTCAGATACAAATTCAAAACTTGTATGCTTGGAAGAGTTGGGAACAGCTACAGAGTATGGGACTGGGAGGAAGTCAAATGAAATTGAAACACAACCCAAAGCTGTTGAAGTAGTAGAGTATTCTAAAACTACTCCAGGAATTTTGCAGGAGCAAGTAGTAGGCGATTCAGAAGCAGTATTAGAGTCTTTCCCAAGAGCAGAAGAAACAGTGACAGAAGTGAGAAACTTGAAAGAAACTTTGCAATCTGAGATTTTGACAGATGTGATAACTCAGGGATCTATTACAGAATATATGGTTACAACAAGGAAGACAGACAGAGAAAAAACTGAGTCTTCATCTGTGATTGATGTAAAAGGTTTGGAAGAAGCTTCAGGAATTGAGAAAGGAATGAAAGCAAAATATTTGGAGCCAGCATCAGAAGCTGGAGAAGTGAGGTTGGAAAGTATGGAAGGATTTACAGCAGCAGAAGTGAAAGGTTCTGAAACAGTCAAAGAGCCTGAAGTACACATGGACGTCCAAGATACGGAAACTTCCCAAAAATATGGGAAGGTGGCAGAAGTTCATGTTTTAGAGGGTGCCTCAGAAGCATTCACGATAACAAAACAACATATAGAATCTGTTCCACAATATTTGCACACTGAAACGCAAGAACATGCTCAGACAGTTTTAGAAGCCAAACCTACTGCAGAATGGAAAAGTACGGAAGAGGCTGCAGAAGTCTGGAGAGCTGCTGAAATGAAATCTTCTGAAGCAGTTCCAAAACCAGAGGACACAAAAGATCGGGGGACAATGCTGGAACATGAAGTGGCTGCAATAGTACAGTATTCAGAAGGGGAGCAGTGTCAGCAAATGGAGGATATGAGCGTTCCTGATCTGGCTCCAGAATGTGAGATAGTTGCTGAAAAGAAAGATTCAGAGCAAGCTCTAGCGTTTGAGCCTTTCATAGCACTAAGTGATAAAGAGATTGCAGCAGAATCTGGAGTAACTTCAGGAGCAACTTTTAGTTCTTCGTATGCTGAAAATGTGAAAGATTCAGCAGGGATTCCTGAGTCTGAAGTAATCGGGGATGCAAAACACTTAGAAGCTCCTCCAAGTTGTGTAGCAGAAACAAAAGGTTTGGAAGCAGCTTATGTTTCTGAGACTCTTGTAGAGCTGAAAGATGCAGAAGCAGTTGAGGAGTCGGAGGCAGACACAAAAGATTTGGAAGCAGCTCCAGTACCTGAGGCTGTTACAGAAGTAGTTCCAGTACTTGTGGAAGAGGCAAGCCAATTGGAAGCAATTTCTCAAGCAGAGGCTGACAAAGAATTGGCTGCAGAAGAGGCATCTGAGACAAGAGATTCAGAAACATCTGATGTGCAGCCTGATGTGGCAGCACGAATGAGGGAGACTTTAATGAGACTTGAGAAAGTTATTGAAAAAAGCAGCCATAGAAGCAGTGAAAAAAGTAAAAACGATGCAAAGAAACAAAAAAGGAGTCGGTCTAAGTCCCAGTCCAGGTCTAGGAAACGGAAAAAAAAATCAAGGTCACGTTCTACTTCCAGGCGTTTGACCTCTAAAAGAGCTCGGTCTAGGAGCAGAAACTATTCAGATTCCAGGAAAAAGCATTCCAAATCTAGATCCCGGTCTGTGGAGAAGAGAGAGAGGAGAGTGTCTTCCCGAAGGTCCAGACGCAGACGTTCCAGGTCATCTGACCGCTACCGGTCTAAGTCCAGGTCAGTGGAAAAGACCCGAAGGTCTGGACGTGGACGTTCCAGGTCATCTGACCGCTACCGGTCTAAATCCAGATCTGTGGAAAAGAGAGAGAGCAGGTTATCTTCCCGAAGATCCAGGCGCAGACGTTCCAGGTCTTCTGACCGCTACAGATCTAAGTCCAGATCAGCAGAAAAGAGAGGGAGCAGACTGTCCTCCCGAAGGTCCAGACGTGGGCGTTCGAGGTCTTCTGATCGCTACAGATCTAAGTCCAGGTCAGTGGAAAAGACCAGAAGGTCTGGGCGCAGGCGTTCCAGGTCATCTGATCGCTACAGGTCTAAGTCCAGGTCAGTGGAAAAGACCAGAAGGTCTGGACGCAGACGTTCCAGATCATCTGATCGCTACCGATCTAAGTCCAGGTCAGTGGAAAAGACCCGAAGGTCTGGACGCAGACGTTCCAGGTCTTCTGACCGCTACAGGTCGAAATCGCCATCAGTGGAAAAGAGAGGAAGCAGGTTGTCCTCCTGGAGATCCCGGCGCAGACGTTCCAGGTCCTCTGACCGTTCTAAGTCTAGATCCAGGTCATCAGAAAAGAGAGGGGGCAAAGAGTATTCATGGAGGTTCAGACATAGAGGATCTGGTTCCTCTGATCGTTCAAAATCTAGGTCTAGATCTGTAGAGAAGAGGGGTCGGAAGGCATCTCTGCGGAGATCTAAACGTCGGCGCTCCAAGTCCTCTGATCATTACAAATCTAGGTCCAGATCAGTAGAAAAAAGAGATCGAAAGCAGTCATCTCGGAAATCTAAACGTCAGCGCTCAAAGTCATCCGACCGTTACAAATCTAGATCCAAGTCAGTGGAAAAAAAGAAAGAGTCTTCACGAAAATCTAAGCGTCGTCGCTCAAAGTCTTCTGAACGTTACAAGTCTAGGTCTAGGTCTGTAGAAAAAAAACGCAAAGAATCTTCAAAGAAGTCCAAACGGAAGCGTTCAAAATCCTCTGACAGTCTTAAATCAAGGTCAAAATCTGTAGAAAAAAGAGCAAGTAAGTTAGCCTCAGCAAAGTGCAGTACAAAGCATGTGGACTCATCCGAACAAGAAAAAGTAGATGGTCCTGAACCTGTCACAGCTGAAATCAGCTCCTCCAAATCCTCTAATGGTCCCATGTCAGAGGCTTTGTCTCTTGAAGGAGTAAATGGCCCAGAGCTGCCACCACCATCTGGAAGTGGATTTTCCGAAACTGTTGAGAGTCTTGAGACAAGCTCATCAGTTGAAAAAACGGATGGTCCACAGCCTTCAGTGATATCGGAACTTGATAGCTCCAAAACCTCAGATGGTCAAGATCAGTGTTCCATGCCTGTGGAGAAAACACAGGTTTCTGTGACCTCTGAAAATGGGTCGACCTCACTTTATGACTCTGACTTAGGATCCATGCCAGCAGAAAAAACTGCACCTCTGGAATCTTCATCACCACCTGAACTTACAGTCTCAGCATCTGGTTCAGCGTCCTCATTTGTTGAAAAGAGGGATCCAGAGACAACTTCAGTAACAGAATCTCATCTCTCCACATCCCATCAAGATGAGTCAAGATCTACATCCGTCAAAGAAATAGAGGGTCCGGAGCCTCTTTTGACAAATGAAAGTGGATGCTCTGTGTCTGCTGATGATTATAAATCAATATCCACATCCTCTGGAAACACGGAGATTCAAGGATTTTCACTGATGCCTGGAAGTGTACTTTCTGATGGTCATGAATTGAGACGCATCCCTGTTGAAAATGCAGAGCCCCAGAAGTTTTTGCAAGTGCCTCAAAGTGGGTCTTCTGAGTTGGCTGTCAGCACTGAGTCAAGGTCACTGTCTTTTGAAACAGCAGAAGTTCAAAAACCTTTTTTAGCACCTGAAGCTACAAACTCTGAGTTTCCTGTTGTCCATGAGTCAGTCTCCTTACCAGTTGCACAGGGCCAGATGGAGGTGCCTTCTCTGGCTTCTGATAGTGTGTGCTTCAGGACTCTTGACAGACATGAATTGGGATCCAGCTTTGGTACACAAATAGGGGAGCTTCCACCGATGTCTGATGATGCGTCCTTACAGTCACCTGTTGGAAAAGTAAAGGCTCCCAGTGCTTCCCTGACATCTGAGTGTGGTCCTGTTGAGATCACATTTGACCACATTTCAACTTCCTCTTCTGCAAAAATACAGGAAGTTTTTCTGACTGCGGTAGGACAAAGCTGCAAATCTTCTGAAGCTCATGAGTCCAGTTCATCTGACAAAGATTTAGATGGTTCAGCATCTTCACAAGTACTTGGAGTCAGCTGCTTTGAATCTTCTGAAATGCACAAATCAAGACATCTCCCTGCTGGAAAAACAGAGGTTACAGAATCAGCTTTGTCTAAAAGTGGAATTCCTTTGTGCCATGATGGCCATGAGTCAAAATACAGTTACTTTGAGAAAACAAAAGGTGCAGAGCTGTCACTGGGATCAGAGTTTAGGTGTTCTGTGTTTTCGGAAGGCCATGAATTGAAACCCAATGCACCTGAAAGACTGGAGTCACAGATGCCTCCTCACCCATTGAAAAGTGGATTGTCAGAGTCTTCTGATATTGCAGAACTGGTAAGCACACCTGCTGAAAAACTAGAGGCCACGGTGCCTTGTCTGACATCTGAAGGTGGGCTTTACACACAGCCTGATAGTCATGAATTGAGAACTACTCAGACTGAAAATGTAGAAGTGCAGAAGTCATCTTTGCCCTCTGAGCAGAAATGCATTGCATCCCCTGATGAACACCACTTGAGATCTTCCTCTGGTGAAGAAATACAGGTGCAGGAAGAGCAGCCTCTGATAGTAGAAAGTAGATGTTCTGTTTCCTCTGATGATCATGAGTTGACACCCACTCCTTTCAAGAAAGTTGATGTAGAGGATTGTTCACAGATGCCTGGAGATGAATACGCAGTGGGCCTTCCTGGTCCAGAGTTGACGTCCACCCCTGCTGAAAAAACAGAGGTACAGGAACTTTATCTGATTCCCAAAGAAAGATGTTCAGTGTCTGTTGAGAGCCAGGAGTTGCTGTCACCTGCGTTTGGAAAGACTGAAGTGCAAGAGCCTGTTCTAACATCTGAAAATGAATATACTATATCCTGGAAGTGCCAGGAGTTGAGAGCTAGCTCTCCGGAGAAGGTAGAGGTGCAAGAACCTTCTGTAGTACCTGACAATGAATATGCTGCATACTCTGGAGAGCAGCAATCACAAACTTTGCCTGCTGGAAAAAGAGAGGAACAGGTCCATTCTTCGCTGTCTGAAAATGAATATGCTGTATCTCCTGAGGGCCAGGATATGACAGCCATTCCTGGTGAAGAGGTGCAGGAGCTTCCTGTAATATCAAGTAGTGAATATGTTGCAGTCCCCAGAGGGCAGGAGTTGTCATCTCCTCGTGCTGAAAAAACAGAAGTGCAGGAGTGTTCTATGCTCTCTGAAAATGAGTATGATGTATCTCCTGAAGGCCGCGATTTGAGATCCAGTCCTGTTGAAAAAGAGGAGATGAAGGAACCTTCTGAAACATCTGACAGTGAAAGTTCAATGTCCACTGATGGCCAGGAGTTGCAGTCTACTGCTGTTGGAAAAACAGAGGTGCAGGAGTTGTCTCTGATGTCTGAAGGTGAATGTGCCATGTCCCCTGAAGTTCAGGAGCTGCATTCTAGCCCTGCTGAAAAAGTAGAGGGTGAGGAACCTTCTCTGACATATGAGAACGAACACGCAGTGTCTCTTGAAGGGTATGAATCAAGATCAACTCATGGTGATAAAACAGAAGATATGGATTCTTCTTTGACATCTGAACGTGACCATTACTTGTCTTTCGAGAGCCAGGAGGTAAGATTCACCACTGTTCAAAAAGCAGATGTTCAAGAGCTTTCTCCAACATCTGAAAGTGAACATACAGCATCCCCTGACAGTCAGGAGTTGAGATTCCTTGCTTCTGGACAAGTAGGTGATTCTGAACCGTTAACGTTAAATGATAGAGGCTCCATGTCCCCAGATGTCAGTGACTTGAAATCCATCCCTGCTGAAAAAATGGATGATGCAATGCCTTTAGTGCCTGAAAGCGGATGCTCCATGTCCCCTGGCGGCAACAGTGTGAAATCTGTTCCTGATGAAGAGACTCTGACCTCTGAATGTCGACGTTCCATGTCCCCATATCCTGAGAGCCATGAACTGAAATCCCCCATGGAGGAAGATGGTCTGGAGTCCTCTGTTACTTTTGAACGTAGACGATCTGTTACTCCTGAGGGACACGATGAGAAATCTGTCATAGATGAGGAAATGGAGGATCGGGAGCCCTCTTTGACATCTGAACATAGGCGTTCCACGTCCCCTGATGAGCAAGAGTCAAGATCTAGTGTTGGTGAAGAGGCAGAGTATTCGGAACAGCCTTTGACAGTGGAACGTAGATCCTCCATTTCTTCTGATGAGCATGATTCAAGGTCTACTGCTGGAGACGAAGTAGAGGATGTGGAACCCTCCTTGACAGGGAAACGAAGAGACTCCACATCCTCTGATGAGCATGAGTCAAGGTCCACCACTGGTGAAGAAGCAGAGGACCATGAGACCTCCTTGACTGCTGAACGTAGAGACTCTGTGTCCTCTGATGAACATGACTCTAGGTCTACTGCTGGCGAAGAAGTAGAGGATTTGGAGCCTTTAGCAACTGAGCATAGACGTTCTGTGTCTCCTGATGGGCGTGAGTCAAGGTCAACCACCGGTGAAGAAGCAGAAGACCGAGAGCCCTCCTTGTCAGCTGAGCGTAGACACTCCACATCTTCAGATGAACGTGAATCGAGGTCTACCACTGGTGAAGATGTGGAGGATGTGGAACCCTCCTTGGCAGCTGAACGAAGAGACTCCACATCCTCTGATGAGCAAGATTCAAGATCTACCACTGGTGAAGAAGCAGAGGATATGGAGCTGTCTTTGACAACTGAACACAGACATTCCACATCCCCTGATGGGCGTGAATCGAGGTCTACTACTGGTGAAGAAGGAGAAGATGTGGAACCTTCCTTGACAGCCGAACGAAGAGATTCGACATCATCAGATGACCACGAGTCAAGGTCTACCACTGGTGAAGAAGTTGAGGATATGGAGCCCTCTTTGGCTCTTGAAGATAAACATGAGGGGTCACCTTGCATACCTCTTGAGAAGTCAGAGGGACAGGACTCCTCTTTTATGACTGAAAGTAGGCGATCTGAATCTTCTGAACGTGAGAAATCTAGATCTGAATCTGCTGAAAAAATGTCTGACAGAGAGTCTTCACAAAGATCTAGAAGTAGACACTCAAAATCTCCTACTCGCCAAATGAGTCGATCCCCATCTGTTGACAAAGTAGCAGACAAAGAGTCTTCACGGAGGTCTAGACATAGACGCTCCAGGTCCACGTCTGTTGAAAAAGCAGCAGACAAAGAGTCTTCACGAAGATCTAGACATAGACGCTCCAGGTCCACTGCTCGACAAATGAGTCGGTCGGCATCTGTTGAGAAAACAGCAGACAAGGAGTCTTCACGGAGATCTAGACGTAGACGTTCCAGATCCACTGCTCGCCAAAGGAGTCGATCAAAATCTGTTGAAAAAACAGCAGACAAAGAGTCTTCGCGGAGATCTAGAAGCAGACGCTCCAGGTCTTCTCAGCGCAGATCCCAGAGATATGATACAGAATCTCGCTCTAGGCGGAACCGCTCCAGATCAGTAACGCGTAGAAGAGCATCAAGATCAAAATCTAATCGTCGTTCTCGATCTAGCTCATTGTCACGTTCAAGGCACAGAAGAAGAAGTAGATCGAGGTCAGCATCAAGAAGGCGGCGTTCTTTATCGAGAGACAGGCGCAGAAGATCTCAGAGAAATAGATCAAGATCTGCTGATAGAAGAAGGAGAAGATCAGATTCAAGAGATCGTAGGATATCACTGAGATTACGGAGCAGGAGTCGAACACCTCTTCGCCAAAGGCGATCGAGGTCAAGAGGAAGAAGACGGAGCTCTAGTAGGTCACCAATTCGACTGCGGCGATCACGGTCTTCAGGGAGAAGAAGAGGTTACAGCAGATCACCTGATCGTCGTAGGTCCAGATCATCAGAAAGATTTTCAAGCAGGTCACCGAAACGCCTTACAGACTTGGGTAAGTGAAAGTTTTATTTTTGGTGAATCTATGGCTAGATAATTCTGTGTTTGTTTACATAGTCTAATTTTAACATTTTTGTAGCTTCCATAAGGAATTTCTTGAAGTCATTTTCTGTGTTATTTTTAAGCAGTAACTTTCAGTGAGGAAACTTCCATGATGGAGCCATTGTGCCATCCATTTGGATGAAAGTGCATTTAAAGCAAGGACATATTTTTTGCTTTAATGTGTTTACACTAAGGTAGTCTGTTGCAGTCTTGGGGAACACATTTCATTTTAACTGTTTAGTGAAGGCCTAGAAGTCTGTAAGAATGTTAACAAGTTTCTAGTTTTCCTGGGAACTAATTAAGAATGAAAGAATATGTGTAAGTGCCAGTGACAATTTTCAGCTCTGTTGTTGACAATAACTCATATTTTTCATGTTATTCTTTTTTCTTTTCCACTGTCATGTTTGTTATTCAAAAGCTTTGCTCAATTAAGGGGGGCATTGTTGAACTATTAATGAAGTATGTGATACAGAGGTTTGATGATCTATACTATGTGGGCTTGAAAAAGCTTTTTTTTAATTGTACTTTTGAATCTTTAGATGAGATTACATTTTCTGTGATTACTTATACCAAAATTGAATTTTCAGATACTCCCAGCTAAGTTAATGACATTGTTAATGGCAGTACTGAATTATACTGTCAGCTCTCTAGTATAAGCAAATTAATGTATTTTTTAATCTTAACGAGATTAAATTAGTAATAATATAAATGTAACTGACAAGTTTTGAGCTTGTTTAGTTCAGATTCACTGTATCAATAATGGCCATCCCCTAGGGTTTTGTAGTTTGAAGTTTACGTGCAGACAGGACTTCGGGCTGCTGGAGTATATGGTGCCTAGTGCTGGTGATATTACAGTATGGAGATCAGTATTAGACCAAGGTTTTTATCTATTCTTTTTCTCGTGCTACGTAAAAATATTTAACATTCTGCGAGGTTTATGGCCATAAGCCTGCAAAAAAAAATAAAAAAAAATTCTTCAGCTTGGGATTTGGAAATCTGAGAAAGGATCTAGATAGTAGAAATTA
This sequence comes from Numida meleagris, assembly GCF_002078875.1. NCBI lineage: Eukaryota > Metazoa > Chordata > Aves > Galliformes > Numididae > Numida > Numida meleagris. Next base: position 103,400,097 of record NC_034409.1, read on the forward strand.
AAAAGCAGTGTTGCATATCATTTTGTTGTTTCTTCTATACCTTTCGTAATACGACACGGCTTTGGTCTCTCAGATTTATTTTTGAAGAAAAAAAGCATTTTGAGTATTACAAAGAGTTGACATTCCTGAATTTCTTTAGCTTTTGGATAACTAACTAAAGAAATTTGGTTAAAAGCTGTGGAAAAACTCTACTGTATGTCCAAACTACAGTAAATGTACTTAAATGTACTTTAAGGTATAACTGGAGCAATTAACTGATATTTCACTTATTTTTGCAGAGCATAAAAATGCACAGTGGGAGTAATTTTTTTAATACTTTGCTTAGTTTGATAGAAATATTTATTACTGAAACAAGAATTTGTAAAAATCCTGATAATTTTTCTTAAACATTTTTTAGACAAGGCCCAGCTGCTTGAAATAGCCAAAGCTAATGCAGCTGCCATGTGTGCGAAGTCAGGCGTTCCTTTACCACCAAGCTTGATGCCTATGTTATCTCAAAAGAAAGATGACAAAGCCAGTCAGAAGTCGTCAAGAGATACACTAAAGGAGCTTACTGAGGTAAGTGAGAATAACAATACTAAACCTGAAAATAAGCAAACTTTTTTTGTGACTGCTAGGCAAGCTGTTATTCTGTGTTCTTCACTCACATAAAAGCTGCCTTGTGGTTTGAGCTTTCACTCTGTATAGAGCTGTGGGTTTTTGTTTGGTTTTTGGATTTTTTGGTCGTGAAAACATGCTTTTGAATTCTGTAGAAACGTGCGAATTCCAGTTCTTGTGCTTTTTTTTTTTTGTTTCAGTTCAGTTCTAATTTTTATGTGCTGGTAGTTTTCCTTGTAGTCCTGTTAATAAAAACCAAGACAAAGTACAACAGAACACCCAAAAAGTAAAACAAGGCTTTCAGTTCTAGTTCTTGTTTGTAGTATTGTTAGTTACTTCTGTTGTTATTTTGTTAGCAAACTTTTCATTGCTAGATGTTCTATGTGTTAAAAATCTAGTATCTGCTTCAGTAGTTCTGTATAATTTTATGTGTGATCCAAGAAATTTTTAGAGAGAAAGTTATCGTTGCAATGCATCTGTTTCAATTTTAGTATACAAGTGGGATGTTTTTGTTTAGATTGTGGGGAAAAAATTGCTCCTTGTCCTTACTGTAGCAGTGCTACAGTGTTGGTGTGATAGTTCCAAAAACGTTTTTGTTTGTGGAAGTAAAATCTGAAACCAGACAATGTCAAATTGCTGGAAACTAATCCCTTTGTTGTTTGTGGGATAGTGGAAGCAGAAGTACTTGTTAGTTTTTAAAAAACAAAAAACAAAAAAAATCTGAGGTTGTACGGATGTTTTGAGTGCTTCTGCATGTAGCCTGACCAAAGATTCAATGCAGCTGTTGCTCATCTGGGTCAAAAAACTTTGCCCTTGCTTGCCTTTTCTGTTTGTGGGAATTCAGTGATTAATACGTTTCGTTGAATCAAAAGTGGCCTCAGAAACAGTCCAGGCCATCATCCTATGATAATGGGTGAGGGAAGACCCCTTCCAGAACCTGTTCAGCTTTCCAAGAAGCTGGCTGCTCTGCAGGTTACATCATGGAGGAAAAAAAAGTGCTTCCAGTTACCTGGGAGCTGTCCGATGACTATAGATAATACATTTGGTTGGTTAGCCTTTCAAGTAATGCGGACTTCTGCTGCTGCATAAAGCAAGTGCTTAAGTCATTGTTGGGATGAGGCTTATCGTAGGAGAGCACAGGAATCTTCTTCGTTTTGTGTCTGAAGAGAACTATGTCAACATTGTGCCTTGATTTTAGAAATGGAGCTGTTTGCTCCTTATATGCCAACAATCAGGTCATCAAATAGATGTGACTTAAAATGGTATGAACTTGAAGTAGATTCAGATCAGATTATGTCCTCAGATATCTTGTAAGAATATGTTTCATAAATGGGGGCATAACAGAAGCGTGATACTAAAGTGTTCTCAAATTGTTTTGGACTGTCGCAGTTATAGTTGCTTCTAGTAACAACAAAATGTGGTTAATCATTGGGTTTTGGTCATAATCCCAGCCTTTCTAGAATCGCGCATTCTCCCTCTCTTTCAGCTGCAGGATGGCTGCTGCACCTATGTTTTTTCTAGGTCAAACCGCTATTGGTTAGAACATGGGGATGTCTTGTGTACCGGGCCAACCTCATAAAAGATTACATTCTTCTGAAATATTTTAGAGACATTCCTTCTTCTTAGGTTCCTGCATCGCTAGTGGAATTTAGGCAGCATTAGTAACTGCTAATTCTCAGGTTTTTCTGTGTAGTAGTTGCATGAGCTTAAAGGCTGCGTACACTGTAACTCCTGTTATATTATATGGGATAACAGATAGCCAGTGATCTCTGAAATGCTTGCAGTCCTATACACACATTTTGAAAGTAGCACTGTCCATCTAGTTCTCCAGTGTGCTTCTGAAAATATTAAACAGTTTGTCTATGAAATATTTGCTGCACGAGCACTGAGTAAACTTAAGGAGATGTTTGATAATGTGTGTAAAAAGTCAAATGCGCATGCATATCTGTGACATTCCTATAAGATCATCTCAGAATTATACATCCTACTTTATTTGTTAAATTGTTCATTTTGTCCACTTTAATGAAAGATCCAGATTTATTCACAACTGTTATCTTCGCTCTCCTTCTTTTCCCTTTTTCAGAAATGCAAGAAGATTGCTCAAAGCACAGATGACGTGATAGTGAATAAACCTCATGTTTCTGATGAAGAGGAGGAAGAACGTCCTTTCTATAATCACCCCTTTAAGCTCAATGAACCCAAACCTATTTTTTTCAATTTAAGTGTGAGTACTTCTGTAATTCGTAATTTTTAAAAATTAATTTAATTTTAAAATTTAAATTAAAAACTTTTAAAAAGGGACAAATAGTTTTAGAGAAATGTAAAAAATGATTAATAGTCTTGGTGAAATTATGCTTGAATGTCATTAAAAGTACTCTTACAAAAAGAAACTTATCTGCAGCCCATGATATTATGATAGATTTCCATAATTGGATTAAAACTCTTTTGTCGTTAATGTTTTTTACAGCATTCAAAGTTTCAGTAACAGAGAGAGGACCAGTTTTGCTTCACATTTTCATGGCAAAAAATGTTAGTATGAACTTGCAGACAGCATTGGAATTGGAAAAAGCTTTGGAAAAACATCAGTTTTCTTTTAAATGCAACACAAAATTCTAAAAGCATTATGAAGAGTTCTAAAAAACATGATGCCAATAAGTTTGCGCAGACTCTTTGTTCTACGTCTGTTGCTGCAATAGATCTTAAGTGCTAATAACAGGAGAAATGTGTTCCATCAATTTCGAGATTAGTCAATAGAAAAATTTGTGCCTGTTATTAAGGGAATGTAAATGTCCCATTAAACTGCTTTCGTTCAGGGCTGCTTTTGATTTTGTTAGCATTTGTGTTGACATTTTCAGGGTATGAGCGTGCTTGAAAGAGTAAAATGAGGGACCTTTTCTTTTTATGCATCTGGGATACCTGTGCTTTGAAGCACGGATTAGAATTTGTCTAGGTAGCTTTTTCAACTGCACGTCCGGAATTTTTTGTGCTCATGAAAGTTTTCCTTTATTTTGCTGGTTGTTATAAAAGTATTAATATGCGAAATAAAAACAAAAAAATAGTTTTGTGTAAAAGTGCAGTTTATGGTGTATATGAAAGAAGTAGTAATATATAATTATGCAAGAGGTAAGGCAGAAATAAATTTCTACTTCAAATCGTACTGTTAGAGAAGTAGTACGATGAAATTCATGATATCCTGGGATTCCATGCTGATTCTGAAGAGAATTGTTCTTTAGTGGGCATGGGCTACTTTACCTGTTCCTCACAATTTTGATACATTTAGCCTCATACTTTCCATTCTTCCTGGGTTCTGGTTTTATTACTGTTCTTGTTCACGTTTCTTTGATAGCAGGAGTTTACCCGGTGTTCTCAGGTTCTAATCTTTTCTAACTTTTTTTCTTTAAGACTCCCAGCATAAAACCAGCACCACCACCACAGCCAAAAAATCAGGTCAGCCTGTCAAAGGAATTTCCTGTTTCATCTGGGTCTCAGCATAGGAAAAAAGAAGCAGATAGTGTCTACGGAGAATGGGTTCCGGTTGAAAAAGGCAAAGAAGATAGCAAGGATGATGTTTTCCCTAAACCGTCCATTGAGGTAAGGAAAGGAAGGAGAGCATACAGTTTAAGAAAAAAAAAGGCATTGCCTGGTCAAACTGGTGTCAAATTGCAGTCTGTGAAGAAAAAAAAAAAAGGTGTGCATAGGTAGTAGCTGGCACTTGAAAAAGCTGATTATCTGAACTGCTGCAGTGTTCACATTTACTCACCATGTTCGTGTGAGCAGTGGTGTAAGCAACCTGTACCAGTATCGTGTGCTTTTGTCAACTAGTGACTTCAGTGCCTCAGTAGAACTTTTACGTGAAGATTGAAAAGCAAGTTTCCAGTTTCCTGCAAAGGTTGATACCGTATGTTTGGATTTTAATAATAATAAATAATAATTAAAATTTTCCTACCAATGTTAGAGCAATAACATGGAATTGAAATGTAATCCATTAAAAATAGATTTGAAAGTAGTTCTTAAAACTGCCATTTCATCTGGATGTATCTACTCATTTTTCCAACTTTAGTCACATTTTCTTATGAAGCTGTCTTCCATGTGGCCTGCCAAAGGAAAATTTAATTGTATGTATAATAAACTGAAAAAAGGAAATGTTTTTCCCCTTGAAATGTCTTCAAAAGAATATTTTGTGGGGTTTTTGTAATTAAGTAAATTAAATATTTAAGACGTTACTTTTTTTTAAGTTAATGTCACTTTTATTCCATTTAAAGACTTGTTCTCATACCTTGCAAAACAAATAAATAAAAAATCCTTGCCTTCACGTTTCTGATGAAATTGTTTTCAACTTGGTGCATTTTGTTTTTCAGTAGTTTTCTAAGGTAGTATAGCTCACTTCCTGAAGCACAGATGTTATTTTCTTCTGTGTCTTTTACAGCACCAAAAGCACAGTGAATGTAACTTACTCAGCAGATGCTTCCATTGCACACCTCAAAGGCAGAGTTTGAGGGCTAAGCATGTGTTTTTAGCAGGTGGTTAAAAAGTCTTGTCCTTCAAGTGGTTAATAATGAACTTGGTTCAGGCAAGCTGTCCGCATTCAGGTTTCCAAGTGCAAGACACATGTCTTTGACAAATCCAGTTAGGCAAACACTGATGGTTTGTTTATTGATGATGTAGAACAGGCCTTGAAAAATGACTGGATAAATATTGGAGTAAATATATTCAACATAGCTTTCTTTCCATTCTGCCGTGTGTATCCTTATAAATGCTTGTAACTATTTTGTCTGTTTTTATATTTTGTGAATAAATATTTTTATTTGCCTTTACCTTAACGTGGTTTGTGTTAAGGGTGATTTCAAGGGTCAGTAACTGACAGCAGAACATACCTTTCCCTTGCGTTTGGCAATCCTTAACCTTGAAACACAGGAATATACTTGTAGGAATAGGATCTCCGTATGTTTCTCCAGGGAGTTTGGAAGGTAACAGAGTGCTTCTCTGCTTAATGTTAGGACTGTTTTAAATGTTCGTGGGACTGTTTGTGGATCAAATTGCTTCTTTCGAGCAAGATAAGCCAGGTCCCTTGCTGCTGGAGCTGGAGTAGCGAGGGAGCTTGCTTGGATCCTCAGGAGGTCTTGCATATAATTTACCTCAGTTCATTTTGTTTGCTTGCTCATTTTGATAGCTGTTTGTCACAATTATGATTCAAGTCCATTTTGATATTTAAAAAAAACCCACAATAAAAGCATAACAGTAAACCAATTATGCAAGTTATAGAATTAGTTACAGGATTATGCAGCCTAAAATGGTTCTGCTAAAATATTACAAATGGTTTTAATGAAATGTTAAATGCTGTTAATGTAGTTATTTGTGGTGGTAGAAGATAAAGAAAAAGCTCTTGCCTCTATTAATTTCAAGTATCAGCGTGCCTGTGTAAGACAGAGAAACTTATAAGAATTGAATTATATTCAAAAACGTAAAAGTCCAGAGTTAGAATGCTGTATTTAAGTTTGGAATGTACAGCAGTGGCTATTGTGCAGAGAAGCCCTCTTGATCTAAAAGTGCATGAAGTGCATTTAGACTATCAGTAGACCTGCGGAGTGTGTCAAAAATGTTTGTCTTTTTTATTGTCACCACTTCCTGCTTGCTTCAATATTTCTGTCTGTGGGAAAAATGTTATTACATCTCAGGACTGGAAAGACAGAACGCTTAGAGAGGAATAGCATGCTGAACATGAAACTGTTTTACTTGACTAAATAATAACTTTTCATACTTCAAGCAGAGATTGTTTTTTTTTTTCAAGATCCAAAGCTGCCATCGAGTGCCTTGACATAACACAATGCCATGATGGTCTCCAAAATGGTGACTGACCATGTGGGGAAAGTGTATGGGAAATCTAACTAACCAGGGTATCTACTAGTAGGCCCCAGTCCGGTAAAGCACTAAAGTACACATGTGTATTTAAGTATGTGAGTGGTCCCGATGTGATTTCAGTGGACTACTTGCATGCCTATGTGTATTGCTGGATTGAAGCTGTTGGTGAGTAGAATAACTTTTATTTATCTCCTGAAGCAGTTTTGCAATAAAACATAGAAGAACTGTTTGAACTGTATAGGGGGGAACTTCTTAACACAAGAAAGTGTATATTGCTGACAAGTGTTCTTTTATATACACGAGTATCCCGTTGGGTTTGTAAAAGAAAATCCTTCAGTTCTTCTTGCACCTTGTTTATAATGTATATTTTTGTCATCTGAGACAATAAGCATTGAAGTCAGTTTTGTAGACATCTAGGTTGTAAGGATTTCCGGTCTGTCTTGCTCAGTACCAGGTGGTTTAGCAACATGATATGGAATGAACTTACTGGAGGAAATACTTTTTGTCCGGGGTAGGGAAAATAAATAAACACATCTTTCCCCATTTTAAACTAAGATTTAATAGCCAGAATAATAATTAAAAAGACCCCAAACATGTATTATACTACTGTAGACATTTCTGTCTGTCTTTTACTGTTTTTCAATATTTAGTAAATTCTTGACATGTTTCTTGCAATGGGGATTTTTGTGGATTAGCTATGTTTTTTCAGCAGAGACAATTCTAAACTGGTTTCAATTTCTTCCACTGGCCTTTTATTCTAGTATAATGTAAGAGGCTAAGGTAATGAGATGGTGACTAGTCTAAGTCTTCTGTAGTACAAAGTATAAGAAAAACAAAACAAAAACAAAAACAAACAAAACCCTAAACCATCAATCTAATTTATGTCTGTATGCCACTTGCTGTTGTGGTTATTGGGTTTCTTCTGTGCTTTGAACAGTTCCAGCCCTTCACAGTCTCTCTTACATGCTTACATTCAGTTAAGTTTCACTTCTCTCTGACTGTTATTTTTCTCCTTTCAAAATAGAATGATCCACAAAATGCACATCATTTGAAGAGTAAGGCACAATTATGTTTACATAAGAACTGTATACAAGCCTTAGTTTATCTTTACAACCTTAAATGGTTTGATTTTCTTTCTTTGTTTCTTTATACGTAGAGGTTTGCACTGAACTTCTTTCTTTATTCCATATTTTTACCCACCTGATTCTAGTTAGTTATATGTAAGATGATTTCTTAAAATCTTATTCTGGTTCACCAGCACAGATATAAATAATCCTTTACTAAACAGTTAATTTTGTGTGCTACCAGTCTGGTTTCATTTTTATGCAAGTCTTTTTTAGGCTGAAGATTTAAATTTTAAGCACTAAAACCAAGTTTATGGGATACACGTGATTCTTGCTGTAATTCTTTTATACACATAAGTTGAAGTTCTGGTTTTACTTAAATAGGGTATTCATGTGAACAGCTCTGTATGAAGGCCTTTGCCTAAGTTTTGTAGCTAAATTACATCTAATACTGTTAGTTAATAGGATTCCACTGAACTCTTAATATCTTAAGTATTAAAACTCAGAACTTCCAATGACCAAAATATTTATTTGAAAATAAATCTTTAGATAATTTTTTTGGAGAGATGATGTATTTGTACTTTAGATTTTGTGTTTGTTTAGCAAAAATCAAGAGTGTATGTACATAATAAGTAGCCTGAGAATTTCTTTGTATTCACATTGCCATTTTGTATGTCAAGCCAACTATTTAATGTGTGAAACAGCTCTGTAGTATTTGGAGCATTTATTCTACAACAGCTTTTTTCCAGGTCAAATGGATGATACTTTTCTGTAATGTATTCTTAAGAATCATGTTTTTCTTCCTAGGGTGTGGACATAACTGCAGCTATGAACGATCGAGCATTGGCTCAGAAAAGGCTTAATGAAAACACGTTTGATTTAGAGGCCATGTGCATGTTAAATCGCGCACAGGAACAGGTATGTTGCACTTTTTCATCAGCGTTTCAAGTTAAAAAGTGTAAATGTTTACCCTTCGTACCTCTGATGTTTCCTGCTGTGTTTAAGTACAGTTTTTGAAAGTCCAGCTTATGGGGATGTATCCAAAAATTCTGCCTTTTATTTGGACTTAATAATACTAATATTGAGGATAAACAAACTGTGGACTAGGAACCTGCTAGAGTCTGAGCCAAGTCTTCAGGGTTAATGTTAAAAGATGCTCAGCTTTTTTGAGATACCTGCTTAGAAATGAGTGTTATCACTTTACTAAATATAAGTGAGGAATCATAAAAGTCACTGAGAACAGAAAAATAAGAAAATTTTTATTTCAGTCTTATGTTGATTTTTATTTTGTAGATTGATGCCTGGGCTCAATCAAACTCCATACCTGGCCAGTTCACAGGAAGTACTGGAGCACAGATTTTGTCTTCGGATGAGCTAACCAACAGTGGTCCTCAAGCGTGGATTAGAAAGGTAGAAGTTATGCAGACATACTTGTCTGAATATCACGTACTAAATATTAGCAAAAGTACTGGAACATGCAAAAAAAATGCCTTAAAAATTTATGGTAATGCATGTGTCAAATGCAACAAACAGGTTGAGTTAAATCTTTGTCATTGATCAGTTTTACTACTTGCTGCTGCTGTGTTCATTTTGTTGCACATTAAGATGTTGAACATGATGTTTCAGTTGAATGTCTAAAGTACTGCAATAAGATGTGCGTCTGTTACTTGAGTCAGATTGGTATGTACATACTTAAACTGAAATGACATTCATGATACTGGTACGGTTGCAATGGTAGGTCCATCACTACTTCTGTGAGACTGAGGCAGATCAGGCAAGGAGGTTTGATCCTGATGTCATTGAAGTCGATGATGTTTTGACATCAACTTCTTCAGTGAGCCAAGTCCCAAACAGCCCATTCTGTTTGACTTGGTTCTGTCTGATGATGACTGCTTTGCCTCTATTTGCATCACCAGTGTTTTCTGGGATCCAAAGATTCGGAATTTTAAACCAGGAGTTGCAGTTGGGTTAAATAAGTGTAACATTGTCCTACAGTGAAATAGTTACCTCTTACTGCAGAGTAATACTGGTTTATTTTGGGTGTACGATGCGTCATACATACATGTGTTTTATAAGTCATGCTTCTTCTTTGAAAATGAATGCTGAACTGGTACTCTTTCAAGAAGTAGAACTGAGGAATTCAAGCAATATCCATTTTGCAAGCAAAATCAGTAATAAGTTATCACGGTTATTCTCACAAGTAATGTAGTTGAGTATATGCTGTATTTGCTTATCCTTCCGGAGTTAAGACAACCCTCAAAACTGGTAGGTTAGACTTGAAACTTAGTGAAAATTTTCCACAAAACTTCATGTGAACTATGAACACAGAAGTCTGGAAATACGACATAATAAAAATAGAAATATTTTTGTGAAGATCCATTAATTTATTTTTCCACTTCGTATACCCAAGCAATGGAGAGAGCCAGGCAACACAGAGATCCAAATTACTTGTTAAATGGGAATCTTTTGGGTTCTTGGTATTAATACTGAGTGTAGATTATAAAATTTTACTTGAAAAATTACAAACTTCTGAGATTTTAACAAAATACTGATTGCAATAAATGTCCTTGCCACTGGAATTTAGAAATAAAAAGCACTCAGCAGGCAGGCGTGTTGATGAGAAAAGGAGAGCTTTTTCACCAAGAGGCTTGTGAAAGATTGGCAAGCCTACCGAGGGTTCTGTCTTTCTGTTTACCTTGAGTGGAATCTCAAGACAAAGGGAAGGGAGCATCTCTTTCCCAACTCTCCTTTTCTCATCCTCTTTTCCTTCCTTGAATTTCTGTGGTGATGGTCTTCTGTGCCTTGCAGTAACAGAAATGTCCACTGACAACATCAACAACAAAATGGAGAAGTCATGTTTTCTCTCGGTCTTTTAACTTCACTCTGTGGTCTGATTGGGGATTAAAAAAAAAAAAAAGTTTTATAAGGAGAAAATTAAAGAAGAGCCTGGTGTCTGGTTTGTGGTGGACATAACTACTGTGAAGAGCAGAAGCATATTGGGGTGTTTTGTTGAATGTAGAAATAAGAGCCGGCAGAAGCACTTCTGTCTTTCTAATAGCTGTAAAAATGTAGTGGTTTGCAGTAGTAGGCGTCCTCCCTAGCAAGCGTCGTGTGGTTTGTCAGAATGGAGGCTGCTACTGTAAACAAGAAGAGTTGTTGGATGAAGATGAGGAGGACACAGTCCTCTTTCCTGCTCGGCATTCCTCAGCTTGACTTCTTTTGTTCTTTCTACGTTCCATATTTGTACACACATTGCCATCAGATTCATAGGATGACATGTAGTTAAAGCCGTGCGCCCTCTACAAAATACCTCAGGGCTAAAGAAGTCTCTTACTGTTTTTAGGAATGGTGGGGCCAGTGAAAATCTTGGCAAAATTTAGGGTTGATTAACTTAATGTGGAGTCGCTTCCTGTGGTTATAGGATGATTTCACAGAAAAAAAAGTGAATTAGGGATTATGAGTTATGAATGCATGTTATCTTTCTTAGTGACATGAATACAACCATGAAATGCAAAGTACAGGTTGTACTGTACTTAGACACTTGAAGTTGTGTAACTTGGTTCCAATTAAGTATGCAATGTAACACTTGAAGTTAGACTTGTATTCTCTTTTTTTTTTTGTCCTAAGAAAATAATGCATTTTTAACATTTTAAAAGAAGAAAGTATTTGTAAACTTCAGCTACTAGTAGGGCTGTGAGATTTGTTGAGGTATGTGGCAGGTGTAAATTAATGCACGTTTCTGACTGAAGATGTGGCTTACTGAAGGCATTTTTCTTAGGAGGTAGCCGTAAGCACTTGCCATGAGAGGACTCGTGGACGTGCACTATTCAGAAGAAACAGAGCCTGTGCCAGCTAGGTGTTGGTGTATCAGTGTACACAGAAAATCAATTTGCATGTACAGATGTTGTGCTTAGCTGAGATAATGGCTGAACGAGGTAGCTGTAACAAAACAGAAGAGCAGCATCGGGAGGAGATAAAAATTAAAAGTACTTAGGGAACTTGTTTGATAAGTGCTTTTGTCGCTTTGTATATCCTGGGTTTTAGCATACTTTAAAATATATTTTTATTTTTACTTTCTTTAAAAATGACTCTGGAGGGGTAATATGTACTCAAACCAAATGTCTGCAAATTTTAGTTTTACCTCCTCAAAATTTTGAGGGCCTTAGGTATTAAGATGGTCAATGTGACAATTGAATGAGCGACATACCAATTAGAAATAAGGCTTGGTTTCTTTTAAGTTACACACTAATTCATGATGTTTATGCATAGGATTCTGAGCAGTATTCGTAAAGGAATAATATATTGTTAGGTTTCTCGTATCATCAAACAGTTATGAACAATATTATCTTTTTCTTCTGAAAAGTGATTTCTGTTTCAGTTTATCATCATTGGTGTAATCAGTTCACAAATAGACCTATATGTGTTTTGGAGGTTGCTGTTTTTTTTTTCTTTTTAACTTTTTTTTTTTTAAACAGATACACAGTGCTGAGGGATAAATAACAAATTAGTGAAAGTGGTCAAATTTTTTCCAGGCAAGTTCTCTTGAGGTCTGCTTACTCAGACTTTTCCAGAGTCACCCCTTGTTTCTGAGTTTACCAGCTTAATTCTAATAGCCTAAATTTGCTCTCCAAAACAAAATTTTTGTAACATTTTACATGCACAGAGTAACGCTTGGGATTTGTTTCATTTGGTTGTGCTAAGGCATGCCACACAGTTTCACGATGGCCACAAGAATGCTGTGTTTTGTGTTCCAAGTTCTGAGAAGTTAAATTCTTTATTCCCTTCTTTAACAGTCTAGTCACAGCAAGTGAATAAAACACTAACAATGGAGTTGAAACTAAATCTTGTGGTTATCACTAGTACACGAGGACTGGCATATGTCTTGCCAAGCTTTCCTTCTAGCAAGGCAGTCTATCAGAATGTTGATATTCTTAGTGCCTTGCGTGACACAATGAGCTTTATTTGGAATTGAAGGCCAGATGGCAAGGCAAATCAACCATGTGTTGGTTACATTGGACTGGCCTCCTTTTCAGTCAGTCAGAGGAAAATGTTTTTTCAGCTAACCGCAGATTGGTTTCTATTCATTGTATGCAGAAGCTGTGAAGAGAAATTCTAAGACTGATTGTCTTTTAAGGCATTTAAAGGGATTCTTCAAAAAGACAGCTCCCTCTTGTGTCAGGGAGAGAATGTGGCTGCTGCTAAAAATGCCACAGTTAGTGTAACGGAGACCTCGGCTGCATTGCAAGTTTCACCAAGTATACTTGTACTGCACTCGTAAGTTCTTTGGAGTCATTCTTAGAGTAATCTCACAGACAGCCCATTGAGCTACAGCTGAAACGGTCCAGCTATGAGTCTGTAAGGCTTTCTTGTGTTTTGTTAATAAAGTATTGCTCAAAAGAGAGAAACCTGCCTTCTGGCAGAGAGCTTGGGCTTAAGTGCCGGGTCAGCTTTGTGAGAAGGATATTTTCAAAGAACAGCAGTTGATAATGTTCTTCAAGATCTCTCAAATAACTATGGCTTTAATATTTTGGACATTGCAAGTGCTGTTTTATGGTTGATTCCATTCAATGCTATATGCTGCCGTTTTTTTTTCAAAGACAGATGTTGCAGTCAAATAATGGTGACTGTCCAACATGTAGTGTCTTTCATCAAAAAGCTGTGAAATCATTTGTCAACTTCTTTTTGTTAGAGCCCTTACATGGTAATTCATGGTTTATTTTGCTAGTAATGCTGATTTCCTCCCTCTCCCCCAGTATATTGCCCTAAGGTAGTTTAAAAGGAGGCATCATTTTTACTTAGAATTACTGAAGAAACTCTGAAATGATCAGATTTTACTGCATCGCCTGCTTTTTAAAGAAAAGGTAGCGACACAAGAATTTGGCTTATCAGTTGTCTCCATCTGCTGGCAGAATGGAAATGTGCTTTATTTGTCCGACTGTGGAATTTAGAGATCAAAAGATGAGAAAAATGACGTCACATTTTCATGCTGCTCTGCTAAAATTGAGTTTAGTTTTTTGTAGTTATTTTCTGAATAATTATTTCATTCTGACAACAGTAACCAAGTACTTAGAAACTTGGGGTCAGTTGTATTGAATATTATTCAGTTTAATATCTTCCTTATGGGCCGGAACTGCAGGGGTACTTCACTGTTAGATGCCTCTGTGGGACAAATCCTCATCTGATTTTTAAAACAAAAGATCTTGTCTCTCTACATTCTAGTATTTTTACATTTTCAAATGTCATTACTCCATTAAACCATGGAGTGAGTAAATATGTCCATATTAAATAGCAAGAAGGAAAAGAGGTACATGGAATATAATTGTACAGGTGGCATTTGAGATTCGTACTTGTTTTCTTATTTAAAAAATAAATATTTGAAGAAGTTTTTTTCCTGCTGACAGCCTTCTCTGCACCAGTAACTTGAATCAAAGTGGGCTTCTCTGAGCTCTCTTCATATTGCTGTTAGAATTACATTGCTTAGCCCTCCAATGTGATGCACAACTACAATTGCTCTGTAATGAAACAAAACTTAAATCATTTCTAATTACTTGTTCTGGTTATGCTGTGCATGTTAAAAGAATCAGCGTATGTAAAAAATCCTACTTAAATTGTCAGATAGGATTGTGAATTAATACACTAGGACAGGTGTGGTTTTGTTTTTTAGAGTTTTTTTTTTTAAACTGTTATTTTTTAATGAACTGCGTTTTAGAATTTAAAACTCTGGTTATGTCCAGTATTTGGAATTTCATCAGTCTCTGATGATTCCTAACATAGGAGCTCAGGGATTTAATTTTTGACTATGAATAGCACTATTTTGATTGTTTTCCTTTTTCTCGGTACACTACCTCCGGCCCCCAGATTAGCGCCTTGGAAGGTGCGCTGGGAAAGCTAGAACGACCTCATTGAGAAGTTGCACTCTTTCACTTGTGAACTGAATACACACTGGCGGTAATGAAACAGATGTTCATGTTGTAAATTCTATTATTGCAAAGCAGGTACAAAAGGAATCGGAACCCAGGGTGACATTGACTGGGGTTTGTATCATTCTCGGCATGGTTGCCCTTTTCTTATGAGAGGTTCCTGGAAAAGAGAGGGGAGGATGAAAATGGAAGTAAGTAAAAGCTATTCTAGGTGTATAGCTTGAGGCAGTCTGTGTCGAAGGAACGATTGTCTCTGTACGCACACACTGCATGGTCTGCACCAGTCAAAAAAATAATTTCGCGGGAGAGGTGAGCTTAACCTCTTTACTCTTCCACCAGAGCACCTTGACATTAAATGCAGCATCCAGTTGCATGATCGATAGGAATGTACTTCACTGTTTAGTAGGTGAATATTTGGAGAAGTCTTAGCACAGTCTTCAGGATTTAGTCTTTTTTTTTTTTAAACTTCCTACCACCATTGGATAGCGGGGATTTCACACATGCATCATTAGTGTGTGTCTGTTGCAAATAATGAAAAGTTAATCCCCTTAAAAATACATTATCCTTGGTCTCTGCAAAAGTAAGACTTCTGTTTTTTGTTTACATACGAACTGAAACCAAGGAACTCAATCAGTCTTTGTCCAAATCTTAGAAATGCTTACTTTTGCGAGCACAACGCAAAATTAACGGAAAAAAAAGAAAAGGTTCTATTAATTTGCTTTGGAAGTAAGTAAAAATTCTGCAAAAATATTAGGCATTGTATCCTCTAACCTACTATGAGAAATACCTGATGGACTTATCAGTGCCAGTGTGTAAACTTGTATATTTTAAGCCAAGCAATTTTTTGCTGTGATGGAAATGATTGACTTACTTACTTGGGTCAGCGGGTGGGGCAGAAGAGAGATGATAGTTCACAGAATAACCTGTGAACTTTCACCCCTCTATATGGAAACTTGTTTCAGGGTCAAATCCTTGTAGCTGCCTTCTTGCCACGGTCAATGCCAGCCCTACTATTCACAACACTGCGGCCATCGAGGCCTAGGTACGTAAACATTTAAGGAGTTTTTAAAGTTCTTTACATCAAAACAGATTTTTAAAATTTCTGTTTATAAGCTTTCGACAGTTAACGGCTATTGTATTAATTTTGATTTGAAAGAATGTGACGACTGCTGCTGCTAAACTGTGTGGCTAAGCGCCTTTTTTCCTTAAAAAAAAGAGGAAAGAAAAACCTGTATCTGTGTCACGTGGATTTTCAGAGTAGAACTTGAATGTGCAACTGCTGTGTAATAAAATGGGGAATTTTTTTTATATATTTAAAATACGTGTAAACATTATTTGTATGTCATTACTAAATGTGCTTGTATTTTGTTCAATAAATAGGTACACTTGGCACGACTGTTGCCACTTAAACAGTAAAACACTGCCTCCATTCACAAGATGAGAAGAGATGCATTGGAACCAAAGTAGTGTGTTTAAAATGAACGGTTATTGTTTTATTAAGTACATACGTCGGAAATGGGTCACTTGCCACTTTTGGATTGCGTTAGAATTTTCTTAAGTTGTTCTTTTTTGAAAATACTGATTTGTGTATCGTGTGTCTGCGTGAATTCTGGTTCATACAGCTGTATATAAAGCTAAGGTGTATTTTTCTGAATTGAGTCTGTGAAAGGTTGTTAGAAACGTTTTTGGAAGCTCCCGCTTGTTTTTCAAAAACCCAGTCCTAACTTCAGGATTTGTTTTACTTCTCTTTTTCTGGATAGGATCAGTTCTTAAGAGCAGCCCCTGTCACTGGAGGAATGGGAGCTCAACTGATGAGAAAAATGGGCTGGAGAGAAGGAGAAGGGCTTGGAAAAAACAAAGAAGGCAGTGTCGAGCCTATTATGGTTGATTTTAAGACCGATCGAAAAGGTAAGCACTTCCTTAAGTTTTATGGCAGTATAAACTTAGGCTTGTTTTGAAGGTAGGCAAAAGAACTTGGAAATAGTATGTTTCTAGGTACAGCTTCCCTGTAAAAATGAATGGAATGATGTAAAAGATTCTTTGACGCTAGTTTTTCAAGCCTGGATTACTTTTGTGCGTCCGGTCCTTACGCCTGTGAACTCTTCAAGAAGTTTGTTAACTTCCATTAGCCTTTGCCTTCCGCTTTTAAAAGTGCTTCTGAGTGCTTCTTCAAGTGGAGGTACGCTTCAGTTGGAAGTCTAGAAAAGGCAAGGACGGGGAAATGGATGGTGGGAAAGCCTTTGTGGTTGGCCTACAGAAAGCGGCTGAAGCAGGAATAGGGCAGGATAGAAGGTGCAATGCTCAATGATCCAGCTGTGGTGACAGCTGAAGTCCTGACATGAATGGAGCGTCACACAGATTTCTAGGTCTTCCAAATGGGTTCTTTACTTTCTTAGCTGTCTGATCCAACTGCTTTTCCATTTCCCCGTCTGATCATGTTACAGCTACCTCTGCTTAACTGCAGTGCTATTTCCCTGCTTGTTTTCATTTATTATTTCTCCATCTTTAGAATGTCCATTATTTCCCCTCCTTTATAAAGTCCTTGGCCGCAGGTGGAAAGCTGTTGCACTTGTCTCATCTGATTCAAGAGAACCAGCCTATAACTCACAGGGAGCATACTGTTTCTTAAACTAGCAGCTTGATTTAGATGGTTGGCCATCTTGCAAGCGTATTCCACGTGACTTCTGTATTTATAGGAGGTGTTTATGAAAAGCTTTCCATCTGAAATACCTACAGAAATTTTAAAAACCTTAAATGATAAGCTCCATATATTTTATTGAATTATTCAGTTATGCACGTTACCAAAGTAAACAGATTAACATTGACTGCAGAAAAACATCCTTATTGTTAATCTCCTCAATATTAAAAATAGTAATAAATAGTAATAGTAATCTCAAACTGGAAGTCTTTAACATACTATGTAGATCACATCTAATAGTAAAGCGTGAAATGCTTTGAATTATGGGTTTCTGCCTGCTTCAGTCAGTGCTCTTAATTGAGCTTAGAAGACAACAAGGCATAAAAGTGCAGATGTCTTGAAATTTATTTACAGAGATGCTAGATCTCAGTACAGAGATGATACTGCTCAGTTGATCAGACCAGTAGTTAAAGTATTAAATAATTCAATTTGAATATTAAGGTAGGACGAGAGAAATCCTAAATTTGAACATTACTTATTGCTTTCCAAGTTCTTAAGAGCTAGTAGTGTAATATGATTTTATAAGCAGAGAAGTGCGACAGTTTCAAAATGCAGAACACAGTAATACGTACATTTCAATTTAATGTGAACAATGTGCAGACTTGCTTTTCAGCTGTTTCCCTTTGCAACCTTTCCGTTTAAAGGAAAAAAGTCTTAGAAGAGTGTTCTTTTTTTTTTTTTTTTACTGTCATTCAGTTACTCTGGTCTCTGTAGATGCTGTTTCATGCTGGTAAGAATTATTTCAATGTAGCTTTATGAATATTGGTCAGAGGGAAGAAACTGAAAACAGTCAATTTGAGTATTACTTTTTTAAGCAGCCTGCATAACACAGCAGTGGATTTTTGTGCTGAGGAGGGAAGAGTTAGCTCTGTTAATTCTATTGCTTACTTTAGTGTCATATCATAGGAAAGAGGCAGTATTGTTGCCCAACCTGCGATGGTTTCAAAAATTAAAACTATTTTTACAATACACGGCTTCATTACAGCTCAAGTTTCTCATTCTAGAAAGTGTATGCCAGGGTCGTCTTGTGGTTTCAGATAGAAGTTTCCTTAATGCTAGTGGAATTTTCAGTTGGAGTTTCAAGGATTGAGCCTAAAGTCTGAGCCAGGATTGGATCCGCGTTGTGCTGGGCAGTCTGTAACGGAGAGCTTGGTGTCTGCTCCGTAACACGGGGAAGAAGCTAGATGGAGCAAAAAGATGACAGTCTCTGGCACGTAGTAAATTCATCTGTAAATATTATTAACGTTAGTGACGGATGAGTTTTGCTTAATTTTTATCTATTTTTAGTACGTATTTATATATTTTTACTATATGAAATGTTTTATTATTTTCACAAAAAAGTCTGCATCTTGTGTTGTTATAGAATACTTACTAATTTTGAGCCAAGTATACATTGTGACTGCTTGCATTATGGAGAAGCAAGTGTTTCATGTGCTGTGAAGTAGTAGCTGAACTTCTTCCTACACAAGTATTCTTTAATGTTTACATGTATAGGTCAAAGCTTCTTAAGTTCTGTGTGGAGGCTTAAAAACTCTGGAAGGCTTTGGAAGAAACTACTCGGTGTATGTATGCTACTGAAAGGTAGAAGGTTTTATACAAGATTTGTCAGGTGACCAGTTTGTTTAAAAAAAGACAACAAAAGCACAACAAACACAACCAAAACCAAACCGCAGTCAATCCGAAATGCAAACGGACGGAAACCTTCATGTTCTTAGAACTTGTCCCCAAAATAAAATACCGCTTTTAGATACGGGAACAAGCAGCTTGCTGAGGAGCTATTCAGCGGGTTGTACTAAGACATGAGCCAAAAGGTCTGCCTGCTCCATTGCTTTCTGTTAGACCCTATTTTTTTTCTGGACACCAAGTCACATCTGTGATCCTCTGAGACAGCACTGAAACAAAAACTTTCTTGTGCTTTGCTGTCAGCCAGTAAGTTGCTGTTGTCTTCTGTTTAAAGAAGCTTGGCGCATCGTGTCAGAGGAAATAGCAGAGCTGATTGGAGCCTGTGGCAGCCTTTCTGAGAGTTTGTCCTGAGCTGCCAGGGGCAAGATGTGGAATACGTGACGGTGATTTGGGGGGAGGGAAAAGGAGTATTAATGCAGATGAATGAAGTAAGAGCTTTTTGTCTGGGGGAAACTTCTTGGATATTTTCCATATCAACTTCTGTAAGGAGAAAAAAAAAAATGTTATGAAGGTATCTATAGGGTTTTAATGCCACCTGAGAAGTCCGTATAAGAGCTGCATGAATACTGGGAGGAAAATCTGGTAAGGAGAGGAAGGTTTTCTTTTAAAGCAAAAACAAAAAGCCAGCAAAAAAAAAAAGCTGGAGGAACAGGAAGGAACTGGAAACAGGTGCAGTATCTTCATGTCTTTATTCACCAAAGCAAGGACCAGAAACAAAGAGAGGTAAGAAACAAAGTAATTCTGAAAGAATGAAGTCTTGAGAAATTCTGAACCACCATTCACCACGTATTTAGTTCAGTTACGGGTATGTAAGGTAAGGGCAAAATGAATTGAAAGAAACCTGAGTCTCTTGGTAAGTATGGTGTACTTATTGGTATTTGGTACCTTTTTGACAGTTGTTACGGTTTATCCTTTACTCTTGGGAGATTTCAAAAACGAAAGTGTTTGGCTTCTGTGTTTCACAGTGGTCTCTGCTGAAAGTTGTGCTGTGTTTAATTCCGCTGGGCCCAGTTGCATGTTTTTCTGGTACTTCATATTCTAGTGTGATTGAAATCACTGTAATTAGGCTGTGAACGTGGACATGAAAGGTTAATATAGATATATAGGTAAATAAAGAAAGCACAGTGTTGAAGGATGCTACTGTTTCATGTGATGAAAGGACATGCCGAGTACACTTTATGTTGTTTAATGGAAACACTTCACATGCCTAGCATGTTAAAGGCAAACTGTTAAGATACTGGATGGCTTTTGGGTTGCACAACGCATGTTAATAGTGAACAAGAAGATGTTTTTAAGTTTATCTCTTGTTCAGTATTTCTCCAAAGAGGGTGCAGAAGACCAAATGTTCCCTGACTTGCATAAGACTACCCCAAGTCTTCTACTAGCTGGCTTGTGCAGATCTTACTGGAGCACTGGAAAGAATGTGCCTGTAGTACGGAGGAAAAGATGCTGGATGAAAGGGAAGTTTGAAAGGCTTCTCAACAGGCATTTGTATGATGTTACTCTATTTTGTGTCCACTGATGCATGTCATGCTTTATGATTTCTGTATTTTCATAAATAAGGTGAGAATCACACATACAAACTTCATGTTTTGTCTAGGGCTTGTTGCTGTGGGAGAGAAGGCACAAAAGAGATCTGGTCATTATGTTGTGATGAAGGATCTTTCAGGTGAGATTTTTATCATGTTCAGAAAAGTCCAAAAGACTCATTGAAAATGATTGCTCTAATAGCAGCACTGAAATTTCAAACACATTTTGTCTTTAAGGCAAACATCCAGTTTCTGCATTGATGGAGATCTGTAACAAAAGAAGATGGTCACCACCTGAATTTGTGTTGGTGGATGATAGTGGGCCTGATCATCGCAAACACTTCATCTTTAAGGTGCGTCTGAATTTCCTTGTTTACTGTTTGCTTATCTATTAAAGCGTGGTACTAAATTCATCGTTATATTTGTGTATTCCAGAGGTGGCTGGGGTGCGCTGAGCAGTGTCTCAGTGCTAAAGTATCAGAGTCCTGTTTCTGTGAAAGCCAAATCAGCTCTCTCAATCTGTAAATCCATCAAGAAACTGTGATACTATTCTATGTCTTACTAAAATTATTAACTCGTGTGGAATCATATTGTTGCTTCTTGTTTGCAGGTGTAGTGCAAATACTATTGTAAAGACAAGTAAGCAAGACTCAGTCATCTTTAACTTTTAGTTATCTTAGAATGGGATCTGTTTTTTTGTTGTGGTGTCTTGTGTTAACGATTACCATGTGGAGGTGATTCTTACAGGCTAGACGTGAGGCACTTCCTAACACGTTCTTTTTCCGTCTGTCTCAAACAGGTGAGAGTCAATGGAAATGAATACAGGCCTACTTTTGCCAGCCTTAATAAGAAGCATGCTAAAGCCACAGCAGCAACTGCGGCTCTCCAAGCGATGGGACTTGTACCAAAGGAAAGCATGGTCAATACCACCATGTTTAGGAGTGCCTCACACCGCTAGATATTGTTTTTTATATTGACATTATTTCAGATAATTTTACTCTGCACAAAAATGGTATTTGCCCTTTCATGTTGTAAATACATTGGCAATTCCCACATTGTAAAAACTGTACAGACACCTTCAGGTTTTTTCTTTTGTACCATCAAAATGTATTTAAATCATACTTAGTTTTTGGTATGTTTATATTGTTTACATTAGTGATGTAATTATTTCTTAAATGACTAAATCAGACGACAGACTCTGGAGGCATCAGTAATCTAAACCCTTGTTTTAAAACTCATGCGATTTCTCCTCAATATGGAATGTTAACACTTTCATACTGTTTTGTACTATGCTGCAGTTTTCCCTGGTCTCGGTAAAGCTACTCTCGCACTTTTGCCTACAGCTGGTAAAAGGCCACGCAGCTTACCTTAGTCTAGTCGAGGCTGGCGTGTACTGCTGGGCAGATACTGGGCCAGTACTGTGACCCCTGCGAGAGCGAGCGGTGGTAGTAGCCCTGTTGTACAGTGCTAACGCCGCCGCTTCTCTTGGAGTTTTCTTTGGGGTTTAACTCGGTGGTGCACCGCAGCTGGCCATGCAGCCCATACTCTAGGACATACGCGATGAGGCAAAAGTCTTGCTTTAAAAGGGACGGCAGAAAGTCCAGCAATGGAACCGGCGAGACTTTGCGATGTAAAAGTGACTCTCCCTGCATGTTCTGAGAAGGGAGACGATGGAGTCGTCTATTCCAAACAAATTAACACACTGCCTGATGTTGATTGTATGGATTTGTGGTTAATGTGAATTTTAAAGTCTAACAAATCTACAACTGGATTGGGGGGGAGGGAGGGAATAGAATGATGCTTAAATTGTTGTACCCAACTTGGTCAATAAAGCAGCACAAGTTCATAATCTTAATCACTGGTCAGTAAGCAGTAATTAAAATCTATGCCAAAAGAGCTTTTTGAAGAAACGCACAGTGTAAACGTATCACTTAAGAAGAGTAGCAACAGCCGTTAGAGTTGCGGAATCTGTTCCAGTCAATTTCACTTGCTTTAGACTATTACCAAATTAACTCCTTGGGCTTGCATTTTCTGTAATGGTACTCTGCCCTCAAGGAGACAACCTGATCCAGAGTTACGGCAGTTTGATAAGGGAAAGGATGTAGAAAGCTTTTCCTTTTATTTTTTGTCTCTTAATTTAAGAAGTATTAGTACTTTAGCTATGTGCACTTTGAATTGGAAAGGGCATTGTACACCTTTTGCCAGATTCGTCTGTGTTTTGAGCAGACTGCCGGGATTACGGCAGTAGTTCGCTACTGTAGTAGTTGAGGTGCTTCTTTCTGAAAAGTCTTTGAGGTTTTTTTTTTTTTTGTATTACATCAACTGACCAGAGCTTCATCGGGAACAGGAACAAATTACAATTTGTATGCAGTAAGACTGTGCTCAGGCCTAAAGTGAATGACCTTTGCAACGGCAGTAGGATCTTGGAGGTGACAAATTAGAAGTAGCTCTTCTTCCGCAGAGTAAATTATTTGTGTGCTCTCTCAGCTGTTACTGAACGAGGTATCTTCCTTTGCCCTCAGTGGACAGTTACCAGCATCTCCTTTTGCATACAGCAGAGAAATGGTACTGGGTTCTCCACCACACACCCAAGAAATGAACCCCTTTATTAGTCTATCAAAGGACTCTAGAAATGACAAAGTTTTTTTTCTGTGGACGTAGTTGTCTCTAATTAAAGTTTTTTCCCTTCGGCTTCTCACCTTCAGTCTCTGTGTAAAATTGTTTGAAGATCTCCTTACCTTGTTTTCTGAGCAAGCTGTAAGGTGTGTACTTGAAAGCTAAACAGATGGTCCAGCGTTGAAAGACTGACTCTGGGAGAACTGGGGATTCTATCCATCTTAGGCAAGTCCAGCTTTTTGATGTCTGACTCAACGCAGTTAACTCAGGATGTGGGAGGCAGCTCCTATTCAGGCTTTTGTTTAAATGTCTGCTCTGATAACAGCTAAAACATCAGCAGTGTTGCTCATGCTGTTCCGTCCGTGGTGTCCATAAAAGCACAGGTTTCGGAGCTGTTCATCATCAAATCTGGAACGTAATCCGTTGTACTTTGTTAATTCTGTTCTTTCGGGGTTTATATTCTCCATGTATATTGGAACAGATTAATTCAGTCCCATAGAAGACTCCTTTTCGAAAGTAACTGTTCAGGCAAATTCTGGATTTCACGCCTTAAAGACGTGGTACTGTATGTAGATTTAACTTTTGATTTTCAATACTTAAAAAAAATTAATATCTGTACTACTTCAATTATGGCACTTCTTGACTTTGAGGTTTCTGTTTTAGCTTCATTCCTGTTGTTCAGAATGATAAATGAATTTAGTGCAGAGATGTCCTTCTGTTCAGTTTGTAAATTTGGTTGGAGTGTCCTTTGCATGCAGGAATAGACAAGTAGTCCTATTAAAAAGAATAACTAGGAAACACTCTCTCGGGACCTGTTTATTTATGGAGCGCTTCAGCTGTCTCAGAAGTGAATGTTCTGTGACTCCTGCAGACGGAAGGCATCTCTTCGCCTGCTGCATCTCTGTTGCTGCGGGATTGTTTTCCTAGAAGCGCTTTCACTAGCAGTGCTTCTGCCTTCCTCGTGGTGAGGGGCATTCTGAAACAGGTGCCTGAGAATGTAGAGCCAGCTGCTGCCACCACAAGTCCCAGTCAGCTAACTGGTAGTTCTTAAATAGTTGGCTGGAGAAGCAGTGAAATCAAGCATAGTAACTGCCAGCCACAAATTGCTGCTGGTTTCTCTCCAGTTGTCTGACACCCCAGCTCTAAAGATACAAACTGACGTTAATAGTAATAGTAGCATTTCCCAGGAACAGATTATCCAAAGTCCATGTAACCACAGTGGTTACCGTCTTGGCCGGTGAGAATTGCGTTCCCAAAAGTCTGCTACAGAACGGTGTCATCGTTCAGCGGGTGCTGCTGGTTTCAGCATCGTAGGGTAAGGATCTGCATCTAGGTAAATGTAGCTTTTCCAGACCTCTTGGTCTTCTGTGTACCACCAGTGTCATGCTAGTTACTGCATGGTAACGCTGTAGCCATATACTCTCCTTGTGTAACTGCCTCCATCTGCGGTGGTTTGCTTGCAGAGCTGGGTTGTTAGGTCCATAGGTGCCATCAAACTGAACATGGGTGGTTCAGAATGATGACAAGTGACCAGGACACCGCTGTAGTGAAAACAAAGGTGATTTGACTGCAAGCATCGTTCTTTTCTGGGCAAAATACCAGTAGAATTAGACATCTTGCTGGAGTGCACAAGCACGATGGTATTCTACTTGTTACTCTTCAGATTTAGTATTTTTGCTGCAGGAATGGGCTCACCTGATAGCTATGTGATAAATGACATTATACACGTTTCCAAAACAGCAGTAGTGTAACAGACGACACTAAACCTGAAAATAGAGCCTTGCTATGTACAGAGCAGCAGCACCCTGCTACCCCTAGTTTTCTCTGCTTCCATCGGGTGCCGTAACCATGTTGTGTTGCTCTAACTTGTTCTGATGCACGTCACATTGTATAAACTGCCCTTTCAAAATCTTAACTCGTTTTAACCTAAGTAAATGAACATAGCAGCGGTGGAGAGTTACGTCGGCACTTCTGGGGAATCCCAGCCTTTTCATCTGATTCAGATGCAGGTGGAACTGTGTGTCCACCTGACTTCTGTTTTCTGGAGTTAAGGTACTGTTAACCCAGAGGTGTAATGTGCTGAGGTTTGGATTCCATATCTCTGGTTCACTGCTGTAAGCAGGCGCAGAGGTGGTAGGAGAATTCCACCCCTCAGAAGCGACTACATATTACTGCACAGAGCAGGATCAGAAATTGTTTCAGAATAGAATAGACACGTACATGAAAAATATAGGCCTTCCAACCTGAATTCAGATCGCAAGCAAATGGTTTTATGAAGTTTTATTTAAAAAAATGCTTTCTAAAATACAAAAGGAGATGGCCAAGGCCTTAATTTCCTCTGCAAGTCCTTTGAAGTGTTTTATTGCGGTCATGTGCAAGAGTTGCCTGTGCTGTTCGCCTAGGTTCCGTCCCTCCTGGTATAGCACAGGTGCTGCCCTGCGGGGCTGAACCAAGTACAGTGACTGCTTACCGGAGAGCTGCCTGCTCCAGCGACTGGAAACGGCACGAACCTAGCACTTCCAGGCATACGCGTAATCCTTCATTTCCAGAAACCGGAGGGAAGATTTTCCCAGCGTTGGCACCTGACTCAGTTGATCCAAAGTTTTAGAATGCAGCCCGCACTTCAGCAGGTCTTCGCTTACGGTTTCCTGAAGAAGAGAAACGTGTAATCCGCATTCCTGTCTGAAATAGCTGTGGTTTTCAGTGTTCATTTATGTATCCTCGGGGAGCTCCCCAAAAGCTCATTTTCTGATGAGCCCGTTTCTGACGGAAAAATGAGCCACAGTGACTGCCAGGTGGCAATCCTAAGTAATGGGGTATATAAACCCACGTATTAATGACAAGTTGTGTATCACTCAGCACCCTACGGTTTGTAATAAAGATGCTATTCCTAACAGGAAAGACTGTCTGTTCTAGTTTACTTACCTTCTTTAAGGCGGTACTCGCATTACCAAGATCGGTGTTAAACACGGCTGTTGGCTCGTGTGTATACAGCACTGCAGAAAACGCTCCCCGCTGTGCACACTGCAGCAGCACGCTCAGCGAGTGGAGAGAATGGGGCAGGACAGGGCCTATGATCTCCAAACTGAAGATATCTTCGTATGCCAGACGGACCCTGGCTTTTGCATTCATACTACGAGCCTGAAACCAAGATCACACCGGATTAGATTTTGAAACCAAATCGAGATTGTGATGCCAAATGCTCATCCACCTTCATATTGCACTGCCACAATCCTATTAAAAGCTCAAAACATCATCAACTTCCATACGTACGGGTATTATGTTTGTAGCATCTCTAGCAGCTCCTAAAACAAACATAGCAGCTACGATATGCAGGAGCGCTTTATGGTATCAGGAAAACCATCTGCAGAAGAGCTTTGATGCCACAGGAGCAGCTTCTCTCCAGTGGCAGAGGGCTGTGCTATCTGTACGAGCAGCGTAACATTTAGTGCCCACGCCCTCCCACAGTAACAGGTCAGAGGTTCTCTCACTGCAGCTGCCTGTTGCGGTTTAAGACCCTGTATGATCTCAGTAACATTCAAGGGCAAATCTTTTAAAAACATTTTCACTATCTGGGAAGTCTACTTAACATCTTTGCTATCAAGGTAGGTAGAAATATTGGGATTTGTTTAGCAGCACAGGTGATGTGGATAAAGATGACTCTGGAGGAAGTCCATATTGCAGTCAAAACACTAATTCAGGCTACAGCAGCAAAAAAAAAAAATCACTCTGCTGTACCAGAAGAAGGTACAGCTTTCCTTTCATTACTGGAAAATAGAGATTGTTGCATTACTTACTTTGAGCGTTTGCATCGTTCCACCTCGGAAAGCAACGGGGGACAACAAAGTGGGAGGAAGCCCTGCCTGCGGACCTGCCACAGCCACCAGGCTCTTACAGTTTATCAGGAAGTTCAATAAAGTGAATGTGTTTGTTCCTTTCACCACTGCGACGGATTCAGGCCTGTGATCCACCTGCACTTCATGCTTCTCTTTACGACTGAATTGATCGGAGTCAAAGGAAAAACTTGAGAAGCACAGCAACTGCAGAAGAAACCCCACTGCCCCTCTACCTTTGACCAGTCAAGTCATGAAAACAAACAAAATAACCCCTCCAAAAAACCAAGCCTCGTGCTCATTCAGATTCCTTAATTCAAATATTGAGCAGCATCTTACATCTGATTGGTTTCATTATCAAAGCTGTGAGATAAGGAATGTTTTCCAGGTCCAGTGTCTTATAGCTGGCAAGTAGCAGTTGCCAACGTCATACATATTTAGTAACTCCTAGTTTTACTATCAATTTTGCATCACAACATAAAAACATAAGCGGTTTAGTTTAGAGCAGGAATCTGCTTTTGAAGGGATTCCCCTGATGCCCCCACTTACGGTGCATCGGTGTGGGGTAAGTCTCAGAAGCTGGAAGGACGCTCCTCTTGGATGCACCAAAAGGTAACAGCTGCAGGGCTTTCCAGTGCAATATGTGGTAAGACGAAATGAAAGGATACAGCTTAATAGAAATAGCATCTGGTTTTTTAACCTTGTCTTGGACTCCCATCTCCTCAAGCCAAGAGAAACCATCATCATCATCATCATCACTTGGAGCAGCTTCCCTGAGAAACACAGAATCGCTTTTAGGAGGGGAAGACTTTCTACGACATGCAGGAGTCCAGCAATGCCTCAGAACTGGAGCATTCTAGAAGATTTATGACATACTCGCCATCCTCAGGGCTTCTGCCCACTTTGGGGCCGTGAGCAACTTCTGTTTCCAAATTCCCTTCAGAGCTTTTCTGTTTTCTGCTTCTACTTTCTTCTACCAAAGGTAGAGAAAACTCTATGCCTTGAACGGAAGAGGAAAGAAAGGAATGAATGGTTTTGGAATGCACAGCAAATGCAATGTATTGGTTATGAAAATGTACGTTGGTGTGGTTTCACCTCACCTTCATTTCTCATGGCTTCCCTTAAACCTCTGGTGGTGGGAGAAATCACCGCCGTGATAACATCACTTCCCGCCAGACCAGCTGCACGAAACAGGACAGTGAACTGGTAAGTGCACACATAGAAGTAGGGGCACAGCTTGGCTTTGAGCAGATTGTACAGAGAAGTAAAGCTGACAGACCTGCAGATGAGAAAAAAAAAACAATTTTGTAACTGAAATTCTTTGCTGCTGCTGGATCAAGCTGGATTTGGCTGGGTGTTAGTGATGTGTGCTCTGGCCAGGCTTGAGACCACAATGAGCAATTAGTCTGATTTTCACACACACTCGACATCCAGGAAGCTGCTCTGAACTCCTCTGAAGCACAGCCTGTTTGCAAGTAGTATGCTTTTCTTGCATACTTGCCATCCAGCGTGCAGTTTTACATGGAGCATCAAAGGCAACCTGCTAACAGGAGTCACAGAATTCTATCCCAGTCGACAGCTGCGGTTGGAAAGGCACATTTAACACACAAAGGTAGCTCTGGTCTTAGAGGCCATTCCTTAACCTGGTCCTCAAAGTAAGTGCAGACCAGCTAAAATAATCAAACATAGTCTCATAAAAAACAGCAAGAACTTGGGACTGACTTAAATCCTAGAGTCCTGATCTTACTAACTACACAAATTCTTAGGTTCCGCTTACCAGTCGCTCATCAGTGCTTGCTGCAAGGCCTCATCCTGTGCCCATGGACAGGCCTTTCCTGCTATCTTTCTATCTGCTCCAATACGAGGGAACAGCTGCAGCCACGGCAGCGATGGGTGAAGCCAGTACACAAGGCTCTGCTGAAAGGCACAACGCAGTTCTGTGGACAGTTTTGGTTCCTAGATTACAAAACGTATTTTAGGAGAAAAGAAATGCTTTATTTAAGACAGCAACACAAATGATGAATTAAAAAAAAAAATACTGCACTAGAAACTAAGTAATAATAAGTCTCAGGTTTGCGATTAAGCCAGACTGAAGATGGGCAGTGACTGGAAACTGCTCACAGTTGAAACCGAATGGCCACTCACTCACCAGTTTGCCATGGGTTGTATTTTGGAGTATGCAGTGGATGGAATTACATAGCTGTCTACATGAGCCTTATTCTTAATACAAGCAAGACCAGAACAAAACAAAAGCAAATATTCACTGCCAGTACATTTAAGGAGTGCAAAGGTTCTCCCTCCTAAAGCAGCAGCTTCCAGCTGCCCTCTGAAGTTTCATTACCTCTACACTCTGTGGCAAGTTCATCTCCGCTGCTCTGCAATGCTGAGCAAATCCCTGAGCTTCCTCCTGTGCTTTTAAATGCTCTGCCCAGGTGAAAGGTTGAGAAGACATAAACAAAAGTCGTGTTTTGATGCTCCAGTCTGCAGGAAACTCGTGTCTCGGTGAGGGGGGAACATCGGGTGTAGGAATGGGTAAATGAAGGTCCTGACAAAACAGAAACAGCATCAGTTAATCCAGGGAAAATTAATAAAACAAAACAACCAACGATGTAGCTACCTATGCATATTTTCACATGGTTAGGCTTCCTCTTCCATGCTGGCTTAATACACCCCTCCTAGCAGGCAGAGCAGATCCTGGACAGGACAGGACAGTGGCTGTTATGAAGAACTAGGGGGGCTCTACCGCCTTCACAACAAGAAGGCAAACCAGTTGTTTCCTGTAAGTGTCTGTCCAACTCACTTTAACAGCAAAAGTCTCTCCCTACCTTGTTCTAATTCTAAGGAACTACTTGCACCAAATTTGGAGCACATACTTATGCTTCCCAAAGGATAACAAAAAATGCTGGAGAGTTCCAGGATGGTTTGTTCTGAGAGGCTTTTCTGTTCTGCTAAGCTACTGCAAGCTTAAGTTTCTGAACCTATAAAAGCCTTTAACACCATCTGCATGAAACTCTGTCAAGGACTGCTACTCTTTCCTATTTAGGCAGTTTAGGGAATTTTCTTGAATGCTGACATTTTAGTACATCTAAAGATGAACCACCAAATGCTAAGTTGTCTAATCATAGAATCTTTTGAGTTGAGTTGACCTTTAACGGTCCTTTAAAGGCCATCTGGTCCAATCCCCCTGCAATGAGCAGGGACACCTACAGCTCCATCAGGTGCTCAGAGCCCCGTCCAGCCTGACCTTGAGTGTCTCCAGGGATGGGGCATCCACCGCCTCTCTGGGCAGCCTTCTCCACTGCCTCACCACTCTTATTGCAAAATACTTCTTCCTTATATCCAATCTAAACGTCCCCTCTAAGTTTGAAACCATTTCCCCCTGTCCTATCTCAACGGACCCCACTAAAGAGCCAGTCCCCTTCTTTAGGCAATCAACCAGCTCGGCCTTTCCCGAGCTCAGGGCAACAAGAGGCGTTTCAGAAGCGGTACGCGAGGCCCCCGTACCTCGGGCAGCGCCAGAACATCGGTTCCCTCCGAGAGCCCCGCGCTCCGGGCGGGCTTATCTTCTCCAGCAGACTCTAAAAACTGAAGGAAAAAAGCAGAAAGTGAAAAAAAGTCTTTTGCAGTGGAATTTCACGAGCTCCGGCCCCTTCCACTCAGAGGCCCCGCTCGACTCTCTACCTGCCAGAAGGGCGCGGCCGAGGCGGGCCCCCCCGCCGGCGGTGACGGCTGTCCCTGCTGCCGCCGGCCCGGCTGCCGCGGCGCGTTGTCCAGGCTGGAAAAGGGGTTGCGGCGTGCGGGTGCGGAGGGGGCCCTCGGGGCCGCGCCGCAGTGCTGGAGGGCGGCGGACTCGCTACTCCGCGGCCGCTTGCGCTTCAGCCGCAGCGTGGCCGGCGGCTTCTTGAAGCCCGGCGAGTAGCCGGGCACGGCGGCGGCCATGACCGGAGCGGAGGGGAGCGGAGCGGCCGGGCGGGAGTCGCTGTCCCCGCTTGGCGCCAACAGGGCCGGGCCCCGCCCCTGGGCGGCGCTGAGCTGAGGCGGCGGCCGCCATTTCCTGCGGCCCCTGGGGGGCGCGCGGCCTCAGGGCGAGCCGGGCCGGCCGGGCTGGAGCCTCGCCGCGCAGAAGCATCCTCAGCAAAGCCTGGAAAAGCCAGGCTACTCCACCTTGGGCCGAGCTCAGTTTTCCCAGCACTGCTCTCATCCCCGATATACTATACTGCAAGGCCCCAGGCAGCCTGCGTTGGGCTGTCAGCTGGGCACCCCTCTAGCACTGAGGTGCGTGCCATTTTCTTGGGTTATTTTGTAGCTCCAGGAGCTGCACAGCGTTGCTATCAACTCAAAACTGCTCATGTCTGTCAATGGACACACGAAAGAAAGAATTGCTCAGGGGTCCTTATGAACCCTCCTGTTCAAGTACATCTAAATCTTCTAGTGTTCTTAAGAAATGCTAGCTGTAAAGCTGAGACACCTCAGCCAACTGCATGCAGCACTAGGCAGCTTAATGCCTTAAGTACATGGGCATTTATTTCATGATCCGATCCAGCCGGAAGCCTAAAGACAAGACAGCTATAGCTAGCGCATTTGAAAAAAGTGTGCTCTTAAATAATAGCAAATAGGATGCAACGTGCTTTGAGAAAAACAAAGCAAAAACAACCACCACCATCACCACCAACAAAAAAAAAATCACAGCAGCTCCCTCCCTACTGGTCTGTTCTAGGCATAGGACGGGGGTTAAAAAGGAGAAGTGAAAGCGTACAGAATACAAGGATCTCACCGGAAAGAAAGAAAAGATAACATGACAGTAACAAGATATATAAAGTATCTCAAACTTCAGAATCACACAATTGTATTAGCTCCTGGACTGTACATGCTAAGTCAGGCTTACTGTTTCTGGTTGCTAAAATAAAGAAAACCAGCAGTGGGGGAACTCCTGCTGTCAGTAC
The DNA here is from genome assembly GCF_002078875.1 of Numida meleagris. Lineage (NCBI taxonomy): Eukaryota > Metazoa > Chordata > Aves > Galliformes > Numididae > Numida > Numida meleagris. Next base: position 103,431,839 of record NC_034409.1, read on the forward strand.
CATCTCTCCCCTCTAGGATCCTTGCCAATCCTGATGGATTTGCCACCCTGCCTTTCAACTATATAACAACAATTTTAAGGACAAATGAAGACTTGAGCACATTGCAGACGCTAATCAGTCTTAATGCAGTCAAAAAAATAAAGATAAGTATGAAGGGGACTGAAAAGAAAACCCAAACAAGAAACACCATCAGCATTTTTTTTTCCCTTTAATTTCTTATGGTTGAAAAGCAGCAGCAAGAGAGATTGCCTGTAGATGTTACTGACATTTGTAATGAGGGCAGGGCAGTCAAGATTTGTGCATCAAGACCGTATGTTCAGAAGCTGCTGATGGGAACATTTTACTCAACTGGATCAAAAAACGTCTCAAGTCCATGGAGCTTCACAGACTGTTTTCTGTACTGCTGAGGTACAGAAGATCTTTAAATTCTGGTTATGGAATTACTTGAAAGTGTACACTAATTTACTTCTGAAATACATTACGTTTCTTTATCTTCCATGGTCTTAGAAGTCAGGAATTCATGTGTTAGAACTGAATGACTTGTCTTTTTCTTGCTTGATTCTTCTGAACTATTTCCATAGAAACTTTGGCTTCATACAATGGGATCGGTTCATCCAGCTGAGGCCTAAAATGGAACAGATTGTCAGACGGGTCTGCTGAGCATGCTCAGATCAATAGTAACATTCTAGGACTGCTGCTATAGACTTTACTTTCACTATGTAAACTTTACTTCTTAAACACAATGAAAGTTTTACAGCTTTGCCTAGATTCACAGAAGAATGAAAGAGCCCTAAAGCAAACAGGAAACAGAAGTTAAATAGATATCCTTCTTACAGGGAAAAGGTGGTGGTGAGAAAGCTTTTGCTTTACAGCAATAATGTTAGCCCGCATTAATAGAAAGGATCTTCCATTCCCACCTCATTACGGGTGTATCTAATAACGCTGTCGCTTTTCTTACAAAGGAATATCAGACAGACTGTCTGATTGTCTTTTACAGTCAACACCATTTCTCAGTCAGACAAGTTGCTGAGCAGCCAGATATATGCTCTTCCTCCACCAAGAAAAGAATGCGCTGCCTCTGCTAAATTTTGCCATCAGCAAAATCAGGGGTTTTACCAAGTTTGCCCAGTCTTAGACCGCTATATTATAAACAGGCCATAAACAGTTCCACATAAGCTATTTCAGGCATCCTGTCCTCAGCATCTCCCCATAGATCTGCTGTGCTGGCAAGAGATTTTTACTCCTAAGGCTCAATTTAAAAAAAAAAAAAAAAAAAAAAGTAATCATCTATCTTACCTGAAAACACCACTCGATAATTTCTCCATTATATCTTCTAAGATGCGTATCTATGAGGTCTGTCAAGGTAACAGCATATCTACAGAAAATTCTTTCAACAGTTGGGTTTGCTGCTAAGAGCCCAGTATTCACATGAAACCAGCAGGATCGAGACAAAACAAAAATGAACCTTAACTCCAACCATTAGTTCAGATTTACACGTGGGTTTATATATCAGAATAACCAAATGGTTATAGCAGGCAAACACAGTCTGCAGGAAGCAAAGTAAAGCACTAAGTAATCAGAATGGCAACTGCATTTTTTTGGGCAGACTGAAGACAACTGACTTTGGTACCAGTTAATCTATCCCTACTGTTCATGCAGAAATTAGAGGCAAGAAAAACCAAAATAAAGTTTGGAGATTAGCAGAGCTTATACATTCTTGGAGCAACATTGTGCACCTTTAAGGAATCTCTGTGCTAATGCATAACATTTGTATCGATGCAACAGACGATTTTGTATTTAGTGTTGATATGAAACTCTGAAGAAATAATGTTCCTTCTTTCATTTTAAGAGCAACCCAGTTAACATTTGAAGCTCAAGCCATTTTAAAAAGATCACCTTGTGATTTCTTCAGGTAAGGAATCGATGCCATAGGCTCAAGAATTTCCCAAGACACAGAGATATCAAAAAGCAGATTTTTTTCCTTTCAGCTTTTAAAGAAGTGGTGATAAAAGGTGCTGTTGATATTAGGGGAGACAACAGAAAAAAATCTGTTTTAGTCAGCTTACTTTCTACACGTAGATAACTACGTGGTAAGCATTCAACAAAAATACCAAAAGATAAAGCTATGTATGATAACCTACGTCCCCTAAATAGTGCCCCTCAGTGTGCCTGACCTTGCCTAATCTACTTTGCAGTTCACTGGAGGAGGGGAGGACTTTCTCGCAGTATAGTCAGTCCTCTGACAAGCGTAATGACTTAATTCTCACCTGCCTCTGCTGTTCTGCTAAGCTGCAAAAGTGATTCAGCAGATCTCAATCTGCAGTGCAGAGCAGGGAGGTTCCTTAAAGCCACAACCCTTCCACGAAGCAACCCACTGAACACTGTCCTGCTAGCAAAAAGCTCCAGGTCCACCTCCTTAAGGCCACAGGCTGGTAATGCAACGAAGGGAGCACACCTCTTTCCGCACCCACATCTTTGCTCAATTAAATGTTAAGCACATGACACTGCAGATAAGAGGAAGATTATGAAGCCAAAATATTTTAATGTTTACAGTTAACCTGACTGCATTAAGATTTACAGGTGACACATCTCAACAGATCCAAAAAAAAATCCGGAGTATTTTATGTACAATGTAAATACTTGCAAAGCTTCAATAGCTTTAATTAATTGGCTCAGTCTCAAAGAAAACCACTACTTTTTCCAGAATGCATTTTTGCCTTTCACCATTGCTTTTTACTTCCTATTTAGAAAGTATACAGAGACTAGCTTTAAATACAAACATGTTATACCGTAGTTACGTTGTATGCTTCTCTGTGCTGACCTTAAGCGTGAAGTTACAGGAGGAAACAAGATAATTTGTTAGTTTATCTGTCATATTTCCATCCATTCCTTAGCAGTCAGTACTCAAAATTATCCTCAAAAGGATATAGAGGTACTTCCCCTGCTCTATGTTGGACAAGTTCCATATCTCCTCATTCAGAAAGGAGACTGTGGCTCCTTTAAGAAACAAGGAATGACTGTCTGGAGGATCCAGCTTAAACAAAATGAAGAAATACGTTGTTTAGTTATATTTTCCTGTACAAAAATAAAGATTAAATGGTTATTTTATATTTGTGGTTATAAAACAAACAAACCAACATGCTCCTTAACCATTCTTCAACCAAGTAAAGCAAACTTGTAACATTTACAGTTTTCAGTGATACCTTTCTGTCTTGCCAAACAGTTTAATATTTCTGAGCAATCAAAAGAGATCTTTCAAAATTCTCAGTATAACCAAGCTACTAACTTACTGTGTTAGAGAAGAGAGCTCCAAAATTGTCACAAAGGAGAATATTTAAAAAGCATTACTAAGCCTGAATGCTTTTCATTTTCTGGCTACGAAAATCTTCTTAAATGACAACTGATGTCACTGAATAGTGGGTAACCATTCAGCCACGGCAGAAGATCACAGACACATTCATATACATGCTGTGGTATAAATGAACTTGCTAATACAGTCTCTTTACCTGAAGATTTCTCTCTGTTGTTATCCAGTTTCCCCCAACACCAAGAAGAGTGATGATATCATGCTTATGAGGCAGTAACTGAGATTTTGAAGTTGATTCATCTTCAGCACTATATAATTTTACTGGAAAAATAAAAGGATTTATACGTTCAAGCTCAGAAGAAAACAATCCTTGTCAAAAATGAAACGTTTCTCTCTTCCCGTACCAAAAAACATGTCTTGGGATTCTTTCAGTCTTATGACTTAAGACACAAAAGAGTTGCAGTATATTCATCTGAATGCACACATTGCACGATGGCTGCCTGGATCAGAACTAGAATTCAGTTACGCTGTCGGTCTCATGAGACTATCTCAGAAAGCAGAAGATTCAGGAAATTCAATACATACTGCTTAAGATCGTACGACTAAGAAGTTCTTTAGTTATTGCAGCTAGATATAGTAACTTCAGACTTCTCAGCTATTACGATTGCTTTAGAACAATGAACTAAGGTAGCATAAACAATGATGTCACACATCTAGTTTTAAAAACCACTTCTTTTCAGCTTTAAGTAGAAAAGAAGCATTTCAGACCCATTTAGCTGATGACTAATGTTTCAAGATACCTCCACTAGAGAGTAATACGAGGATTTCTCAAGCAGATCTTTCTGAAGGAGGTCTATTGAGTAAAGACACATACATCAAACTACATGGGATCAAGCAGTTACACGTAAAGTTTTGAGGTGATGTAACTTCCACGTATACTACATGGAAATATAAAAAATAATTAATGCTACTCTGAGGACCAGGTTCGCATCAGTTACATACCTCCAGCATCTACAACAATATCCACTCCTAGGCCACCTGTTTCTTCCAAGCAGCTTTCTGCCACATCTATCTTTCCATTTGACACATCGATCACTCGAGCTAGACAAAGCAATACATTCAGCTGATTACAATAGAACCACAGAGTTTAGATTCACGGCAGAATGAAGACTTCCCATTTTCTGTATTATGAGCAAGTTTGCAGCTAAGTCAAAAAGCTCTATCAATAGTTTTTCATTTTCCAGTACAGTGAAAACCAACAAAAAAAATGCTGATTAAATTCATCCAGAAGTAAAGTTTTACCCTTTTTTTCATACAGACTTAAGTATTTCTTCCTAGCATGGAGTCTCAACTTCAATATCGGAAGTAAATGCGTAAAAGCCCAATAAGTTCAGTCACTAATGAGCTGCTGACTTGACTTTTCTGATGATCCCAGCAAGTTTTTTAGTCTCATTATATCCATCTTCTTTTTAAAATAATGTTTAGTAGCATCATTACCTGTCTCACAGCATGGATAAACTTATTAATGGTATTACTTAATGCAGTATTTCTAAAAAATGTGAATGGCCCTTTGGGTCATTAAATAAATACGCAGATAGAAGTTTCTGCATCTCCTTTTGAAATATTCCTGATCTGAAAGTCACTAATGTATTTTCTCAGATATTAACGATACCTTATTTACAGAAGGATAGGAAAAGAAAGTATCAGGACCAACAATGGCAGAGAAGCAGAAGCTAAGTTTCTATAGAAGAAACTATAAAGGCCAAAGACTTCTCAACAAAATGACAACTGGAATAATGAAATGTAGAGGCCCATTTCCAAAGCATAAGGGATTTAACTCAAATTTGCAAAGTGCACTTACTCACTAAAGGCTGCCGCATACCTTCTTGGATTTAAGCACGGGGACGAGGAGTGAAAAGAGAAAAAAATTGCAAGACACTGATCATTAAGAAGAATATTATTCCCCCTTTATTCAAATACTAAGATGTATTCACATTCTCAAATTCAGTTGTTTAATATTTTTCACTAAAATCAAATAATCTGGCCAAAACCAACAGACATGGTCATAACTAAATAGTAATTTGATACCAACATTTCCTGTATTCAAATTAAAAACAAAAAAACATTGCCGATGAGAAGTAGAAATCGCAGCATTTCCACAGCTTCCTCCCAGAGTTTATGCTCACCCAGGAATTTCTGCTACAGACTTTGAAAGCTGCCACATGGAACATCTGCTATTTGCTTTGCTGAACGTAGTCATGAGAACCACGAGATCGCAGATGAGCTCTTACCAAGAATGAATTCACTGAAAGCTCAGTGTTGGGTTTAAACAAGATGGGAAAAAACCCACCAAAAACCAACCAACCAAAAAACCAACCCTAAAACCAAAATACAAGCCAAGCCAAAATAACTCCACAAATTATAAAAAAGGAGGCAATCCAGGGAATAGAAGAAATTCATGTGAACATGCGTATGTGCATGTGTGTGGATGTATATATTTCATATATACATCTTTTGTTTCTCTAACATTGACTTATCATTATTTAATATTTTGTCTCTAGTCTGAAACATGGGCATCAGCATACCTCCCCCCTTTGTACTATTATCATGTTTACTCCAGAGATTACTGAAAAAAAAAATAAAAGATAAAAAAATCTAGACACACAAGTCTGCAGGGTTTCAAAAGGAATGATTACACTCCCAGCACAAAACTTGGCAGTACCCTGCTGAAGATCATTAAGGTCAGACAGCAAAAAACGCCTCTCTCCTTCCTGTTGTGCAAGAACCTCTGCACAGCACTCCGCTTCCTGCTGCATTATCAGCACTCCAAAGCTGCTACGGGAAGAGCTAAATGCTCACTTGGTAGGCTGGAAGTGAATCACTCCCCAGCACTGCAGATGTGCGTGAACGTGCAGCCCCAGAATGCACATGCATACTGTGTTGTCTCTGTGCTTCCACTGCCAGTTCTGTTCCCAGGAGCCAGAAAGGAATTAAAATTGACAAGAACTCTGTTCTCTCGGCATCTAAAGAACAGCTGTCCGGCTTATTTCATTGCTCTGCTAGCTTACGATTCTTGGGCCAGCAGGGAGAACATAAGGACAATGGGAAGTGCACCTGCACGTCAGTAATGCCTGGTTTTAGCAAGTCACTCAGACCTAGAGATGGGATTGGAGAACTGCCGTAATTCTCCACTTGGAAAGCCAAGACTGCAAATAATTTTGCTAAGCAAAACGACAAAGGAGAAAGGAGTCAGAGACAATTGACATTATCTTTTGAAATCAGATCTCATCTTAACTCATGTGTATTTTGATGTGACTGTAATTTATGTAGGTGTAACTGACTCCATGAAGCTCCTCTTAAGCCAAGACACTCTTACAACAGCCACCACTACTTTTATGCATACTTCTTTGAATGACAAAAATAATCATGCATTTAAGAACTTAATCATGTTGACTATACTGTGGCAGTCTCAGCATTTTGAAGAGGAAGCATCAGAAACTAGTTTTAACCTTTTCTTCACTTTACTTGCAGCCCGTGAACTCTGCTGTAATCTGGAATCTGTAACGCTATCCTTTATTTTAGAACAGTCTGGATAAAGAAATATTCTACTCTCCTCAACTCTGTAGCACTGGAATAAAAAAAGCCGATCAGAAAAGATGCCGGTAGCTTTTACAGAGCCTCTTCCCACATTTCAAGTAGCATTCTCATTTTGAAGTAGAAAAAGAAAAAAAACCTGAAGTATCAGGATAGAAATAGAATGAATGTAAGTATTTTCTATAATGCAAAGTCCAACGAAGCGTTGGAGTATCCAACTACTGTAAAACATGCATCATTTTACAGCTACAACAGTACTTGAAACAGCTGCCACACAGCTTGATAAAACGCTACTAGAAGAAATTGTAGTCTGATTCAGAATTTATCTCAAGCATATAATTATATGTGAACTCTGGCTCGGGTACATAAATTACAGACTGTGATACTTGTGATCTAGTAATACTTTCTTCTTGTTCACAAGCAACAATTTTATCAAGTGAAAAGGTTTTTGAGCAGCTAAGCCAAAAGTCAGCACTTAAGTCAGTGCTGCGTGAGATGGAAAGTACTTAGAGACAAGCATCACCATAATGATGAATAATGAAGAATAAAAAATTAAATTAAAAATAAAAATTCCACTAAGTATGCGTAAAAGAGAATTTAAATATGTACAGAGTACAAAATAAGTTTTTAAACGATTTAATTAGCCTATTTATAAATCTGTATTTCATTTTTCAGCTATTGAAATAAGCCTCTAGAGTAAAAGAATTTCAAAAAGTCCTCCTTAAGCTTAAACTTTAGTACTGAAGCATACAACTTACCCACAGCGGGTCTAAGCCTCTCCAGGTACTGCTTATCTTCAAGACTGTAGGCAGTAGATATTACTTTAGCTCCTCTGTGCTGTGCTAACTGAATAGCTATTGTACCAAAAGGCTGGAGATAAAAACAAAAACAACAAAGAAGTAGATGGGCTTATTTACAGCAAGAATTTAAGAAAGGTTATATTGCAAGGACAGTCGGGAAAAGTCAGGAGAGTATCCAAAAGTGAACTTACTCCTTTAATAAAATCTGAACCGAGAATCTGAATATTCACAGACCTGCTTCAGCTCCAAATGAAGCCAAAGAATCTTTTTCCTTGACTGGAAAGCTATGAATAAATTTAGGAGCTAACGAGATCTCCTCAACAAAATAGCTCAAAAATGAAAGTACTGTGACTGCAGATGTAACTTGTAGCTTTGTGCTCGCTTGATTGTTGAAGAAGTGCTACCAAGAAAACAGCTCCAGCTGCACTTACATTAACAAATCTCGGCTGTGGCAAGCTCACATTTTCATTAGCAGTAAGGACTGCAGAAACGCAAATGAAATTATTTATATATGAAGAAAGTTAAAAAGCAGTGGCGGGAAAGGAATTAAAAATTAAGGCACTTTCCTCCAGTTACACCTGAAGGCTTAGTGTATAACTATGTCAAAGTAAAACAGCAGAAAAGAACTACCTCTTCACTGCCCACACAACGTGTAAGGATTGTATTCTTGGCTCGGTATCTCACGTGGGAGGGCCCTTCCACTAATCCATTAAGCTAAGGGCACTGACAGGAATAGAATAGAGTTTGATAAGCTTAGTATGTTGTAAAAAAAAAAAATAAAAATCCAGTGTTTCTGGTGATAAGACAGTTGCTACAGCAGAGGCCATCCGTACTGAAATTGTTTTATTATTACACAGTTGTTACCTACACTTGCTCCATCCATTACAAGGACAGTTTTTCCAGGAGAGACTTGTGAAAGGTAGTGTAAAGCTGTGTATGCTCGGACACCATCACGAACAGTCCCCGCTGCTTCCACCCAACAAACTTTTTCTGGTTTATGAACTAAATGTCAGAAAGAAAAATAAAACCAGACACAGAAAAAAAAGGAAAGCAACAAATTCCCGACATTTCACTCAAGACAGTAGAAGTGTTTTTCAGTTTTATCCACGTGCTTAAACAACTAGGGAGGTAGAACTAGCAAACAGCTTTGTAAACTAGAAATCCTAAGTTCAAGTATCATTTTTAATGTCAGCAATTTATGTGACTTAGCAGAGAGCTTGACAGTAAAGTGGAAAATCACCACAGACCAGCTGAAAGCCTGGCACAGCATCATCCTACCGAGGCAACAGAAAGGAGGACTGGAAAAGTTTGGTTTGACTCTATAAGCTCTTTAGAACTGCCAGTTTAGTCTGAACCAGGGAGCTCTATAATTACATAAACAATGCAATCACCCGAGATCATTTATTCACGTGCAGGAAAAGAATTCTAGGAATTATCATCAGCATCAACTCTTTTGTGCCAGTTGATACTACCTAGCACAAAGTAAAGGACTGACAGTTAAAAAAGGGGGGGGGGGGGGAAGAAAAGGAAAAAAAAAGGCATTTTCAGCCTATAGCTATTGCAAATAGTTATAAAACAGCAAAGATTTCTATATCTGTAGTTTTAAGTATTAGAAGAAACAAATCTTCTGCATCCCCATGAGTCCATAGCTTCTTTTGCAAAAACTGCCAAAGCCAGTCAGAAAGACTTTTTTCCCAAACAAGTTAACATAAGCAAGTATCGTTCATCCCTTGTATATTAAAAAAAAACAAACAAACATGGAAATGATCTTTTATCATATTTTAAACAGTAAAACAAGGATTTAGTATTGGCATAAACAAATTTAACGAGTCCCCTCCTAACCGCAGAGGTTGAGTTCATGGACAGTCATAGAAACACAACAGAAGCTAAGCTCAGCAAGAGTAGCTTACTCAAAATAACACAACAAATGGTTGGGAGAAGCATGGAAATTCCTAAATTCAGTGTTATATACATAAAGATACTCTACGCCCAGGAACTGGAAACTGGAAAGTCACAACAGTTGAAAAGAACGTTTCAATACAGGGCTTTCTAGGATCCTCAATCCCCGAAAATTCCTTTCTTCAATTTGTAGTCTCCTAATTTTATCCCATCTGTTAGTCTAGTCACAAGTGATGATCCCAGGCTGGATCAAACTGAGGAAAAATGCAAATTTCTTACTTAATTTTTTTGACAGATTAGGTGAGGAAAAGAAGGAAAATAAAAGTGAAGCAACGAGAAGGGAAGTTAGAAGGAAATGAAAAAGATGAGTCTGCTTGCATGGTTTAGGCAGAACATGAACCTCGTAAACGATAACAGCAAAGAAAAAGGTTTTGAAAGTACAAGGCATTCAGTGATTTTATGAATACATAGAGTAGACAGGACATCCGAACGCTGCTAGAAAACATGCTTAAGAAGTTCGAATTACTTAGCACTGTATTAGAAAAGCCAAACTGAATTCCAAAGATATAGTAAGATACATCAGCAAAATATATGAACTACATACCCAAATAATGCTCATGAACTAGAATAACTTCACAAAGACCAGACTCTTCAGAATCCAGAGGCAAAATTCCTGGGGAAAAGAAGATTAAACATAGACCTTTAATTTCAAACAAGCATACATTATAACCAAAACAAGCTCCTAATGAAATTGTTGGTCCCACTTGGCCTGTGGCTCAATTGCTCTCTTGTCAGGTTTATGATAGGTTAAAAGAACTTGATAAGGTAAGAGCGTGTAACCTCTATGGGGCAGAGTGCATAAGACTGTTTCATAGGTACTCCAAACAGCACTTTAAAGTTGGGGAGATAAAGAATTGAGATATAATGCTTTTTGCTACCAGCACCATTAATTTTTGTCAGGTCATGTTTGAACCCACTTCCTGCTGCTCTCACTCTGATTAGTGCTCTGATTTCTGCTCTGGGCCACGGTCATCAGGAAAGAAAACTGGGCCCTCGTATTGCAGACCAAGTCACACTACAGCTACAGTCACCAGGATGGAAGGCTGCAGGAAAGTGTGCTACTGGCAAAAGCAACTGAATAAAAGGACAAAAAGGAGCGGAGGAAAAACAACCGAGAATGAGTGACAATAAGTTTTAAAAAGTTGTAACGCAGAACAGGAATTAAAGGTAGAAAACACCTGTAGAAGACAGAAAGCAAACACTGAATGGACAGAAGAGTCACAACAGTCCTTCCACTGGCCAAAAAAGAAGGTGCATAAGCAGTAGGTTCTGGCATCCAATCAGTCTTCTGAAGATACGTTCCCTGTTTCCTAGGTAAGATGCTTAATACTTCCCCTTCCTCTCCCATTTAAGCTCCATTTAGACCAAACCAAGGGCTTCAGCAGATAATCCTCGGCAAACCCGGCTGATATTTCCACCAAACTTTCATAACTTCCACTCAAAAATGATGGGCTGCAGTATACATTTTCAAATCTCTGAAGGTTTTTTTTTTTAATATATAGAACAACAATGACATGCCCCAATTACATAGCTTTAGCAGCAATTAAGAAATAATGCAAGCAGGGCAAGAATCTCAGAACATATTTTCTTACAAGATGAATATTGATTCTATTTTACTTTCACAACTTAGTCATCCTCTGTTTAAAGCAATATACAGAATGCTAACATCTATGAAGGAACAACATTCCTAAGAAATACATCCTTTATCCTAAAGCACTTAGATTTTGATGATTAATACGATATCGTATTTCAAATGTTAACAAGGATATCCTTATAGTAAAGTAAAATAGCCTTGGCACCTAAGCCAGTTTGCATTCTAAATCTCAAAACAGAAAATGCAAAACAAATAATACATGAAGATGTTCGTTTTCTCAAGAGATGCAAAAGATCAGGTGCAAGTCACTGGAGTCTCAAGTGTTAGAAGATAATGTATGCTACAGCCTCTAAGGAGTCATTACACATTGCTGTCAACTCACACTGATTCCAGGGTCTCTAAAACCATACACAAAAATACGACCCTCACACTGAGCAAAGAGCTACGGCTTCTTAAGTAACTTTGCCCTTAGGTCAGTATACCTCAGTAGTGCTTCCAGAAGCTCCAGCATCAAGTAGAGACCTTTATTTTATGCATGTTATACACATCAAGCATTGGACACAAGTACAAAGTCAGATTTTTCACTTTATTTGTCAGAAATACTCAGCATAGGGCTTTCATGCATTTATTTATTCATTCAGTAACGAGGCATGTAGAAGAACTGGCACTCAAACTGGCTAACCACTGTAATATGTAAACAGCTGTATACTGTATTTAGGTTCGTGTCTCCAAGTCTTTACAGCTGACGTAGCTCTCTCTATTTTCTCCTGCACTCGTTTTAATGAGTAACAGGGCATAACTGATTGCTAAAAGATTCTGTGAGAAAAAAAAACAAACAAACTTTGACAAGTCAATAATGAATCTCAAAATGGCTAGTCCGAGTTCTCATTATTTATCTTAACCAAACAAAAGGCTATGTAAAGAGAATACATTATATTGATAAATAATCTCTTCTGGAAGGTGAAAGAAGATAAACCTTCAAAACTGAGAAACACTTGGTATGATTTTAGGTATAGATTAAAGATGTAACATACCAGGTAGTTCCAGTGAACACAGTATGATTTTTTCACAGGAAAGAGTAGATTTATAAATAAGGACAATACTACCACATTATTTCCGATGAAGTCAGATGCATATACCAGGACTATACTCTGTGACAGAAGGACAGGCTTTTCTATAAAACTTAGGCAAAGATATGTTTCTGACAATTGCGTATTTTGGGACAGTTTGATGTTATTAAGCACAGAGGTAACCAAACCATTTGGTAATAGCTATATTGTTTACAAATCAGTTCATTTATTAATTAAAAATAAGCTCTCAACAATAACTGGGAAGTGTGCCCATTAGGAAAAGATTTACTATAGGAAAAAATATTTTACTCCTGTGTTTTGTCTTTACAGCATCTATATTGGATACATGAGGACGAACAGCTGTTCAAAAAGAAATGTTGTGAGATTTCAGTGTTTAACCACAAAGAAGTGGGTTTTCTTTCCTGCAGGGCTAAAAATATTTAATGCTGTTTTCTTTATCTTCCTCTTTCCAGAAATGTAATTTCAATTCTTCAGTATCTGCCTTTGCAAACATTCAGTATTGAAGAATTAAAAAAAACAACAGCACAGACAACTTGGACAAACCCATAACTCAGACAAAATGAACCTACTTTTCTCACAAACCCAGTACAGATTCAATGACCGATTCCATTCCCTTAATGTCAGATCTACACTGAAGCAGCTCAGGTGCTTCAAACCACTTTTCTATATATTTGAATAAGAATGAAATTAAGTCCTATTTCACAAAAAAAAAAAAAAAAATTCTCACACAAACAAACAAAGACCTTAGCACCTTCCCACAGTCACTCAGAGTGTCACTTGGCTCTCTCAGATTCACAGACAGGTTTTCTGGGGTGTTTTCCTTCTTAATTACTTCCTGGAACTGCCTTCTTTCAGCTACCACAAAGGTGATGGAAGCAAATATTTTAAAATATTCAACAGATGCAGCGTATGTGAGTAAGATTTTTAACCAAATGAGCAATGCTGCTCACAATAATGATACTATTCCTAGTTCAAAGTAATTCATGTTACAAGACTTGAAAATGCTTGGTCATAATTGTGCTGCTTCAATAAACAAAGTAAAGTCATTTCTGCATCCCATAAATGGAATACTATTTCCAACCTGTTAGAATTAGACTTTCTATGGTAAATTAATAATAACCACTCATTCTGCTAAATTTGAAGCCAATTATATGGAAGTTCTACCAAATTTTTAACAGGAAAAGCCCCGAACACATTCCATGCGATTGACTTGGAAGTCCATTTTCAACAACTACAAAAAATCAAACAACAAAAGCACAGTGATAACCACTTGCCCATCTGATGGGCTTTTCTGATAACAATCTCCTAGCCAGCTCCTAGCTGGCTCTGAAAACACAGGCTATATGTTAAGTAAAGGAAGTGAGGAAAAAATCCACTTTCATGAGCTGAAATAGTATCTTCATGTGCAGTAAAAACAAAGATTCTAAAAAAATAAGCAACTTGAATTAGCGTTTCTATTCAAATGTTAGCAAAACACCTGAGCGTGTCCATTACTTCCGTTAGCTCAGAAAATCCATGAACCTGCCTGCATGTTGAAGTTAGGACCACTCATGATTTCTTTACGTCATCAGGAATGGATTATGGTGAGTGGTGCATTTCAGCAGTAGTGGCAGTGACAGCGGGTCACCTCCAGTGGTGCAGATTTTTACAAGCGTGGCATGTTTACAAGTGTGCTCTTGTTCACTGCTGGTGAGAACGCACAGCTAATGGTGGTGACTGTGTTAAAAAAGTGTTTTGTAGCTGAGAATTTGTTCTATCAAATAGTGTCACTGTGCTCTTCGTGGCTGTTGTAGTTTCCATGGAAATGAATAGGAGGTATTACTTCTGGAAAAATCGACGTACGTCAAGGTAGTGCTATAAATACAAATGATTGTCTATTTATTCAGATGGTTGCCTCTGGAACACTCCCTTTCTATGGCTAATTAGCATGTATAATTTATTTACATAAGTATACATGCCTAGTGTATATTCTTAAAGACTCAGTGGATGTAGTAGGACTACTACAGATCACATTAGTTGGAGACCTGAACTTCTGCCTCTTATAACCAAAAACCATCCCTAAGAGAATACCTTCAGATTAAAACCTTCATTTACAGGAGCTGATTCATGCGATGCCAGTTAGAACTCTGAAAATACACGTTCAATTGTAGCTTTAGCAATGTCTATAACCTCAGCCATTCATTATAAAAAGATTATTAATTGTGTTAGTTGATAAAGCAAACAAGTGTTGACTTACCTGCTACTTCATCATCTGGCTGGAAGAAGGACACCTTTCTCCCAACTCACGGAGAATATATGAATAGAAGGAAGAAGGTACCAGCATAAATATTTACAGCTGAAATTAAGCATGCATTTGACAGCATTGCTTATCACTAGCTCATACAATTAAATATACCCCAATGCTAGTGAAAAATGTACATTCTGTATTGAATATGCACATACTGAAAACGAATCTTTCTTCTTTGGCATCCCATTCCCAGTTACATGCAAGCAGACACACGCATTTGAAAGGTCTATTCTTTAAACTACGCATCAAAGATGGATATGCAAATGAATCACTGCTGAAATTCCTGAATGTCTTCACAATTCCAACAAATACTTTTTATTAATTAATTAAAGGTTGCTGCAGCACGCATAGTTAAGACCTTAAGATCTCAATATAGTTTATTTAGAAAGCTGCTGTGCTTTTTCTTTTTAAAAGCTCCAAACAGATATGCAGGCACTACAGTCAGTTCCTTTACTGTCAGTTCAGTACCACTACTAATCTAAGGAAAGTCTCATTAACAAAACAAATAGTAGATCCTATTATTAAAGGTGTACCATGCAAACACTATTTATTTATCCTGGATTAACAGGCTTTAATTCTTGCTACATGCCCTCACAAGGGGATTGTACTAGCTTACCTTCCAGTACAACTCCAGAAATTTCTCGACCAACAGGCAGAAGCTCCTTTCCCAATTTCACTTCTGACAGTAGCTAAATGAAAATAATGACTATAACTTTCCTTCCGGGGCTCAAAATTTGCATGTTTATTATGATCTTACAGTGTTTGATATTTGCAATAGAAAAACTGGGCCACAACCAAAACATTGTTACGGTTAAAAAAAAAAAATACACGCATTCCTCATTCAATATTAAAAACTTTATTTCTACATTTAAATTTAGAAGTGTATAAAGGAAAAAAAAAATCAAAAAAACAGAGTCATTAGCTGACAAGCCAAACTAGGACTTAAAGTCAGTATGCAGAGGATGATAAAAGGGTTTTACCGTAAGAACTCAAATTAAAACTGTGATATTTCTCCATAAATTAGTAAACAAATTCAGGTGCCTTTTATTTAAAGATATATATAAGAACACCACATCAATCCTGTACCTTGTTTCTCAGCGGTAAAGCCATATCCTCAGATGGCATAAATGGAATTGTGCCAGTTACCAGCTAAGGCATTGGCTTAGAACTTCAACGGAAACCGTAAACACCTCTGGCTTTAAAAAAAAAAAAAAGAAAAAAAAAATCAAATACCTTTGTGTCTATCCAGCTCAGTGCACAGGCTCTAACTTGTACTTTCACATCATTGTCTCCTGTAGGAGGAACATTTTCCTAGGACAAACAAACATACATCATACACTGTAACATGAACACGTCAGTAGGATCCTCTTCAAGCTCTTAAAAGCACTTTTCCACAGTCCTTGTTTTAGACTGTTTCATAGTCACAACAAAAATTTGTATTCAATGAGAAAGAAACTGAGACCACATTGGATTTACAACAGCATTTTGAGTACATGTATAATACTGCGACAAACTGACCGCAAGACCTTTCTAAATCTCAATTGTTACCGAAGCTATTTCTCTGCTTTTTCTCCCCTGCAAGTTAAATATCACATTCTCACCTGAAACAATTTTAATATGTAGTTCCCTCTCTAGCAAATGGAAGGAGGCAGATTTCTAATACTAAAAGTAGACAGTAGGAGTGATGGAAAATGTTAAGGTAATTTTGACATGTGTCTGAGATACTGGGCTGTCATACTGAGGTAAACGTTCAAGTAGTTCCAACGACATCAATGAAACCGCACCAGTAAGGACTGGAGTTGAGTCCCACAAATGACAAGCACCTAACGTACAAGAAGTTCTAATGAAACCTTGACTATTCCAACTTTTGGTTTCAGCATTGAGACTTGCACTGATTTGAAGCAGTGGGGTAGTGCTAATTTAAATAATTTAATTAGTCACATTGAGTTCTGAGCTGCTGATTTTGCGAAGTTTTTTTTAAGAGCTACATTAACAACTGAAGGCAAAATCATCTATTTCCATCACAGACTGCAGTCTGTGATGTAAACTTCTGTTGGAATTAAGAGCAAAACATGTACCAGAAAGCTGTTACAGCTTTATTTCTACTTCTGAAGTCAGGATGTCTTCCTAAGTGTTTAAGCTTTCTTTTATTCACTTTTAAAAACTATTCCCAACAAACAGCTGTTGCTTTTCTCCTAGGCTTAGCAAGGTAAAGGGGAACTTCAGGAAGAGGAATACTGAGCTGCACTTTTCCCTCACCACTGCTCAGTTAAACACGTGGTGTTCATTTAAAATTGAAAGGGATTTTGTAGGTGAGACTGACCTCCTCCTCCTCCAACAAACCGAAGTGGGTTCCAATTCTTTGTTCCACAAAACAGCCAAGCCATTAGACTGATGAACTACATGAATACTGCATTTCAGATTAAAAAAAAAAACAAAAAAACACAAAAACTCAACACTTATAATCTAAGGGATTTATGTAATTTATGTAAATTCAAGATTGTATTTTCTTTTGGATGTATTGTATGAATGGTGTATATAGTTCAGTGAATCAAAGTACTGTTACAATGCACATAGTAAAATTGCTTTTCTTTAGGAAAAGATTACAAGAACACAGACCTTGGGAACAAGAAGAAACAATGAAATGTTTGTGCTGTTAACTTGTTAATGACTTCATAACTTAAATATGTCAATATTATAATTTGACCAAGCATCATTTAAGGTACTTTGCTATGTAAATTCTTCATCCAAACTACTGTCTTCTCATTACCCAGCTGCTGTTTCATTAACACTTCCTCAGTCAACTGGTTTTCCTTCTTTTTTTTTTTTTTTTTTCCAAAATTTATTTGTATTTAGGATCAGGATTCCACAGTACTGCTTGTGGTACAAATACCTGCAGAATTAGCTCCTATCTGAAGAGCTTTAAGTAGGCAAATGGACAGAAAAGTAATATATACAGTGGTGCAGTTTCAAGATCTAATTTAGCTCACTTAAGACTCTACCGGAGCTGCCGGGTTTGCCTGTTGGCAGCACCTATGTATATTCCAATCCCCTCTTCAGTGTTGGAGCTAGTAACCACAAAGCCGTCACACAGATGTAAACTACTCTGTAAAAATTACTGTTCTCAACTGGGTAATTAGGCTGATGCATCTCACCTTATAGCTGCGTAACTCTTAGAACCATTAAAAGGAAGAGACCAAAGACGTGTTGCTGAGGGGTGAAAAAACCTTTCAATCTAAAGCAGTATTTAACAATCAGCATGAGTGGATTTAAGATTGCTACCTGAATATGCATCTTGTTGTATCATAATCAGCCATCTTATTGCGTCCTTCTCTTTCAGCAACTCATTAAACATGCTTCCTTACTGTGACTTTACGTCTACTCAAGCAAGATTCTTATCAGTACTATGTTGTTACATTTTGATACGTGGCTCATAGCTATCTATATTACATAAATATATATAGGTATCTGTAGCAATTCATTTTGTATCTGTAAGGGATTCATTTAAAAACACAGGTTCACATCCTCAAAACCATGTAAGCATTTTTCTCCATTCAGATACTCATCATCAATATACATCATATACATGGGCATCAATATACACGTTGATATTCTGTTTAAGTGGGTTTATGCCACCAACTCCTGTGTACATTTATCCAATTAATATTTACATCAAACTGACAAAGACTGTTCAGCACAATAGCTTCAACTGGACAGAAAAGTAGCTGTCTTCTTGTTCTTTCAAGTTGCAGGAAGATAGGTTAGCTAGACAGAGAACTATCAATGCCTCTAAGAGAAAGGCTGCACTGCGATTTCAGTGCCTAATAAGAGCAAAGAACTTGCAAGAAGAGAGAAAATTAACAGCAGAGACACTTTGAACATGGTAAATTTCTCAAGCTACATTTCTACTTTTTCAGTGACTCGAATATCTACTCAAGAGATGGGAGCATAAAATAAATGAACTCTGGCCTTGTAGCAATGCAAAAAAAGCCATTCTTAAAATGCAGACACCAAAACTGCAACCAGAAATCTAGCACTGCCCTTGCTAAGTGCTGCATCATGATGGTAAAATATTTCTCTCCTACCTTCATTTACCCGCCTGCCTGAGCAAAGATAACACCAGTTCTTTTTAAAATTTCACTCCCTTCTTCCACTGAATGATTAATTGTGCTGTTATGATCAGAACTCACTCTTTCCTGGAAGACAAAGGTCATTTCCTCTCCGGATGAATTCTGCTGACAATACAAGGCCTTCATAGTGACCTGAAAAAAAGACACAGTAACTGTAAATCATGCAGTAAATACAGAGAAAACAAACAACTAAAGCTTTACATTAATTTCTAATCAGAATAGCAATTGTTTGCAAGCAACAGAGACACGATGAGTCTTACAAATAAATTTTAGAACAGATGAAGAGATAAAGATGATAGAACCATAGAACACTGAATGGCTTGGGCTGGGTTGGAAGGGACCTCAGAGCCCACCCAGCCCCAACCCGCTACCATGGGCAGGGCTGCCCCCCCCCCCCCCAGCTCAGGCTGCCCAGGGCCCCATCCAACCTGGCCTTGAGCGCCTCCAGGGATGGGGCACCACAGATTCTCTCGGCAGCCTGTGCCACCACCTCAGATGTTACCCACAACACGTTATGACAGTGTTGCTAGCAACAACACAGCAAACGCTCGGGACTGGGATGTATGGCAGAAGGTAACGAATGGTGTGTAAGTCCAGCAGTGGATGCGGAGTGTGCCACTCAGCTGAAAGGCACACAGTTTGAGTGGCTCAGATAAAGGCAGTACAAAGGGAAATAAAACTGCTGCAGGAGTATCAGGAACCTCACACATAATGAGAATCACAACTCAGGTTTGCGGTCTCCTCTCCCAACTTCTCTGGCATACATTGCCCTTGACAAAGAAGAATCTTTTTGAAAACACGTTTCTTTAAGTTCCAGGGAGAAGGAGAGCACAGACAGACGGGGAGACAGATGGGGAGCCAGGCCTTACGCTGGCACCCGCCATCCAGACCCACCACAGCCGCTTCTGTCGGCGCAGAGCACTGCCGGCTCCCCGCCAACGCCCGGCCACCACCCGCAGCCGCACCCACGAGTGCCCTTCGCCAGGTACCTGCCCGCCCCTTGGGCCTCCAAACGCCCCCGGCACCCCCCTCAGTACTTTTGCACGCCGCCCCCAGCAGTCCCCCAGGTAGAGCCGGAGCCAACACGGGGTCGGCAGCCCCACCCGAGGCTCAGGGCCGGAGGGTACGGCCGCGCCCGACAGCTCGGGCCCCGCGCCCGGCCGTTGCCATGACAAACCGTTGCTTCCGCCGCGCTCCCACCTCAGCACCCTCTGGCGAGCGCGGGCCACGCCCTCACTCCACCCCGCCGAAGCAAGCGGGCTCGCGATTGGGCGCTCGGCGCGGAGGCGGAGACAGGATTGGCTAGGTTAGCTGTCACTCACCTCTGGCGGGGAGAAGGCGTGGGCCGCAGCGCCGTGCGCAACCCAGCCAGCAGCAAGGGGAATGAAGAGGCGCCGGGTTAATTCTACACCGCAAAGCCCCACCCCCTCGCGGCTCCGCCCTTCGGGCGCGTCCCACTGAAGCTGCGGGGGGAACGGGCCCGGCCACCCTCGTCCCCGTCTCCCCTCGCTGCGCGCTGACCCCCTAGGCGCGAGAGCGGACCCGATTGGCCGGCGGAGGCGGGGTCCGCACGGCGCTCGCGGCCTCTGATTGGCGACGGCCCGCCGCCCTTCACGGGGCCGGGCGGGCGGGCGGTGGACCGCGGCCGCGCGTCACTACGGCGGCTGCGAGGGCGAGCGTGCCGCGGGCTCCTCCCCTCGCCGCCCGCCAGACGGCGGCTGAGGAGGCAGCGGCAGGGGATGGTGCGCCTGGCGGAGGCGGTGGCGGGCGCCGCTCCGGCTCCTCCATCCCCCCCGCCGTCGCCATGGGTGTGAGCGGGGCCCGGCGGCCCGCGCAGATATGAGGTACGGGATGAGGGGGTACCGCCTCGCTTCAGGCCGTCGGCCGCCGGTGCGCGGTGGGGGCAGCTGCGCCCCCGGCCCCGCAGCGCCTCCGCCCGCAGCGGCCGGGCTGACGCTGAGCCTCGCCGCTCCCTTCGCCCTCCGTGCCCCCCGCGCGCTGCGTGGAGCTCCCCGGGCGGCCGCTGCCCGCCGGCCTCGGGCTGGCCTCTCTCTTTCATTCCTTTTCTTTTTTTTTTTTTTTCATGTATATATATTTCGCATTTGTTTTCTCCTCTGCGGCGGTGCCTGGGCGGGGGGAAGCGGGGCGATGCGATGCGGCGCCGGTTGGCGTGCGCGGCTCGGTCACACGGCAGCCATCGCGCCTCGGGGGGGGCCGGGGGCAGCGTCCCTCCGCGCGCACGGAGCGGGACTCGGGGAGGGCGCGCACCGAGGGAGCGCGGCGCTGCTGCCGGCACTGCGGGAGGAGGACGGCGGTGCGCGGTCGGGGTTTGGTGGTTTGGTCCCTCCGTTTCTCGTCGCCGTCGGTCGGCCGGTAACTTTACAGCCGGGTTTTCCTTTTTGTTCGGATTCAACCGCTCCGTTATTTCGCGAGGAAACGATGGTTCGGCTCCCTAGAAAGCGGTGTTTTGAACTCTGCTTTTCTGTGGGGCGTGGGTGTTGCGATAGGGAAACCGGTTCCGTAGATGTGTGTAAGAGAGTGTTGTTGAGTGAATACTTTTTCCTGTTAAATTAAGTGGCATCCCAGATGTGACGGCGTGGTACTCTTTAGGGCAAGGAAACAGCCTGTTTTCCCGTGCCCTTCTTTCCCTCATCGGATGTCAGGAAAAGGTTCTTCACCAAAGGTGGCTGGCTGGGCTCTGGAACAGGCTGCCCGGGACAGTGGGCACGGCCCCAAGTGCCGGAGTTCAAGGAGTGTTTGGACGCTGCTTTCACATATAGGGTTTGAATTTTGGGTGGTGCTGTGTGGAGCCGGGAGTTGGACTCAGTGGTCCCTATGGGTCTCTTCCGGCTCAGGGTGTTCTGTGATCCTGTGCTAGCTGTAAGATACACTATTTGTTCATACCTTGTATGGCAACATATGCTTAAGGTGATAGTGAAGTATTTTAACAAAAAATATTTCAAGGAAACCTACAGATACATATGTTTTCTCCTCAATCAAATAAACTCTCTGTGTCCCTATTGATGACTCTGGAGATTGCTGGCCTGTGCAGTGTTCTTCCCCAGTCAGTCCTAATCTTTTTTTCTTCTGCCCTTTCCTTCTAGTCACCGGTAACCTCCCTCAATGCATACATACTTGGTGGTGTTTTTATACAGTGTAGTTCCTAACGCACAGTGGTGAGTTTTGATTACTGAGTTCTTTTCGTTGTAAAATGTGCACGCTGCTTCTCCTAAGCCCCCACTGGGGGGGTGAGATGTTGAAGGAGGAGCCTTGTATCAGCTATATTCAGACTCTCAGCTGCAGCAGCCAGGGATGTACTTGCCTGTGGTGGGGGTAAGATGTGCCTGTAGGTAAAGAAAAGAGTTGCCTTCTTTTCATTAACTTTACATTTAGGCTAGGCGGTCATCCACATTTAGGCAATCAGCTTGGACCACTTTAGCTCGCGTGATTAGCACTTGTATGCTCTCCCTGGTTTTGGCAGCCTTACAGGGGTCATGTTTCGTGCAGATGAACTGTTTCTGAACAGTTTCTCCAGTGTGTTAGGCTCAGGCTTCATCTGAGCCAAGCGGGTTGCTCTTTGCACTCGCTCCTTCTCAAACCACACTTAATTCTTTCAGTTCTGGTGTTCCCACTGTAATATCTGGAACCGGAGACGGTGAGATAAGTTGGTTTTCAGAGGAGTTGTGTTTTTTCTTTAATTTTCCTTTATATCCCTGTTCAGTGAAATAACTATTAAGATACAGTAAAGCAAGAGCTGGTATCTCAAAATAAACCAGCGACCTGCAGTGCCTATTCTGTCTGTTGCTGCTGTAGTTAGCTGGTGGGAAATCTGTGTACTCGTTCGTTAAAACCGCTAATCGCGCAATTAAGTTAGATTTGGATTCGGGAAAGAATGTGAATCTAGCAAGTAAATAATTGTGAATGATGATGCCAAATAGCCTTTTCTGATCTGCCTTTATTCTGTAACCATAGATTGTAATTTTAGGTTTCGGTAGGATAACACCAGGGTAAACAAGGATTTCTGCTTGTAGAATAGAGTGAAAAACAAAGAATTTAAATGAAAGCCTCAGCAATGGCTTGAGGAGAGGGGAGAAGATCATAATTGAGAGTTACCAGCATTGAACACGTGCTTATGCTGCCTTTAGTAGTAGGTGGAGTAGCATAAATCATCAGCGGGAGGATTTGTTTGTGGTATGCATTGCAGGTAGGGATGTCTCAGAAATTAACCTGCACGGAACCAAAGAGATGAGAATTTTTCTTTAGCATTAAAATAAAGCCAAAATAGCTTCTGCCCCTGTTGTCTGCTAGGAATGTTGAATGCTTGTTGCTATTGTATTTAATGCAGCTGCTGAACTTGAAATGGCCCCTACGCTGAGAGTTGGTTTTGTTTTTACTTGCGTAGCATGAAATTGGCCGGTATAGTAGACAATTAGAACTTTGGTCTAGTCTGAGGTCTAATGATACACTGTTTGTATGCATAAAACTTTACTGTGAGGTGCCAAAATTTCAGTACGATGTGTGCCAGAAGTAGTTGTCCTGGCTTAAAGAGTACTTTCTGAAATTAAAAAATAGTATACCAGATTCCAGTGGTTATTTTTGAATGATACTGTTGCTGTAGGTACGTCCTGGCATTTTAATTGCCAGTTGCAATATTCCTAACTCTGTTTCCCAGTCCTTCGTATAAAAACAACAAAAGTAGTTCTGGGGTGTGCACGCAGAGATATAGTTAATCCTGCTGTCTAGAGTGAGGCTGTCTAGATGACTGTAAGCGTGTGCAGGAGGTAGAGGTGGTCTTGTTCTTGGCAGAGCAGGCACCGTTTGTATAGGAGAGACTGGTTTTTAACTACTGATCTTCGAGGCTTTTCTGCAATTGAAACTGGAATTTGTCAGCCTATTTTGGAATATCAGTATAATGTTTTGACTGGCACAGAAAGTGACTGCGCATAAAAATACTTGTGTTTGGGGAAGAGTGAAGAGAGTTGGACATCCAACATGTGTTGGATGTTGCAGTTTCCTTTTTCAAGTGTTGTTTATAAGATAAATGAATTAACGCTAGTGTCATTTCAGAGGTTATCTTCCGTTTCTTTTTCCTGTAAAGCTAACTTCTTTGGAACAGTTGTGCTTGTGTGTGAAAAGTGCTTGGAATTTTAAAACAATAATACTATTAATTGCCTGAAACCTAAATCCCTACAGTGCATTTCTCTCTCACGGTATTTCTCAATCTCCCCCCATCGTTGTGGTTGTATGTGCCCACAGGATGTGTGCAGCAACCACAGTTTTGGCAGTTGAAGTCTAGGTACTATAGATCTTCAGGATTAAGTTTTTTGAGTTGCGGCTCTTTGAAAATCATGGGCTTGATGGTATGTTCCCTCACGTTTCTCTGTACTAATAGTACAGATTAAGCAGGCCCTAGAAATACTATGAAAATAATGCCACTGAAGATCTGCTGGTTCAAGAGTCCAGGTTTTCCTTTGTATTTTGATGGTAGCCCCTTCTGATCTGCACGGAAAGGATGTAGACTTACAGATCGCTAATTTGCTGTGAATGATTGGACAGGAGTTTTGTTTGCATTGGAAGATACGGTTTAACTTGCTTCATGTAAATGTTCAATTCACAGATACGTTATTAGTGCACTTCAAAATTCATGTTTTCTTTTGCCTTACCAAGTTGAACGGTAAAGGAGAAATCCGGTATTGACTACCAGGAAGCTAATTCAGTCGTGTGTCTCTACAGAACACTAGGGTCTGTGGTGCCCATTTAGCTGAACAAATTCTGTACAAAGTCAGCTGCATATGTAACTTTAAAAGATCAAATTGAGTTTATGCAGAGATATTCAGATGCTTGACAGGCTGAAAGAGCTGGGGCTGTTCAGCCCGGAGAACAGGAAGCTCCAAAGTGACCTGATAGCAGCCTTACAGTATTTAACGGGGAGCTCCAGGAAAGAAGAAGACAGACTTTTAGCAGGGTCTGTTGTGATAAAGCAAGGGGAAATGGCTTCAAGCTTAAAGAAGGGAGATGTAGGTTGGGATATATATAAGGAAAAAGTCTTCTGCGGTGAGGGTGGTGAGGCACTGGAACTGGTTGCGCAGAGATGTGGTTGGTGCCCCATCTCTGGAGGCTTTCAAGGCAAGGCTGGATCAGGCCCTGGGCAACATGATTTAGCTGTGCATGTCCCTGTTCATTGCAGGGTATTTGGACCAGATGATCTTTAAAGGTCCCTTCCAACTCTAAGGATGCTGTGATTCATATCAATGATGGCCATTTTCATATTATGTTATGCCTTGTGTTTTGGATACGTAGAGCTCGTGGATTATGTTTTCATGCATACGACTGATCTGAAAGCTCTAAAGGTACAATGTGGCTAAGTTCATGTTTTCCAGTCACCATTTCTCTATTAAAAAGGAAGAAAAATGTCATAACTGTAAAAATATGTGTTTCATGGACTTTATTGTAGGTTTATATGTAACAATTTGAAATTCACAATCACAACACAGTATGAGCTGGC
Source organism: Numida meleagris (assembly GCF_002078875.1). Classification (NCBI taxonomy): domain Eukaryota; kingdom Metazoa; phylum Chordata; class Aves; order Galliformes; family Numididae; genus Numida; species Numida meleagris. The sequence continues at coordinate 103,457,106 of NC_034409.1, forward strand.
CTGTAAATCTGGTTGTAAGGGGCAGTTTAATATGTCTAAGTTTTTTAATAGGTCACAGAGGGATCTGTCAAAATTTCAGTGTTAGCTTCTCTGCCAGTTCTGCAATGAAAGAAGATAAAGACTGAGCAGATCTGTCCAGTTGCCTAGTTCCAGTTATATTACACTGCTTAGACATTAGTTTCACATTGTTAATCCTTGATCCTGCAAGCTGTTCTGCATGAACACGTGCTTGTCAGCTCTGCACGGCTATGAGAACGTCACCAAATATAGATGCACCTGTGAAGAATTCCACGCAGCCAAGTGGCTTTCAGCTGTGTGCAGGTTCTGTGGGGATTCCAGAGTTAACAGGGAGGGGAGTTAGACAGAAGCTCAGTTACCTGGTTTTTTTTGTAGAAGAGGTTTAAGTAGGGTCACCTGATGGAATTGGCCCCCTGTTTTAGGTTTCTGTCATGCTGCTCTGCAGGACAGTAGAGTCTTAAAATGGCTTGTACAATATTCCTGAATTTCTTTTAACTTCAGGTTTTTTTTTCCTTTTAATATTTGTTGGTAGCTTTCAAGATTTGCTGGACTTTCGGGAGCATTCTTGCTCTTGTAAAAAAAAAAAAATAATAATTAAATGGAAGTTTAAATGATGCTGTAATTTTGGATGAAGGTTTGCAAAGAGAAAATTCTGAAAAACACCACTGGCTAAATTGTAATTATTTTCCTAGAGTGGTTTGTGTAGATAGAAGAGTTGATTGTATGTTGTAATGAGTTCTTTGTCATCTAAAGAGAATAAACAGTATCATTTAGGTGGAAAAGAGATGACTTGAAATCCGGCGTAGTTTTCACTGTAGTGGTGTGAGGTTCCAATAAAATGGTATTGCTTCAGGGAGTGTTGGCAAGCTCTACGATGATGTGGGCAGGGGAAGATGACAGAAGTCATTTCCTTGTTCGTGTGGCGTAATGCTGGCATTAAGGGTGAGCTTTGCCTGTGATGAGAAGTTGATGACTTTGGCGCTGTTGGTAGTCCTTAGCGTTGACTCATGGCTAAAATTCTTTCATGCAATGATGGTGTGGTTCAAAGAGGGTGATCTTGGACTTTGAAAGGAGAGCTCTTTAGTCAACGTGAAACCAAGGTTGTGGACTCCTACTGCTGTTACGCTTTTATAATCTTTGAATCAGTCTTGCTCATAACAAGTGTCCTAGCTCAGGCTATGTTTCATTATGTTCTTAGCGGAATAATCTGAATGGCATTAAGGCTTGTGCAGCATGTTCTCTTTAACCGTTCCATGCTTTTTAGATTAATTAGTCACCCTTTTTGCATGATCAGAATTGATGGATGAACTGTGCACAATAACTGGAATCCACTCTTGTGAAACAAAAATATGAAATCCTCTGGACTCAGTGCTGAATTTAAAGTATCACATGTAGAAATGGACCAATTCCTTAAGTATGTCCCCAAAATGTTTGGTGGTACTATTTAAACTCAACACTTAAATCTGATGAGATTGCATAAAACTTGCATCGTCAGTAGATGATGCAAGTAAATTTTGCTGTGTGAGATGTTTTGGAGGGAGCAGGGGAAAAGAAACATCCTCTTGAGGATGTGCACAAACGCTATTGCATGGCTTCTTAAACACGTGATGATCAGTATTAACTAGTTGGGTGAATTGAACTCAAAGAGTGTGATCTGCTTCTATTTTAGAGTTTATAAACAAGAGCACAATTACTCAAGAACAAGTCTGGGTTGTTGTATCAATAAAGCTGTCTTCTAAGCTGAAACAGCCAACTCCCCCTTGCTGCAAACAAACAAATGAATAAAGAAAGCCCACCAACTCTTTTTGAACTTACCTGTTGTGTTCTATGAACTTCTATATAAGAGCTTGATACATAGGTACCCCTTCAAATTCTTGTTCTAAGAAATCTAGCAATTTTATTTTAATCTCTTTGTTCTACCTGAGATTTGGATTATGCTATAAGGAAGATCTTGGTGAAGACTGTGGACTAGTTAGTGATAGCTTTTTTACTGAATGGAATTTAAAACCTAAATTTATGCTGGAATCCTGTAATCCAGAGCCAAATGGCAGTGTTTGACATGTTTGAATAAGGAAGAAAAAAAAGTAATATTAGGTTAATAGAATCAGCAGAGTATGTGTGTATGAGAGTCTAGCCGTCTTAATGCCAGGTCGTCTTAATGCCCCCAGAGAAGAGCTAAATATTGAAAATATTTGATGAAATCTCTCTTCACAGCAACAAGGAAGAGGCTTGCCATCAGCAGTTTCATGTGAACATCACCTGATTTTACAGCATCTTCGTTTGAATGCAGCCTTTGTACAGCAAAGGCTTCTTTTGATGTGATGTAGCGTCTCTGAGTATTTAGATGCTTCCATTTGTTTCTGTTCTTCCTTCTTACACTTTCTGCTGAAAGCAGGCAAAGAATCTTTGAATATTAGAACTCCAGATTTCATGGGCAGGTGGTAGAGTCTGGGCTAGTTCCACTCTGCTGCTGTGTCTTGATGCAGCCTTCTGAGTTCTCACTGAGTAAGGAGAACTGTAAGGCTAAAAAGAGTAGGAATATGTAGATTTTTTTATCTTTCATTTTATTTTTCTTCCTTATTGGTCTCATTACTAGCTAGGAGGCAAGGCTAAGAGAAATGGAGCTTTGACCTTTTGGTGTTTTTTGGCTCTTGCTAGTTGCTGGCTTGAGGAATTGAACGTGTTCCAGCGATGACATGCTAGCTGAAATTTCAGCAGACTGAAGGACTGTAGTCTTTTCAGCTGGTAGTTGTTTCTGGGTGCTTGGTAGGCTTCATTGATAGCTGAATAATAAACCTTCTGCCTATTGTGTTACTTTTTTTTTTTTTTTTCCCAGAGTGTTTCAAGTACTTCTGTGTAACTGAGAGAATTCTTCCTCCTTCCTAATTGGAAGTGGTTCTGATAGATGATAATGTTTCTGTGATCAGAAGTTGCACAAAGCTTCAGAAATCATTTTGCAGTTGTTTTTTTTTTTGCATTTTTTTTCTTGCTGTATGTGCTTTGAGCAGGAAAAAGCTATACCGTAGAACCCGGGAAGATGGCAATCCCTGCTGAAGTTGCTTAATTCCTAGAGTTTCTTGAATTTGTTAGGGCAGTGCTAAGTTCCTGCATTTCCTGGATTACCTTGATCCAGTTCTTAATTAAACCATCAGGGATTTGTTAGGAAAAGCAAAATACAGGCTGGATGGGACAGGGAAGCTGCTACATTAAAATATCTTTTCTGAATATATACACAAAATCTTCATGCTGAATCTCTTAAATGTCTACCTTCAAAATCAAAATGAGATGTTCTGCTTGGCAAGTGACAGAAATTTAATTCCCTTATTTTAAAAATAAAAGTAAAAACACCTGCCCCACCCCACAAACCAAACCAAAATTCAGAAATGCGTCAGCGTTATGAATACAGAATGCTGACACTGCTCAACTTGGTGTACAGAAATGAAACTTAGGAAAGCTGTATACAGAAAGTCTTGTGAAATTTCTTTTTGTGTGGAGGTTTATTATTGTGCTTGATTATCCTTTCCCAGATTCAGGAAAGGTGGGGGGAGGCTACAAATAGTGTAGTGTGTGGGTTTCCAAGCTTAGCACGATTATTATCTTTAAGATGTCAGTAAGAGCAGTTTCTAGTTCTGTGCTGGGCTGTGTAAAAGAAAAGCACTTGGCTTTTGGGGCGATGCACAGGGATCCCTTGGAAGTGGAGGTACCCAAGGTACTTAGTTGGGCTGTGCTCTACAGCTGAGGAAAAGAGATGGAGAAATGCTTGGTTAACAAGACTACACTGAAAGAAACCTAGAAGAAGAGGAAAAATGGGACTCTGTCTTAACTATGATGTTTTAAACACCTACCTGTTGAGTTCAGTAGTTATCCTTGTACTAGGTAATGGAAGAAGGTGAACACAGTCTACCGTAAGTCCATCTTGTATTAGCTTGCTTTCTCTCTCATTAAAGATTAAAGACTTGATTCTGTGAAAATTTAAATAGAAACAAAGCCTTATTGTGATTAAAGAGAGAGAGGCTATGTGGTTAGGTGACTTCTACCTTTCTTTTGAGGTGTAGACTTCTGAAAGACGACTTCTTGGGACAATGTATATTAACCTAATATTAGGCTTCATTTTTATTTAGTTATTTTTGCCTGTTGGTGATGGGAGTAACCAGTGCAGAAAAAAATCCCGCTGAAGTGATACTCTGAAGGAGAGGCCTATGGAGTGACGTGTCTGTCCCTCTAGTAATGGCAATTTGCATACCTACAATTTGTATATTTACCTACTCCTGAATCACAGAATCATAGAATGGCCTGGGTTGAAAAGGACCTCCAAGACTGAGTTTCAACCCCCCTGCTGAGTGCAGGGTCGCCAACTACTAGAGGAGGCTGCCCAGAGCCACATCCAGCCTGGCCTTGAATACCTCCAGGGATGGGGCATCCACAGCCTCCTTGGGCAACCTGTGCCAGTGCGTCACCACCCTCTGTGCGGAAAAACTTCCTCCTGATATCTAACCTAAACCTCCCCTGTCTCAGTTTAAAACCATTCCCCCTTGTCCTATTGCTATCCACCCTTGTGAACAATCATTTCCCCCTCCTGTTTATACGCTCCCTTCAAGTATTGGAAGGCCACAGTGAGGTCTCCCTGGAGCTTCTCTTCTCCAAACTAAAGCCCAGTTCCCTCAACCTTTCCTCATAGGAGAGGTGCTCCAGCCCTCTGAATGTCTGAATTGTTTTATACTGCCCCAGTTTTGTAATGACCTCAGGTTTACACTGTATCTTGAATCATAGCAATGAACATACTTTCTTGCTCCCACTAGCAATGGACTAAATTTGTTGGGAAAGTATTTGGCAGTTCTATTCAGTTCATTCTCTTTGAAAAATATCTCAGCAGCTGGTTGCTATAGAATCACTATATCTCTTCCAGATTTTAATGTTTAGTGGGTTGGATACAGTGGGGAGGTTATTGGCAAGGTAACTGAAAAAATGTGTTAAGTTCTTTCTCTCTCGTGGTGATGCTGGCTTAGTGCCTCTGTGGGACTTCTTTATTACTGTTTTTCAATGGCTTGCATGAGCAGCACCGCTGGTGGATGCTGTGACCTTTGGCACTGTGTATCTGATTACTCATATTTTTGGCCAAGCCGTAGCGTTTTAATGTTATGGCTCATTTTCCTTCTTGCATCTTTGTGTGTCTGTTCAGTTGATATGCCAACCTAGAGGTAAGTATCTCAAAAATGAAGTTGAACTTCGTTTCCATTATGGGTCTGCAACACTTAAGTTTGGACTGAAACCAGTAACAAAATTAGGTCTGCCTTGCAACTGTTACAGATCCCTTGGAGCATCTGCAATCACCCATTGATTTGTACGGCCTGTGCCTGTTGCTGGGGCCTGGGAAGCTGAAGTTGCTGTTTTTCAAAGCTGACCAATTCTCCTTTCACAAAGAGAACCTTTTCCAGGATTCAATTAAATTGGGATGCACAGTCTTCTAGAAGAGAGAAATCTTGAAGATTTGATATATAATCAAAGCATTTTACTTTTTAGAAAAAAAAAACAAAACAACACTACAACCTGACGTGTAGGCTATTATCAAGTTTGTCCATGTGTGTTATCTTGTGTCTGGCATAAGCTATGTGTGTTGTTATAATGCCTGTTTGGTTACATATTCAGGCAGATATGGTTTGTTTTGTCTTAATATTCTAAGCGGTTTAGAAGTAGTCTGATAGCTTTCTTAATAGCCTGTAATGAAATTAGTTTTCCAGAAAGAATAGTGAAAACTACGCAAACTTCAAAATAGACTAATGTAAGAGAGCAAGTAAGTAAAACGGGAAACCTGATTTCTCTGTGGTCTGATGTTTTCCACCACGTGCCACTTCTATCTGTAGTTGTGATGTGCCAGTCCAGGTTCTGAGAAAGTTTGTCTCTTTCTTCCATTGCTCTTGTTAGACAATAGGTTTCTTTCTAATATTTCCCAACAATTAAATAATAAGCGTTGTCTCAAGTTATTGCATCTTCTTGATAATGCCCTATGCTTTCACTATTACTCGGTTTCCTTGAGTCCATCTCAACTTGATTGTTCCTCTTGGTACTTTCAGTTCTCTGAGGACTTTAACACCGCATGATTTGACAATGCTGCTGGCAATCACATTTCTCAAGGACTCTATTAAGGCCACATTTTGGGCTGCTAAACCATCAGGAACTTTACAAAAGGCTGAAGTAATGACAGCGGGGTTGGAAGATGCTGATTTTTCTGCTGGGCCTAATGCAAAATTCTTTCTCTTTTGTTAGTATCTTGAAGGTGCTGGTTTTTTGTTGCTGGAATGCTCCTCAAGCATTCTGGGTCTCAGCTGTGCAACTAATGATTATAAATGTATATAGAGAAATGTGTGTGGCAGATATCTGTTTCTCTGTTACTGTCATGTTTTTGGTGTTTAAGGACAGGTAGTCAAAGTGGCAGTCAAATAATTAGATTTTTCAGCAGGTTTTTAAAGTAAGAACACGAATTCCTGCTATGCATGTGAACTCCTGTAGCTCAAGGCAGTTGTCTTGGACATTGTTCACTGGAGGATTAAAAAGGAAAAACAGGAGTATAAATGGTCTGTTCAGTCTAGAACGTCAGTGCATCTCTTGGCAATGCTTGCTGAGAGGCTTTGGGGATTACTTGCTGCTGCTTTTTTCTTCCTAGAGCACATAAACTGGCATTTTTTCCTGGAATTTTTTCTTGCATAATTTGGTGTCTCCTGCTTAAACTTGTGCTAAAACAGCTGTACATTTCAAGGAGTACTTTGAGTACTTGAGTTCTGAATCTGTCAGCAGCTGTATTTAAGCAGATAAGAGCTGAGGCATGTTCTTGTAATTTTATTTCTATGGGTACTTTATTGCTCATTTATGTGAGAAAGTAGAGTTGATTTGGTAAGAGATTTATGTTACTGCTGCCCTGCAAACCTGTGTGCCTTGATGCCTTAAAAGTGAGAGAAAATAGAAGTGGAGCTTTAGGAAAATTAATTACCAGTAGGTTTCTAGAGGAAATTAATTTAACAATCTTATTCTTGCTCTGTCCCACACTTCTTATAATTTGCTGCTTAATGGGACCTGTTATGTCTGTTCGCAACTTGGGAATGAAATGTGTCTAATAGAAAATGCGGTATATCCTATTTGGTGTATTTAGAGCCTCCACTGGTTAAATAGCACTCAAGTTCTTGATTAGGCATGTGTTCATTGTTTTGATGTCAAGTGGTGATTAAGTATTATCTTTTTCTTTTTTTTTTCCCCAAAGAGAGACAAGTTAATTTTAAGTAAAAAGTTCAGGCTCTGTCCTCTGCAAGTAACTGACTCTTCTTTCCAATAAGTTCATTGCGTTTAATCACCTAGTTGGAGGGCTTAGAAGGGACCTCAAGAGAGATCAACTTTAACCCCAGTCCTAGAGCAGATTCCCTACAGTAGATGGGTCACACAGGTAGGTGTCCAGGCGGGTCTTGAATATCTCCAGAGAAGGAGACTCCCCCACCTCTCTGGGCAGCCTGTTCCAGTGCTCTGTCACCCTTACCATAAAGAAATTCTTCTGCATGTCTGTATGGAACTTCCTATGTTCAAGTTTTAGGCCGTTGGCCTTGTCCTATCGCTGCACACTGCCAAGAAGAGCCTGACCTCATCCATTTGCCTCCCACCTCCCTTTAGATATTTATAAACATTAATCAGAACCCCCTCAGTCTTCTTTTCCGCAGGCTGAACAGACCCAACTTACTCAGCCTTTCCTCATAAGGGAGATGCTGTAGGCCTCAGTAAATGCCGTATGTATTTTTATCAGGAGTGTTGAAAACTAGTCTGAGTTTCTGAGACCCAAGACTTTTTGTCTGATAGAGGTTTTATTGTAAGTGCTTCAGTGTATGGGACTTTTGAGTAAGTATTAGCAACTTCATTTTAATGTTAAATGTCTTCAGCCTACACAGATGGTTAAGAGGAAAATCTTGCTTGCCCTTTTGGAAGGTAGTTTATTAGCTGTAATGATTGGAGAAGGCATAGAAGCTTCAGTATGAACTCAGATTTCATATTCATGTCTTAACTCAGAAGGTAAATAATCAGAAATGTATTTTTAGAGTCCAAAGTCTATTTTTAACATCTCGTTGCTTGCCAGCATTTAGACTATGCTGTGCTGTACAGAAGCTAGCCAGCGCGTGTTGATAAGCTGGTGCTGAATGTACTGTCTCTGTAATGCTAGCCTCTGCTTTTTCAAGCTTCCTTCACAGCTGTCCACAAACCTTTTTGTATGATGTCTCTGCTGCAGAGCGTGGCCTTCATGGTATCTTCTGTTGGAGTCATAAGACTCGGTTTTCAAGATCACCTTGCCCTTGTTTTTAACACACCAAATTGAGAAATTTAGTCCTATTCATGAGTGAGGTCACCTTAAAAGTTGCAGTAACTTCTGGTGAAGTAGGTTGAATGAATGGTGACGGTAGTCGTTTTGGCTGTTAGGTTTTTATCTGCTACAGTGAGCAGGAGCTAGAAGTTTGCAAACATAGATTCCTCCTAGCAGAAACTTTTCCTACCTATTATTTTCACGTGAAGGTATGTTAACATTCTTGGCTGCAGTAGTAAATAAATGTAGTTGGTAACTTTAAACCACAGATTTCTAATGCATCTTCCCAAGTGTGTGTCTGTATGTAAACCTGATTAATGACCTACAATTATGATCCTATTAGCCAAAGGAGGTGGGTTCCTATTATTACAATAAAATGAGGTTCCCCTTTTTCCCGAGCGTTTCTCTAGGTATAGCAATATTATTTTATTGCTATATTAATACTAAGTGCCTGTTTAAATTACCAAGAAGTGGAGAACCTTGAAAAAGTAACATTGTTTACTCAGTGTGGTTTTTTTTAGAAGAAATCTTATTATTGTTTTCTATTTGTAAGAAGTGATAATTGAATTAGGTATGACATATGTCTGCCACAGGTACAGTGCTCACTGGCTGGAAACAGAGTGACTTATGCAAACTACTTAGATTAGTTCAGTAGATTACAGTCAACTAAACAGCTAGAAAAAAAAATGGGAATATTCCTGGAATACCTCCATTACAGCAGTGTATGTATAGCAGTTCTTCTGTTACACGTAGTTGAATGTTTTCAGTCTTACTACAAATATATACACTTGCTTTTCTTATTTTCTTTTCCTTTTCCTTTTTTTTTTTTTTGTGAGCTGTTTATTTCAGAATCTTTCTGAGCTTTGGCTGCATACTCTATCCTGAAGTTAATATCAGCATAGAAGTGAAGAGCTGCCTTGAGGTTAGGTCTAAGGACTAGGCACATTTTTCTGGTTTCAGAGACATACCAGTATATTGGTCACTCTCAGTGTGTCTTCTGTCCGGTTTGAAACCAACAAGAGATAACAACATGCTGAAGATGAACAAGTCTAACACACTTTCCAGGAGCTTGAGCTATAACTGTTAACACAGCACAAAAAAAAAAAAAGACATTCTGCAACTTCTCTTATCTTATTAGTAATGGTAAGATTAAAAATGAATAGAAGGTAGGCTCCTTCATATTCTTTGTAATAATATCACCTAAACACCGCAAAATCCTTTTTTTTTTTTTTAGTTTTTCTCTTCATATAATTAGGTTGTTAGATGTGGAAGACTTGTTTTGGTGATTATGGTGTAAATTTCTTGTTTTGGTCCTAAGATTTCACTTGATGTCTGTTAAAATGGATGGATGACATTTCTAATTCATTCACTTTCAGTGAACCAGAGTAAGCTCATGGCAGTGAAAATACAAGCAGAAAACTGATAGGGTGAGGCGTAGCACTGAGGACTTCTGTAAGAAGTTACGGTTTGTGCATCTTAACAATGACTGGAGTTAATCAAGGAAACTAGTTGTTTTTCCAATTCAGCAGCTGTAACCCTTTTTCAAGGCTTGCGTTGTGAGAGAAGGTGGGAGAAAAAAAAAAGGGTCTTACATTCCTGTTGACTACTTTAGGAAGTAACATCATCAACAAAAAAACCTAATCTCTAGGCAGGCTAGATCCTGAAACTAAGCGGTATCTTCAGATCATCATATTGTCATCACTAGGCAATCATCTCCTGAATGTATTTGAATGACCTTAAAAATACAAAACTTGGAAAAGTGACTCTTCTTAAGGTTAGAGTAAGATGTAGAGTAAGAGGTCAGGCAGTTTGATGAAGGAATGGGGTGAATTACGTTTGAACTTCAGTGTGAATGAACCATGAAGTTTTCTGTAGCATCACACCCTTCCTGCTTCTATCAGGCTTGTTATTGTTGGCCCTTTCTTTACTACTCCCCATAGAAGTGTCTTATCTCTTCACTTACATTTTTCTGTGCCTGCCTTTGCTGAGGGAACGTCTGAGGACACACAGTTCAGTTTGTCTGTTTGTAGTACTGCCACCAGGCACTTCAGTGAATAAGGATTATGCTATTACATATGAGCAGGACTGTGCTTATGTGTGTAGTTGGACACTGATTAATAGCTAGCATTCTTAAAACTTGCAAGTGTGGTGGTTTTCAAGGAGGTATTAAACCATTACAGTCCAGGGAAACTGCTCTTTTCAGAACTGTTAACCAGGCATACTTCCTTGGTCATAACAAAGTAGTCTGTTCTCCAGATCAAGCATGAGCAATGCCTGTACATATGGTTCTCTCTCTTTAACATCTGCATTATCAAGAGAAGCCATTTTGTCATATATAAATACTTATATTTTGAGAATGGTCACCTCTTTCCTAACTGCTTGATACATGTACATTCTTCAAAATGTACTTTTTTTTTTTCTCTGCTGCTTTTCCTGGATTTAGTTTGTGCATGTCCTGGTTACTTCTTGAACAGGCTTTAAATAATTCCCAACTCTTGGCAGAAATGCAGTTTTTGTAGCCTGGAACTTCATGATCCCATGTTTGAGTGATTCCATTGCCCCCTCAGCTGCTCAGTGGTTAGAAAGTGCTGATGTGGGATAGTGATTGCAACATCCTGCTTGTTTTGACAAAATCTGAACTCTCTCGCTTCTTGCAATAAAACTCTTACTTCCACCTATGAGATTTCTATTTGTGAGAGTGGGGAGAACCTTAACTTCACAGTGTATGTGGTTTGAAGGAGGCCGTTACATGAATACTTGCGCTTTGCTTCAGTGAAATGTATGGCAAGTTTTCTTCTTTCTCTTCAGTTTCTGTAATTTCATCGCTGCCTTTAAACTCCTTATTACCATCATTAATGTATCTAGCAAGCTGGTTTCTCTGCTTGTATCTTAATACATGAAGAATATTTTACCCCAACAAGTTACCTCAAAGGTGAAGTTTACCCCAAACTTGACCCGTTGTGTTTGAGATGCTTTTGGTGGAAATGTTAGAATTGTATTTGTCTTCTGGAAATGAAACTTGTTGCATGCCTTTAAACATTTTTTTTGACATTCAACTGCAATTACAGTGAAACTTTAAGTCAGTTTAACATAGAAATAGGGTTTGTAGATTGGAAAAAGCTTTTTTAGAATTTTGATGTACGATTTCATTTTGCAAAGCATCTTTGCATCTATAAGTTGCTTTGTCTTGCTGACACAGCTGGAATGGTCTTTTTTTTTCTAGCTATTGGTCTTTTTTTTTTTTTCTAGGTATTTAGGAGATGGATAGAGATCCCTGATTGAAAAAGGAAATAGAAAAACCTTACTTTGGTATAAACCCTGCTTTATGCGGTTGAGCCTTTCTTTCATTTCAATGGAGAGTTCATAAATGTGTTTTAAATAGGAGACATTGCCACAAGTAATTCAGCTTTAACACATTTATTTCCTTCTGCAAACTTTATGCAAATTTTACATACTTGACAGTGTAAGAGAATCCTTTATTCTCTGATGTGTATTGGTGTCCAATGAGCAATCTTTCCCTTAAAGAGAAATACCTTAATTTAAAAAATGTCGAAGAGTCTGTCATGCTTCAAGTATCTGTGTGACAAATATCATGTGAAACTTCAGTATCTGTACATCCAACATTTGCTTTATTTTCATAAATTGCTTTATTTTCCTAATAAAGGTACTATTTAAAGTGCTGATTTGTCTTTTCATTGTCTGTTAAAAGCATAGCTGTGTTAAATGTTGGACTACTATTATTAGGTAACATCAGATAGGTCTTTGGAATTTTTTTCCCCAAAGACGTCTTCTCCTCTATCAAACTACATACTATTGCTTCAATTGGATTGGTTATAAAAGAAGTATTTCAGTTTTTGTAAAGCTGATAACTGATGATCCTACTCTTGGAATTCCAAATTTTGTCACATGTGAAGTGGTGACTAAATGTTCTGTTCTGTAAAAGAAATGAAGCTTCTGTAGCTACTTCCTTGTAAAATGTCAGCTGCTTTAGACTCAAGTGTGTTCTCTCTATTCACTTGGGAACTATTACTTGTATTGTTTCATAGCTATAGCTCTCCAAATACCCTTCTAAAGGTGCCTGTTTCTAGGTCATCTTCAATTTGAGGGGCTGAAGAGTATCATTGAATTGTATCTGGTGTAGCTGACACTGTTTATTGTATGGGTTTCTGACTTGAGGTAGATCAGAGACAATGTTCTCTTCTTTAATCTTTCTGTAAACACAAATTGTCACAACTTACTTGAGTCAAATGTAGCATTGATGATTTTTCATCTTTGCTACTGTTTACAGAGCACTTTGGTCCAGTTTTTTTTAATTGACTGTTGGTTACCAAATGAATAGAAGTCAGTCAACGTGGAGCTTTCATTCAGTATTTATATATATTTACATAAAAATAATTTCATAAATCAGACCAGTTTTCTCTATTCATGCTTCTTATAACTGTGTTATTTCCTATGTAGCCTCTAATATTTCCTTAAGGGTCAGGTTCATCTACAAATGGAATATGGGCTTCTTTAAATTACTATGTTGTGATGGGATGGCCATGGCTGGTTGCCAGAGATCTGTCTGGCTGCTCTCTCACTCCCTCTTCTCAGCTGGAAAGGGGGAGAAAATGGAATGAAAAAGCTCTTGAGTCCAGATGAGGACAGGGAGATGGCTTGTCAGTTTTCTCATGTTTGTTACTGGTTTGACTGAGGGGAGATGATCACCAATTAAAATAGACTTAGGCAGTGAGAAACAAAGACAAATTAAAGCACCTTCCCTCCTCTGTTTTCCCTTTCTCCCATGCTCAGCTTCGTTCCTTTATTCTTGCCTCCTCTGCAGTGAGGTCTGTGGTCAGTCCCTTACAGCTCCTCTTTTCTGCCCCTTCTCCTTGATGCTTTTCACCTGCTCCAGCATGGCCTTTTCGTGGGCCACAGTCCTTCATGGTGTATCCACCTGCTCTGGAGTGATGTCCTCCATGGGCTACAGCATGGATATTGCTTTCTTGTGGACTCTTTATGAGCTGCAGGGAAATACCTGTTCCATCATGGTCTCCATAGGCTGCAGGGGAATCTCTGCTCCAGCACCTGGAGCACCACCTCCTCCCTTTCGACTGTGGTGATCACAAGGCAGTTTCTTATGCTTTTCCCTGTACTTTCTCCCCTCAGCTACGTAACTATAGTACAGCAAAACCTATTTGCTCTAGTGGAGCAGGCTAGTCAAGAACAGTTACAATCAACCTGTGACTGAACAACAGGATCAAGTGTGAAGAAAAGGTGAGTAACAGCAGTATTTGTCTAAAGGACATACTGCGTGTCTGCTCTTGGATCTGATAACATCGTAGAGAAGAGTTAAGAAGGCAGAGCAATGAAGACATTCAGAGCAGAAGGCTCATGGATGGGAGGTGTTGGCTACTTCACTTAACATTGATGCTGTAGCTTAAAGGACACTGAATAAATCCTATTGATAAAACACTAATTTGAAAATCTGCTTGCCTAGGGCAAATACCTTTTGCTGTGCAACTTTTTATGCAGCTGATGATCATTGTTCCTCTAGGAGTTCAAAAGAGCAGATGCTTATGGAAAACAAACTGGCCTACACTGGAGGAGTTCAAAGAAAAGAGCCATTTGCAATTTCCCTTATATCACCAACTTTATCCCATTTCTGCCCTATTAAACCTTTTTATCTTATGGCTTTGTCTGGAGGGAGGGAAAAGGGAGGGACCACATGGCTCCTGCACTCTTTCAACATAGACATGCTGACTCCAGGGTTTTACTTCCTTCTTACTCTGCTTCTAGCATAACTGTTGCTTTGAGGCAGGAGCAGAAAATATGAAGTGAAAGAGCTGAGAACATCTGAATCTTTTGTCCCTTCTTACAGAGTCTTTGGCTATCATGTTTAGAGAAGAATGGGGATTTGCACAACAGAGCTTCATGGCATCAAGTTAGTCCTATGTAATGAGACTTTGTGATGGAAGACAGCTGCTGCAGTCCAATAAAGACTTGGTGACTGACCTATTCCTTTTGCTGTCCATGTTCATAGAATCATTGAATATCCCAGCTTGGAAGAGACCCACAAAGATCATAGAGTCCAGCTCCTGTCTCCTCACAGGACCACCCAAAATTCAAATGCTTCTTGAACTCTGGCAAATTGGGGCCATGGCCACTTCTCTAGGGAGTCTGAGAATATCAAGTTGAGAGATGAGCCCTTTGATTCAGACATGTCTAATGTTAGATGCAGTTGTGTTGGCCTACTCAGAAGGGGAGAGCACAGATTTGAACTGTCCTGGTAATTCCTTTGCATTTCAGCCTTGTGACAGAAAATACAGCTCTACCATTTCCATTCCCTTGTCGCTTTTGAACTCGTGCAGGGGTATAAAAAAAGGAAATGGGGGGCTTTAGCTGCAGGAGGGAGTAGGTACGAATGGTAGATTAAAGAGAGGGAGAGTTCATATGGAGTTGTGTTGTCCTATCAGCTAACCTCTGGTGTACTTACGAGTTCCTTGACTTGCAAGTAGTACAGCAGTGCACTCCTCAATATAGGATGTGGCCCAGGAGGAGAGAAAGTATTAGTGCTGTCATACTTGGTGTAGGAATAAGGAAAGAGTTAATCTCCAAGACCAAAAAAAAAAAAAAAAAAGTGTTATCATACTATTCTGTAACTGGGCTATTTTTTGCTGAGACAGTAAAGAAAGAAACAAGGTTACTTGTTATGTGGACTGGAAAGATTAGAAATCTGACAAGGGAAAAATGCCTGGTGAAATAGAAGTCATCCAGCGCTGCTTTGGGCTTTCAGGACAACTATGCTCAACTCTCTTAAAAAGCAGTGCTAAAAAGTTCAAGATGGCTAAGTTGAAAGTATGATGTGACTGTCACCCTTTCCTTAGAATGATATACTAGTATATACGTAACGTAAAACATGCACTTAGAGAACACACAGACTTTGTCAGAAGTTGCTTTCCTTTGGCGAAAGCTGAACTCCAGGCTTTGTCCGCTTTTCTCTTTTGTTCCTAGTATATCTTTTAAGACATTGCCACTACTTAGTGATCCTTGAGCCTTGGAGACAGCCAGATTAACAGTTCTGAAATAAAGCACCACTGTTTCATTTTGTCTAAGGCAAATAGCAGAACCAATCTTCTTTATCTGATTCTGTTAGCATTCAATATAACTACAAATGAGTACTTACTGGCAATTGAGATCACCGCTCAAGTTCGTGTTTGTAAAATGAGACAGACTTTCAGAGTCTAAGAGAACACAATACTTTCATAGCTAGCAGTGATGTCATGCATTTCCTTGTCCTTCTTACTAAACCCTTCTTGAAGTAAATGCTCGGCTATTATAGAAGTTATCTTTCAGCTATAGTATGTATTTCTAGCTCTGTAATGCTTGTGTTTCAGATTTTCAGTGTAACAACTTGTTATGAGGGAGGAGGAGTGAGAACTTCCCAAATCCAGTTATGCTAGTGCAGATTTTTGCTATGAAAAGCACCCCTGTAAATAAGACAACTGTTAAGAAATGAAGTTGTAAGTGCTCAGAAACATCTTAAAAGTCCATTCTTAAAAAAAAAAAAAAAAAAAAAAAAAAGACAAATTAACACAACATCTGGTGGTTCAGAATGAAGTCAGCAAATACTAAAATGAAAATAAACCAAGATTTTTATTTTATTTTTTCATGAAGATTTTTAGAACTAGTCAAGTGATACAGTCGATCACATTAAATCTTTTTAAATGAGAGCCTGCTGTCTCTTTAAAAAGATACTGTAATTCAGACACAGTTCACTCATAACTGGAATTATTGGGTGAAATGCTGTCAGGATTAAAAACTGTATACGTGTATATAATTAGAAACAGCAATTCAAATGGTGCTGGCTGGACTGTACAACAAAACACTCTTATCACTGCAGCCTTTGCTTGCTTTCCTCCCAGTGTTAATTCCATTTGATTAAATTGGGAACTGCTTAAGGGAGAGACTTTTGCTTGCTTATGTAGTCCTTACTGTCCTGAAATATTTTAAATACAGAGCTTGGAAGCTATTTGAGTACTGCTGGTAATATGTAGTCATCAGCAGTATTTCTTATCTGGATGAAGTTGCTGAATGTAATCACACTGGAAGATGTTGGGTTATTTAACTTTCTATTTCCAATGTTATCATTTAGTTTATCTGCTCCTTGTAGTTCCCTTGTGTAAAATATGTTCTTGTGGTTCACGATAGGACCTTGAATTAAAATAGAATAATTGTTCAGATGGAAGGGAACTACAAATATCAAGTCTAACTGCCTGACCACTTAAGGGCTAACCAAAAGTTGAAGTGTGGTGTTGTGGGCTTTATCCCAATTCCTTTTGAACGCTGACAGGCATGGGACACGAACCACTTCTCTGGGAAGCCTGAGGTCACCTCTTGGCTTTCTTTTCTCCCTATCTTTACCTTTGTCTAGCCTTTCTTTGTCCCTCCAGGGAGTCAGCGGCACCTCTAGTGTAGTATTGTAGGTGAACTTGCTAAGGGTACGCTTCACTTCTGCATCCAGACCATTGATGAAAATTTTAAACAGGACTGGTCCAAGAATTAAGCCCTGGCAAATGCTGCTGGTGGCAGTGCCAGCCAGATGTAGTTCCATTTGCTACATCCCCTTCAGCTCTATTGTTCAACCAGTTTATCACCCTGTGTAGCATGAACCTGTTCAATTCACAGTTGGATGATTTGTCCAAAAGGATACTGTAAGGGATAGTATCAAAGGCCTTAGTAAAATCTGGAAAGGATACATCCGCTGCCTTCCTTTCATGCGCTAAGCAGGTGTAGTTACCTTAGCAGGAGATTTATTTACTCTTCTCCTTCATTGAACCACGTTTTCTATGCCTCATAATAGCTTTGTGCTTTGAGTGTCTTTCCTATTTCAGGAAAATCTTCTCTGTATGAAGCCAGACCTTGCTTCCAGAGCTCATGTATTTTCTTGTTCTGCCCTAGTTCCAGTAGAAGCTCTCTGCAGGTAGGCTCACGTTCTGCCCCAATTGCTTGATGTGTGGCATAGTGGGATTGCCTGCTCCTGGACTGTTACAAGGTGGTTCTTGGAAGGCAACCGACTCCTATGGACATCTAAATCTGCTTCAACAGATTCCCAGGGACCACTGCTAACTAGCTCCCTGAGAAGCTTAAAGTTTGCTCTGTGAAATTCCAGGATGACAACTCTGATAACCTTTATCTCATTACACCAAAATTACTGAACTCGACTAATTCATTATCACTGTGTCCGAGACAGCCATCTACCCTCACCTCTCTTACAAAGCCTTCCCTATTCTCAAACAATGGATCCAGGAAGAGTGCACCTTTCCTAGTTCGCTCACTCAGTACTTGTGACAGGAAGTTACTTTCAATGTGCTTTAGAATTTCTCAGCCTTATTTGTTGTGGCAATACAATATCCCCCAGTTTAGGAAATTGAAGTCTCCCATAAGGATGAGGGCAACCAGTGCTGAGACATCCCCCAGTTGCCTACAGAATAGCTCATCCGTGCCATCATCCTTGGTGAGTGGTTGATGGTGGACACTCATGACAACATCTGCCTTGCTGTCCATCCCCTTAATCCTCACCCAGAGACTCTCTACTACAACATCCCTAACAGCAGTGGCCATACAGTCTAATTTTTCCCTTGCATACAGCACCTGTTCTGCCTGTCCTTCCTGAGCAGCTTGTATCTTTCCATTCTGTCACTTAGGGAATTCGTCCTACCAAGTCCTATCAAGTCTCTTTGATGCCAATGTCATAGTAGTTCTGGGAAAGGACCAAAGCTTCCATTTTGCCTCATTTGTCCCTCATGCTGTGCATGTTGCTATGCAAGCATTTCACATGTGCTCCAATCCCATAGAATTCCCTGGAGCAGCAACAGTGACAATCCCATTAGCTGTTATACACCATCCCTTGGCCGAAGCTCAGTGTTCCTGATGGTATCCCCCTCTCTAGTTGGTCCTAGTTTAAAGCCCTCAGTCAGTCTCACCAGGTTACAAGAATCTTTTCTCCCGTCAATTGCCATAGCTTCCTGAGCTTTTGAATGGGGATTGTCATTCTTATTTGCTTTGGAAGAATAACGTTAAAGCTAGTAAACAGTTACTTGATTGCGTCTCATCTGTTGCAAGAAAAAAGGAATACATTTTCAGAGAATGATTCTGTGAACTTGCTCTGAAAAAAATAATCTTGAGTAGAAGAAGATCCTAAATGCATTGCTTACTGGTTAAACTAGGAATTATTAATATAAATATTTACAGGTTAATTGAAGAAATGAACTCACACCTGAAAGTGTGAGCTACTAGAGCCTGGAAAACCAAGTAGTGTTTTGGCAAAAGGCAAGCTGGAGAAAAGAACAAGCCAGTTATTAATCTGGATAGCAAAGACGTCTGCTGTCTGAACTTTAATAAAGATATCTCTGTGCATTAAAGGTCTGGTTTGACCAAGAATGTTCTTCGTAATGTTTCTCATGAACTTTGACCTAAAGTCTTGAAGAAATAAAATGTGTCTTGGACGATGTATCCCTTAGGCAGCCTTTCAGCCAGGAGAGACAAAAATCTCGTAGCTCCTGGAAGAGGCTGAGGAGATGTTTCTTCCAAAGCCACTCAAAGCATAGTGGCAGGACAAGATAAAACGACAGTGCAAAGCAATAAACAGTGGCCATAATTGCTTGCTGGTTTATTGTACACAGAAACGTCATTTTTGTTGTTTTTCTGGGGCTTGTACTACAGTTATCAACATCAGGTTGATGAATGTCTCAATTTTTCCTGTTTTTAGAAAGTAAGGAGTTTGTTATTTGTTAGAATCTTGGGCTTTTTTCTGGCTTGGAGCAGGGGAAAGAGAAGAACACTTTCTTACAACGCCTATTGCCTACCTGGTGGGATTATAGTGATTTTTCTTCAATTTGTGGCCAGCTTACTCTTTTTAGCAGAAGATAGATACTATGTTTACAAAAGTGACCTTCTTAGCCCTTTTGATCATTGCCACAGTAACGTGAACAGCATCTACGACTGTGCCCAGCCTTGTTACTTTACTATTGCTCAGCCAAAAAATACAAGCAACAGTAGAACTTCCTGATATTTGGGAGGGCGTTTTCAGTTAGTAAATGATTCTTGTGAAGAATCAGAGCTTCTCAGCTCTTCTCAGAGCTGAAACTCTGAAAAGTTGCCTGAAACTGGTAACTGTATTCATGATCTGATCTCCCAACAGCAAGAGACAGACTCGCTGCAAACGTCTCAAATTATTTTCCAACGTCTATCTAAAATAACCAGGCTTTGCAGAAACTGCTTGATGTCCTTTTATTAATAGTAGTCTAAGGTCTTTTCCATGTAACATGGGAAAGCAACAAAACCTGCTGTTAGTCTGTGATACTCTCACATGACATCCTGCTTGGGGGTATTTGGCCGTAATTTGGAATTCTTGAAAAGGATGTGGCTTATCTGTTTGTTTTTTTCTTCTTCTCTTCTTTTTTTTTTTCCTATAGGAGGAGGAAGGTGACTGATAAGTTGCTTCAAGGATTACTGTGTGTTTTGTATGCCCAACTTATCTTGTGGATTTCTGTTTTGGAATAGAAACGTTGTGCGGCATTTTGAGGAGAGTGAAAATACAGTTTTTTTTTCTAGTGAAACTTGCCCATACAAGGACACATAGCACAGAAACAGCTAAATTGCACTTCACTAATACCTCTTTTAAAATGTTTTTAGTTTTTTTTTTTTTTCAGTTTTGTACATAAATGTCCTCCTAAGAGCATAGGCAACTTTGAATAGAAACAAAAGAAAGGTTTTGAGACATGTTATTGAAGTTTGTATATAATATATAGTGGAGGGAGTTTTCATATGCCTGACTTCTGTGTGTAAGTGTTGCTAATGTCATTGTTTTCAACCTGATTACTTTTCAAAAGTGATTTCAAAATTGTTTTCAAAATTTGACTTAAGTTTACATCACTACTATATGCATGTATGGAGAAAGCTTCATTTTTCCTCTGAAGCCCATGGGCAATCATGAATGGGAGGACTGGGTTTATTCCAGTAGGGTTGACTCAGTGGGAGAGAATCAGGGCTGAGAACCTGTCTCCAAGTATTGTCCATGTCCTTAGCTCTGAGAAAAACATAAGCTTATTTCATTTGATCAACCCTGTTATTTTTGAGAAATAATACACTCTTCCCCTACTTTCCTGGCTGGAAATGGGCACTCCCAGTCTTTGTGGGCTTTTCACCTCCGTAATGCCAGAGGTAATACATTAAGCTCTTTTTGTGGGCAGGTGAAGATGAGTGACTCAGAGCTTTCTGTTGCTCTTTCTAAAAGAAACATAAAATATCTAAGCAAAATAAAGTATTTGATGAACCCTTAACAATTCATTACTTCCATAATTTTGCTTATGTTGTTAAGGGTTTGAGGTTGGCTTTCTAAGGACAATGCTTATGAGCGGTGCAGTTGCAGTTCCCGTTATGGTCTCTTCTTCTTCCAGCTTGAGTAACTTCTGAACCCTTGGTCAACTGCAGTCAAGTCTGTTAGAGGGGTAAAATAACTTAAAAAAAAAAAAAAAAAGCCAAAATAAGAAGTCCCTACAAATATGAATACCGGTAGTTCATTAGAGAGAACCTCCTGTTTTTCTGAACTGACTGACGTGTTTACCCGTACTGTTTTGCTGTCATCTTTTTGGCTTCGATATAATTTTTGTTTCACCGTGCTACGTATTCTTGTTGGGGTTGCTGGGAGGATCAAAGAAGGGCAGAGGAAGGAGCTCATGCAGCAGAGATTGGGGTATGAAGAATGCCGATCTAAACCAACTTGTTACTACTTCAAAATGACGTTGCAAATTGAAATGTCAGTGCTTGTATTTCCATTACAATCGTTATGAATACACAATAAGTTTATAATGTAATGAATATGCCAGATGGTTTTCAGATAAATAATATCTGTTCTCCATCCCAGAATTCTTCAAACCAAATAGTAATCAACCAAAAAACCTACAAAGTCACCCAGCATTAGAATGGTGTGTAATTCCTTATCTCTTTTAACCTTTATTTCCGTATGTAACAAACCCTGAGCTGTTGGAATCAGCTGTCTGCAGTTGCAAAGTTTACTTTCTGCAGAGATAGAACCCTTGGGTCTGTACCCCTTGGGGTTAAAATGAAATGTAAAATGAAATCTCTGGTAATGGAAGATAGATACAACATTGGTAATAAAGAGCAAACAAATTACTCTTTTGCTGGAGAATACTGATCTTCCTTTTATTTCTTTTTTAAACTCTCCAGTTCTCTTTCTTCTCAGGTCTGAGAAGAAGTCTGTCTTTCTGCTCTTGTCCTCCTGTGCCTGCCTTAAATGCCTTTCTTGTCCTTCTGCATAGTGTGGGAAATGGAAGCAGGGAGAGAATCTTTGCTCTGCTCGTGTCTCTCCTGCTCTCTTTTTGACTCGAGTGTAAAAGCTGCCTCTGCCATAAGGTTCAGTGTTACATCTGTGGCAGTTATGAAAACTCCTTTTCTTCTAGGATTTGCTTGTAGTTTTGAAAAATAGAAGCGTAGTGATAAAGGTAGTGAGTATGCTTTAGAGATTGAAAATACCATATTGGTACATGTGTGATTTTAAACTTTTGAGATGATGCCTTCTGTGCGTGAAATGAGTATTGGCTATGTTACATGGCATTTGGGTGAAGGTTTCTGAGTTATGTACTATGCTTGATTGTTTTGCCAAATAATGAGGGAAAAACTCAGTATTTTTTCACAAATTGCAACTGATGGGGAGGCTCGTCACAAAAGCTCTGGGTTTTTGTTGTTGTTGTTTCACTGTTTTTTTTCTTGTATTTTTTTTTTCTAGTGACATCTGTGTAGTGTATATATAGTAGGTTCCCAAGTTGGAAGCTAGAAGAGTATGTGGGAAGTGTGAAAGGGGGCTGGGGAGAGGGGAACAAACAAGAAATTCAGACAAAAGGAAATTGTTGGTGCAAGTTAATGCCTTTTCTTAGTGATATTGATAAATTTCTGCCGCTGCTCAAGCGGTCTAAATAATTCTTCTTCTGATTCCGCTTCCTTTGCTTTTCTCCTGTTGCCTGGAAAACATGAGTGGAATCTAGTAGGACAAGAGGCTGCTTTCGCATTGTTGTGTGGCTCTGTCGCTAGCTATTGTCCTCTCAGCTCAGGCAATTCATGTCAGTCTTTGTGTGGACCAAGAAAAATGTTTTCCCTGTTTTTTTCGTTAAAGATTAAATTTCTGGACTCTAGACTGCTTTTATTTGAAATGGCAAGCAGCATTAAGAGAATCTCCCACCAACTAAAGTGTTTTTCCTTGTGATGTCAGCTTTAGCACTCTATTCATCTAAACATGCTTATTAAATTTGTGAGTTAATTGGGGGGTAAAGGAGCCTTGCAATCTAGTTTCGTTTTTTAATGTACTTTGTTTAAACAAAGGAACTTTAAGCAAGACAGTGCACTACATGATTTTTTTGGTCGGGAGTGAAAAACAGATCGCTGCCAATGTTGTATGGTTTCAGCAGTTGGAAACAGAGCCAGTTTTGCTCTGAAGTAGGAGCAGAGCTGTTACACTTGGTAAAGAAATGCAGCGTTGAGCAGTGTCACTGAGATCTTGTCAGTTGTGGCTGACTTAATTCTGTTCTTTACCTCATCGCTGATTATTTATAAATGAAGATCATTTTTGAGGACATTCTTTGAACAGAACTGAAACGTGGCTGTTTTCTCCTATTAAAAGGCAGTCATGGACGTTTAGGGTAGTGCAAGAAATTAAACGTTTAGATCTCATGTAAGTAACTGTTCTTGTAAGTAGCATTTATACTGCTTCTTCATTGCTTTGATTTGTTCTGTACTAATTGATTATGTGGTGGTACAGAAAATACACTGAAAGTGGAAGATGCTGTAAGTGTGACTGTGTTTTTCTTTTAAACTTTTCAGGCATCCATTAATAAGCTAAAAGTGAAAGAACCATGGCTCAGTTTCCAACACCTTTTGGGGGTAAGTTCTTTATAGTGTATTCTGAAATATTCTTATATCCAAAAATTCTGCATAAATGTGTTGTCTTCCAAGTATGTTCTGTATTGAAGTGTTTTTTGGATATACATCTTTCTGAGATGAGACCTTACCTGACTTGTGATGTTTCTGCAGACCCATTAGAGAACATGCATGGAATTTTGCAGAGACATCTTGAGAGAGTCAAGCAGAGAAGTTGCACTGTTTCCCTTTTTATGCATTGATCCACTGCAGTGCTCAGTTTGTAACTAGGGCAGATCCAGGCAACTCAGCCACTAACAGCAGGGCATCCCAACATTCTGAAGTTACCTGGTTTTATCTGCCTAACTTTCCCTGCTCAGTCCTGTCTGTAGTTTTCTTTCTTTTTCTTTTTTTTTTCAGAGGAAACTCTAAGGTGCTATTTGAATATTATGAATTCTTGCTTCATAAGCTCTATTGGTGGTTGAGGAACAGGTGCAATTTTTGTTTTAGAACTCTTTGGACTTTTTCATTGCTAAAAAGTATGGCAGATGCTGTTGTATGCCATAACTTCAAACACTGTCCCAATATCTGTGCTTAGATTAGAAGAAAAATGCTAGTAACTATTGGAACTTGTTTGATTCCACTTGAATGATGCATCTGTTGCGGACTTTTCTCTGAAAAAGCAGATACGTTTCTCATGTGTATGTATATGTAAATATACACAAGTACACAAAAATGTGTATGCATATGTGTTTATGTATACAAATAAATATATAAATGGAAGTCTAGTTTTTGGGGTGCGTTATAGCTAGGAACCAAATTTCTATCTAGTGTTAGAGTTTCAGTAAGAGACTTCAGACAAAAAACACGTTCAGAGTATCATAGAATCATAGAATTAGCCAGGTTGGAAAAGACCTACAAGATCATCCAGTCCAACCATCCACCTACCACCAATAACCCCACTAAACCATGTCTCTCAACGCCACATCTAAATGTTTCTTGAACACCTCCAGGGACAGTGACTCCACCACCTCCCTGGGCAGCCCATTCCAGCACCTGACCACTCGTTCAGAAAAGTAGTGTTTCCTAATGTCCAGCCTAAATCTCCCCTGACACAACTTGAGGCCATAAGAGTATGTTGCTAGTGAGACCCAGTTGTTTGGATGCAATTTCTGCCAGTGTGGAAAAGCACGTGAAACAAATCAGAAGAAACATCTCTTTGCAATTGACAGCTAGAGCAAATGGATAATAGGAAGCTGCCATTCACTGTGTCGATTATTTTAAAGTCTGTTCCTTTGGAATCACAACTTGTTTGATGCTGGACTTACTCAGTTGTGAGCAAAACTGGCTGCTGAAAGTTTTCATCCAATAAATTCACTGATCAAGTGTAGGATACACTTCCCGATTATATAGAAAGTTATGAATAGCTTCATTTCATCCTGATTTTCACACTCTGAGAGAAGTCATGATGTAAATGGAATCTACTGGTTTGGACTCATATATTTCCTTGTGTTTATAGTTAGGCCTGTGCTTAGCATGCACCCATATTTAAACACATACATTCTTACTGGAACTCTTGTCTTCAAAGCATTTTCATCTACCATCTTCAGAGAGTTCTTACTGCATTACAGATGGATAGCAGCTTTCTTTTTTCAACTTTATGTATTACCATTTGATCTTGCATATGTTGTCCAGGATCTTGTTAACTGTACTATGTGGCTTTAGGAAGGAAGGAATTTACATTTCTTCTCTAACAGCTTTTCCAATCTGGCTGCCCTACAGCGAGTAGCTAGAAATAAGCATGTGGCTAATGTAGTTTCTGGAGTATCTTTCATTTCAAATGTGGTGTGAGAGGTGCCTGTTACAATATTTGTACTTAAACCAAGTCTACCAGGCAGCATCATACCTACTCTTAGAAAAATGACAGGAAAAAATTAAGATTGTTACGAGAAGGAATGAATGGGGTTGTAAAGAAATTTTCAGCTCTTGCGGGGGAATTATTCCCTCTTTCAAGAATCTGCATTTACTGTTACCTGCAGTCACTGTTCAGGATGCAGATGAGATTTATGCAGTCTCCATCTTGGGAGAGCTCTTCCTCCAGATGTATAATCTCTGATATTCCTCTCTGTATAAATATAAATAATTTTGGCTTTGTTTTTGTTTCACTTCTTTCTTTTTCAAGAATCTTCCAAAGTCATCTTGGGGAATGGGTATGGAAAGAGAACAGAACCCACCATTTACATTGGAGTGACTCACGGATGTTTCTAGAACACTACTCATTTTAAGAATGACTATCTAAAAGAAGTGAATGTGCATAACAGGCTTTTTATAATTGTTGGGGAGAATGTGGTGTGCTTGACCTTCTGTTTATCCGTCCATGAGAAGAAAATGCCCATTTCATATATGAGAGCGCACTGCATCACTTTTGCAGCTGTTGTGATTGCCAAGCTTTGTATAAGAAAAGGAGGTTAGAGGGCTTGCTGCTGCCTTCAAGAATAACTTTCTAATGAGTCAGTTTTGTGGTTTGGTGGCTGCTTCCTTTGCATTCAAATATATTGCAATGCATCGCAACTTCTACGGTGGCATCCAGGATCTGAAGCCATGAATGATGTCTCGGTGCTGGGAAAGATCTTACTTCATGCTCTCCCATAGATCTCATTGTTTCCTCAAATAACAAAAGATGGAGATGAGGCGGTATCAGAGATGCCATTCATAGCCCTCCTGAAGAGACTATTACACTTGCTTGATTCAGCTTCAGCTCTTTTGATGTTCGTATCCCCCAGAGGAGATCTACTGTTTTAATACCAGCCAAATCTCTATCAGGAAGGAGAAAATACAGTCATTTGTTCTAGTTTCAGGGAATCCAGAGAAGAAAGCATTAATTTTTGTTTTAAAATAGTTAATAACATTTTTGATTACCTCATGTCAGAAGAGTTTCAGTTTGGGGTTTTATTTCTTTTGGGAATAGATAGGAAGGGCTGTTTTTTGTTGTTTGTGGTGTTTTCAGGGCAGAGGGAGTACTGGAGTCATGTATACCTCAAATTGGGCAAGAGTGGGTCAGAGAATCATTACAAATGCCACAGTATTTTTCTTTTACCTAAACTATATTCAAGAAATTCTCTCTGCATGTGTACACTACTGCATCCCGCTTTATGATCCTAAGCCAGACAGAGTAGTCATGTTTCCATTACAGGCAGATGCTCATCTGCTGTCAGTTGGTCTAGGCTGTATGTTGGTCATAAAGTCTTAGCACCATTTTTTTTTCTCCTGCCAGAAGTTTGCAGGAAGGTGGGGGAGATTATTACTTGTAGTAAGTGTTGTGTTTTGGAACGTTCATGTTCAAAGGTGAATCCCATTTCATTCATACAGGCAGCACAGCTCTGAAAGCTGTTTACAGTGCCTCTGTTTCTTTGGAGTACCCCTAAAAAAACAAATGTCTTTTCTTTGAATGAGTTATTATCAACCTGCCTCCTTCTAGAAATACATAGATTATCTCAAACAGAGATGATAATTTGTTACCAAGAGTGTAGTTTTTATGTCATTAATGAAACTTAACAAAAGTTAAAATGCTTTTTGCCACGTGAAAGCTGTTTTTAATTAGAAGAAATTTGGGAGGCAGGAAATTCTCCTGTTCCTTTTAACTGCTGAGTTGGATTCTGCCTCACCCTGCCAGCAGTTTGAAAAGCTTGCTGTAGAGATTTGTGGGCTGTATTACCTGAAATTGAGTCTCTGAGAATTTAGTGCTGAGATAGAGTGAATGTTAGCTCTCCTCTTTATTCTCACAAAACAGTAATTCCATTAACCCAGACACTTTCAGATCATTGCATGTGTATACAGTAGGAGTTGCAGGAAGTTGCGCCAGCATAAAATACTTCTCCAGATGCTGAAATCATGATGTGTTACTGGTCTACAAATTGTTGGGGCAAGTCTGCAATACAATAGAAGTGAAATGTCTGGAAGAGTGGAGAAACTGCTGAAAAAATGAAAGTAGAACTGAAGAACACGTTGTTGGAGCATAGTATTGTAGAAGGCATAGTAAATCTCAACGTAAACTAAATACTCACTTCCAACTTACAAGCGTGGTGTGAAGAGTCTGGTCTGCGTAACACGATCTGATTACTCAGACTTGTCAGTTTCAGAGGAAGGATGAGTGTGCTCCTGAACTGTTTTTCCCGTACTGTACTATTGTTGCCTGTGAAAAATGCAAACTGTCTTGTTGCATTACACTTCTCCTAGACAAGTATGGAGGGTTCTCCTCTTACAAGAGTACAAAACTACATACTGCACATCTCATGAGTTGACATGCCTTTTCAGTTAGAGGGGCTTGAGTTGCATTTCAGTTGCATGTGCTCTGTGAGGCAGCTGTCCCCACCCCCTAAATGTTTAGTTTTGTGAGCTTTCTGCATTATGTCCTGTTTGCACATTAAGTAGCCTAGTTGGGACTTGAGATTACCCCGAGCCAGATGAGTGAATCAGTGCTCAGCAGTCATTGTAATTTGTTAACATTAGTTCTACTATGATTACAAGTCCCAGCTAGCTGTTTAAGGATTCATGGAGCTTTCAGCTA
The DNA here is from genome assembly GCF_002078875.1 of Numida meleagris. NCBI lineage: Eukaryota > Metazoa > Chordata > Aves > Galliformes > Numididae > Numida > Numida meleagris. Next base: position 103,484,936 of record NC_034409.1, read on the forward strand.
GACACTTTGGAGGAATAGCTTCTGTGTATTTGTCTGTTGTTTTCATAGGTCCAGTATGGGATGATATAATTATACTCAGAAATAGAGAAGGCTTTTTTAGACAATATTTTAAAATTATATTTCTCCATCTCTTTTCAACTAGGCAACCTGGATATCTGGGCTATTACTGTGGAGGAGAGAGCTAAACATGATCAGCAGTTCCACAGTCTGAAACCAACATCTGGATTTATCACCGGTAATGAAAGAGATTTCACTTCTGATTTCATTTAATTCCATCTTAACTAACGAGCCTAAATATGTACAGAGCTGCCTAGGAGAAAATAGGGCATAAGAATTTAAAAAAATTGAACATCTCTTGTTCACTTTGCATCCCGTTATTCATATGCCTCACTGCTGACTCCACGATTTCTGATATTGTACTATATACACACACTATTCCTGATTTATGCCATTTGATTTTTAGTACAATTGAAATAGTTATAACTGGCTCTATAAAGCAGTTCTGTTGTGTAGAGCCAGCTGATACTGTAGTTATAATTCAGCATGTGGAATCACCCTGATACATGGTAGTATTTATAGTGCTTCTAATGTCCTTAATGAAGTAACTCACTGCCCTGAGTCTGGCTGAGATGGAATTAAATTTCTTCATGGCAGCCTATATAGTGCTACATTTTGCATTTGCGACTAAAGCAGTATTGACAACACCTTTTTGGCTATTGCTGAACAGCACTTACGTGACCTCAAGGCTTTGTTTGTTTCTCACGCTGCCCCCTGCAGTGAGTAGACTGGGGGTGGATAGGCTGTGAGGGGACACTGTCCTAAAATGACCAAAGAGACCAGCCTGCTCAACAAGAAGCAACAAAAAAGTAGGATTAGGAGGATGCGGTTGTGTTCCAAAGTAGCTGTTGCTCAGAAACCGTCTGGGCGTTGGTTGCCTGTGGGAGGTGGTGAGAGTTTACCTGTGCATCACTTTTTCCATGTTTCAGTTATCTGTATCTTGACCAACAAGCTTCCTGAGTTTTCACACTTTTCTCTTCTTATTCTCTCCTTCATCCTGCTGTGGGGAGGGAAATGAGTGAGTGACTGCGTGGGTCTTAATTTCTGCCTGGGAACAACTGGTTACACTAACGTACCAAGAGACTAGGAAGTCTGTTCAATTAAAAATCTGACAATTTAACTGGTCTGTTTCAGAAACTGATCACTTAAAGAAGTGAAATTGGTGTGGATGACCTCTTAAAAAAATCTAAACAGCAAGAATTGTTCTAAGTTGTGGGAGGCAAGGCTGAAGTAAAGGCTGCACTGCTCCCACTAAATTTTCTTTAAAACCCATTGATTTGCTTTGGCTTTAAAGGCACTATGATGTCTGCTATTTTTGTTTGGTTTTGCTGCATTAAAGTATCTTCAGTCGAACTCTTACACTCAATGGAAATGTGAGGCATATCAGTGTGTTACCTTTTTTTTGCTGTCCACTCCATCAAAAAAGTTTCCAGAGTATCAAATCAGTATCACACATCACAAGAGTGCATACCTCCAGTTGTATTGTTTCTGCTCTGTTATGTGACAGACTTGATACAAAGTCTGTTGCAGTTCAGTGTGCAAGCCAGTACTGTTTTTATTGAATTCTTTTGATGTTTAGTGCTATTTCTAGTTTGTCCACCAACTTCCTTTACAGGCCACAACATTTCCAAGTGCCTGATCTTTTTGTAATTGTTTTTCTATCCTTACTTTTAATTCATACTTGAAAAAATGACTTTGAAATGCACCGTTACTTCCTCTAAAGGTTGCTTATCAGATTCACATCAGGATAAAGACCACTTTGTTTAGTTAATGCTAGCTGACTGGCATTGTACTAACAAAAAATCAGGAATAGAGTTTGTATGGGTATGTACTTTCTTTGGAAGAAACGTTTTCTTTGTTCTCACAAAGTGTATTTTGCTGCAAAGAGAGCCATTGACACAAATTAGGTACTGTGAACCATGAGTTTCCCATTATCCTGAATGTTTATATCCAGTCGACTTCATGCGGTGCTGACTGTTGCAGAGTGAAACAGTATATGCTTGTTGGAAATATCTTGTAGGTTCTCAAGTGACAAACTGAATTTAAATCTCTTGTTCTGTTATGTATGTGTAGCATTAAGTATTTATGGCTTTGCTGTTGCTTCTGATTTAGATATTTTGATTCATAATTTCCTCTTTACTCTTATATGTATTTTTAGCATTTTCTGAAACGATGTCCTGTTTATTTTATAGGTGATCAAGCTAGAAACTTTTTTTTTCAGTCTGGGTTACCTCAACCGGTGTTAGCACAGATATGGTGAGTATATGCAGTGGGGGAACATTGCAGTTGTCAGCGTAAAGCTTACTAGTACAGACTTGGTCAGTAATGATATTCCATATACTGGGATTTAAAATCACCCGTTTTGTCGAGTGTGCTTCCTGAAGTCTACAATGCAAATGTGCTTTCTAGTATAATTTATCTGAGTTTTTAAGTTACTTTTTCAGTTATTGGAAGTAGCCATCCTACAAATGGCATTTCTAAAGTTAGCGGTTTGGAGCCTTCATTTCAAACCACTAGATGCTTTTTGCTTTGTTACAACTATGCTAATATAATCATTAAGCGCAGTAAGCAGTAGTAAAAATATTTCTTATTGAACAGCCTATGCAAGACCAACAAAATTTGTTAGTTAAGACTGGCAGTAGACTATTTCCATTGAAGTTAGAAATACAGTTTGAAAGCTTGAAATTTTTACTACTTCTTTGTGAAATGAAATATCTTAAAATGTACATTGCTGTGTATGACACATCACAGACATTACTGCAGTCTCCCAGTTCTTCATGCTGGAGAATTTCCTCTCCAAACTACATGACCCTTCTGGATTCAGAAATGCTAACTTACATAGATTGTTCATAATTTTCGTTAGCTGTGTTACTACTAGAACTTTCTAGATTGGAAAAAAGCTACGGAAGTAACTTTTGGCAGATGTGTTAACTCTTTTCTGATGTTAACTGTTGGAAAGAGAGGGTGGTTTATTGCCCTTACAACAACTTTTTGTTGTAATATGAGCTTCTAAAGAAAGAATCTTGCACTGAATGGAGAAGTAATGTTATTTTCTTGCAAGAAAAACATTTGCTTTGGAAATATGCGTAACTTGAAGAAGGACTGAGTTTACATGGCTTTTAAATAAACAGTTTATTTTCATTTCAAATTACTTTTGTCTTACAAATATCAGATCTGATCTGGTTACCTTAGTTGCAGGAAGACTCGGTGAAAGTTCAAATGTCCTCGCGGAACTTCTCTTGCCTCTTAATTAAAAAGCAAAAGAAGTTTTGTCTTAAACAAAACATCCTTTCTCCAAAATCGTTCCATAGGCATGAGCTTTAAATAGGTGTTAACAAAACTAAACAGTTGTAAATAGTCTGACTTAAAAATCTCTTCCTCTCTGAATTATTCAGTTTTTCAGCCTCTTGAGAGGGAGAGAATCATTCCACTAGTTCTGTAGTTGTCATAGAGACAAGACCTGAACTTGCACATTTTTTTAAATGAAGCTGAACTAAAACTTATTCATGTTGCCTTTGTAAGTCATACAAAACAATGTAGATATCTCTCCTTCTCACTGTCTCTTCTTTTTTCAATCATCTCTGAATTAAGAGAAGTAATTACCTAAGTTAAAATCTAGATCACTTGTATGCATTCTTAGCTGGAATTAGGGTAACCAACTAAGTCAGTATTTGCACAGTGGTTATAAGAATCCTTTTAAAAAATCCTTATTTAAAAAATAAAGAAAGAAAGAAAAAGAAAAAGAGAAAAAGAAAAAAAAAGACAAAAAGAAAAGAAAATCCTTATTTTCCCACCACTTTAATTATTTAACTCTTTTGATGAATCAGTGAATGCTTGTAACCTCTCATGTATTAATAACGTCCCACAGAAGCAATAGCAGTCAGACTGTTTAGTGACATGAAGTCCATTTCAGCTGCCGAAGGATGTCACAGTATGTTCCAGCCTGCACTGAAAAATGTGAATAGTTGTTTGCTTTAACTCCCAGGGTTAACATTTAGAAGTGGCACACTTGCTTTGTGAATCTAGAAGTTAATAGCAGGATCTGAAAGTTACTGTTTTGAATTTGAGCAACTTATACAAATCTTCAAATTACTTTTCTGATCCTAGAAATGTGGAATTGTATGCATGTTGGGTGTTGCAGGCATTTTCCTATTTTTAATGATTTCACATACTTGAATACAGTTCATTATATCAATTACAGATGCAGACAAGAGCATAGTATTTGTTTCATAAAGGATTTTCTACAGCTATGTGTAGATAAGCCTGTGCTAATAGAAAGTTTTGTCTGTTTTGTTGGCTGTGGAAGTTCTTATATAGAAAAAACACAACTGGGAAAGGAATTGTGGAGAGGATTGGCCTAATGAGTGACTGGCCAGCTTTCTGAGCTTTCTGCTTGGAAAAAGCAAGCCCTCTGTGAGTTTCCAAACGTATTATCTTGAGGGAGAGTTTTGTTTAAGTGAGCAGTGTAATGATTATAGCTGTCTTATGTTTTAATTTTAAATAAAACTAAATTGCCATTTTTTTATCATGAAAAAAACTTCAGGAAACACCAGCTAGCTGAAGCATCAGTTAAATGTCTTTGTCAGGGGCTGCTTTGGGGATATTCTGCAGTTGGTGTAACTGTTTTCTAAGATGTTAACTCTAAGGAGCATATCTTATTTTAATTTCTGCTATTAATCAAAGCTTCTCTAGAATTCATATTTCTTAAAAACAGTAGTTCCATGTTTTCTGGCACAGAGAATTCCTACATCCCTTCTACTCAACCTTCATGTAAGAAAGAAATCTCTGGCTCCTCAGTAAAGCAAATTAGTGGAGTTATTATAGTCTGTCATGTATGGTACTATTCTATCGTTTATAAACTTTGTAGTATGCCAAGCTGGTAATCTATTAAGAAGCCTCTAAGTGGGCTTTGAATCAAGAGTGCAATGGCTTGAAAGATAGCTGTTTTTCAGTAGGTTATAATCTGGCTTTCTTCTAAAGCTCTCATGAGTGGTGGCCTCTAAAAGCATTTTCTGTGTAGCCTGTCTCTCTTGAGTTAAATGGGAATGAAAGTAATTAATGCCAGCTGCTTTCATCCATTTGGAGTTATTTCTTCTATTTGGGACAAACTAAAGGCACTGTTTGACATTACTTTTTCCAGACATAGGATTCCTTCACAAGCTCACAACATATTTTCGTGGAGATAGATATTTTGTAGCCTAATAATAAGCACATTTGAAAGAAAAAAAATGCTTGTGTGCTTAGTTTCTGCCCTTCATAGATGCAGAAATAATCAAGTTGTTTCTGCATTCTGCAGAACAGAGGAGAGAAAGAAGCAGGAAGAGATTTGTAGGGGAAGAATCTGGTCAGCACCTGAAATCTAGCATTGTGATTTTTATTGTTAGAAAAACCCTGTTGTAAATGCAGGCATGTTCTATGAAATATAATCAGTATTTAGTCAATGTTTAATCCATTTACTGCTCTCCACTGGTTTCCGGCCAGACCTTAAGTGAAACAAATTTAAGGACATTACGTTCTTCCCAAATTTCATTAGAAGCAGAACAGTGTAATTAGGTAGTGTTTACTGTCAGCCACTTGCTGCCTTGAAGGTGATGTTTATTCAAAAGTAGCACTGAAATCTAACAGCATGACAACTAGGTTCAATAATTAGAAGTGGAAATTTGTCCTGTATATTCACTAAAGATTTTGCCAGAAAAAAAAGCTGATGTTGTTAACAAGCTGTGAAAACATGTATAAATTTTGTAGCAAGTGCTTTATTTTTTTCACTGAAATTCATACTCTTGAATTAACTAACAAAGTTGTTGATGCAGAATAAGTGAGCCGAACCAGCAATATGACTGGTGCATGTTAAAGTTTCTTAACACTGGTCAGTTAATATTTTTTCATGTTGAATGCAAAGGCTTACGTGTTTTTGCATAGGTAGTGTCTGTAGAATCAAGGTTGCCTGCAGTAGAACAAGTATTTACTCTTCTTGCATTTTCATGGCCGTGTATTTGACTGTGCCTTTGCTTCAGTGATGGAAGGCCTTCAATTTTATGAATCAAAGTAGTTGCACGTTTGTAGAAGCCACTTAAGTTGAATAAAGAAGACTATTATAAATAGATCTTTGCTTAAATGCAGAGATGTAAGGAACATTGAAACTGTTAATTGAGTTGTCAGTGCTAGTTGGTCCCAATGGATCTGGCTGACTTCTCCGTGTGTTGAGGAAGATGTCTCCTTTGGGAGGACTACTGGCTGATAGGAGTGCAGTCAAAAATCTGCTAGAAGAGGTTTCTCCAGATCCTTTTCTCTGACACTGTATGAACATCTGCAGGTCTACTAGCTGTATAAGCCTGTTTTTTGTTCTCCATTTTCCACTAGGCATCTGACAGAAAAATGACTAAGCAGTCATTGAACTAAACTTTCATTAAAAAAACTCACATTTTCCCTGTTGATATTTTTGCATTTTCTTTAGATGCCTTCAGAAAAGTGTGGTGTCTGCTTGTAAGCATCAATTAAATGAAACTAATTATCTTCTCCTATCTTCCATTGTTTTTAATACTCTTAATTTTCTAATGAAGCTATCTTACCCTCAGTGTTTGTTCACTGTATGTTGGTTTAATTTCGAATACAAAACCCGCAGGAGAGAGCACCTCAGAAAATACATTTAGCAATTAAGTTTCTGACATTCTAACACTCCACATAACTTTCCTCATCTTCACCTGCGAATATTTCAGGCTTGTAAGACTTGCAGCATGTATTTCTCCCAAGTGAGGCTTTTAGAAATCTAACATCACTGTTTATAGATGGTGATTAATATATATGAGGTTCTGAAAAGAAAAATGTGTGCGAGGAAGACAATTAAAATATCCTGAGAAATTCGGTTCCTTATAAGCCTGAGCTATTGTTTTGGACACATTTTTTTATTAACAGTTATTACAGTCTAACCTTGCCGCTCCTAGGGGAGAGGCTTCCTCTGCCTTCACTAGGGTTCTCTCACTCATCTCTGCGAGTTGCATGAAAACAAAAATATTACATTTCTGTTTTACTTTAGCCAGCCCGTTGCTTCAGGTTGTACCAATGTTTTATTTGCTCTCTGTAGAAGAGTGAACAGAGGCTGAGACAGTGGTGCTCTGCAAGGAAGAGATACTCATTCCAAAGTTGTACCTCTCTTGGTCCAGCTTTGCCATACTGGTTTTCTCTTTTCCTTTAGCTGGTTGGACTACTAGATATCAAGTCTGACTACTGCAGTAGGCTACTTTCAACTGAATATTAGTGAAATGAATCACATACTAAGCAGTGAAACTGGAATCCAAATCGCATTATGCTGTGTGGGTCCCAGAATCAATTTTGACTACAAATTTTGGCTTTTAAAGGCTAAGTGGAATTAAAGCAAAGTTTAAAGTTACTGAAAAGCAGACGGCTTTGATATGTAAATTAAACTTCGCTGCGATACGGAGCTTCGGAGAACGTTTAGATATTCACACAGCCAAAACTTGTTCTTGAATGGAATGTATGTATTAATTCAGTATCGTAGAAGGAGTGGTGCAATGCACGCTTTTCTTTCTGACTGTAAGCCTCAGAGTCCACAGTTCACTCGTAAGACTTTCTTCTTTAAATACTGCTGGCAGATTCTTGGTAGTGTTATTTTATTTTACTCCACCACAGTCAGAAGTTGCTACACTGGTGAAAATGTCTTGAAAATATTAGTCTCTCTAGTTTTCACAAAATGCTACTGGCAGTCTAAACCAGGGATGGTTTAAGATGTGTAGTTGATCTGCTGGGATCCTAGGTTTCTTTTTTTTTCGGCATGGGCCAGGAGGCTTTTCATTTTTTTGAATGCTATGTCACTGTGTTTACCAGACTGTCTACTTGCTTGAGTATCAATTATAAATAACTGTCAGTTTATTGTAGTACTTTTTTGATAAATTTTGACATATGTGTATGAAAACTTTTGTTGGCGATTTGATTTGGAAATAAAAATCTTTGTTTAACTAAACTGCCTGAGTCCTTTGCATGTCTGTGACTTGTAAATGTATGCGTGAACTTAAAATTGTATATTATTAAAGTGCTAAAATGTGTACTCTGTTCTTCAAATGAGTGCAAAAAATGAGCATAATTTGAAAATCTAAGCTTACATCTGATTACATCATTAATATGCATTTACAGGTTTTTTTTTGGTTTGCAACTGTAGGAGCTAACATTCTTCCTTCTTCTCCCTCTTCCCTCACTCCCAATCCATGCTGAACAGTGTTTTCTTAACTATGGAATGAAAACACAAAAGTTGGACTGCTCTAAATGAAAGCCTATGCAAGATCTAGTCTCTGTGTTTTATCTTGAGTACTATATTTTACATGAAAAACCATTTGTACACATAATGGTGTTCAGTAAAATGCACAAATTTAAAGAATATTTTGTTGTAAGTTTAGCTGAAGTACTAATTTGCAGATTCAGTCATACGATTCCCTGTGGTGCTGTTTGTAGTGCCATTTAGTGTTACGTGCGTGATTTTGCAAAGTTTTTGTACAGCTACATCAATCCTTTTTCTCTATTTGCTTTGTTGAAATTCCTCCGGGGGTTGAAAAGTGACTTTAAAACTATTTAGTAATCACTCCAAGAAAGAAATGAAGGAGCTCTTGGTTTAAACAGTGTTCTGTTTGATGACTTTTTTTACCCTGACATGATTATTTTGAAGTGAATTTTAATTAGTCTTGAATATACAGGTCTGTGTGCGCGTGCTTCTAGGTCAGTCCTGAAGGTCATAAATTAAGAATCTAACTGTGAAAATTGTGTATTTTGTAGGGCTTTAGCTGACATGAACAATGATGGGAGGATGGATCAGCTGGAGTTTTCAATAGCGATGAAACTTATCAAATTAAAACTACAAGGCTATCAGCTCCCATCAGCGCTGCCTCCTGTCATGAAGCAGCCACCCATTGCTCTACCTAGTGCACCAGGGTTTGGTAAGCTCTTCGTTGTCCTTCTAGTTAGCTTGTATTGTAGCAACCTAACTTCAATTTGATTTTCGTTTTGCAGTTTCTGAAACAACGATACTTGGACTCAAAAACAAATGCTTTCACTTGCATGCATAGGCTAAAAGAAAAATGTCAGTGAACTTTGAACACCCAGCTATACTGTATAAAATAAGTTGAGGTCCTGTTTGCTTCAGGTCGTTAACTCCTCCCTATACGTTCCAAGTGGAACTACCTGAAAGGAGATTAAAGTGAGGAGATGTTAGTCTCTTTTCTTAGGTGACAAGTGATAGCACATGAGAAAATGGTCTTAAGTTTTACCAGGGGAGGCTTAGATTGGATGTCAGAAAGAATTTCTTCCTGAAGAGGATGGTCAGACACAGGAACAGACTGCCCAGGAAGTGGAGTCCCCATCTTTGGATGTATTTTAGAGACTGTGGACATGGCACTAAGGGATGTGGTTTAAAAATGGAACTTAGTAGGTTGAGCTGAGGCCTGGACTTGATGGTCTTGAAGGTCTTTTCCAGCATAGGTGATTCTACAGTTCTATGTTGAAAATATCTAAATGAAGCTGAACCTCATGTTTGGTATCTTGATATTTTGCCATAATGAGAGGTTCTTTATCTTTCTGATTCAGTCATTGCTGTGACTGTAGTTGATTGGTGCCTGAGAATTACTGGCATTAAGAAAAATCCTGTTTAATAAGTTGATGCTTCCATAATTTTAGAGTTTTTATTTCTGACTAAGAAATCAGTGAAATTGAACAGAACAAATACCACTCTAAGTAAGAAAAGGCATAATAAAATCAGCTCCCCAAGAAATCCAGCAAAATCCATGATTTTCTTTTTTGTTACTTACTATAAACTATAAGCTGCTTGCACGCATCCTGATTCTTCCCATTGGCATGACTGGACCTCCTTAACCTCCCTGTTATCCATGCAACTGCGCTTACACCTAAAATACCTAATTACTGTGCTTTATCTGATTAGCTTTGCACTGTTTCATCTTCACAATAGTTTGCAAGCAGTTATCCTGGAGCTTTTCAGCTGTGGCTAAATGTAGACTTTGGGTTCATTCACTGGAAGCTGACAGTATTACTCTTCATTTAGTTCAAGGCAAACAATCGTTTTCTTCAGCAAATGCTAACTGACTTTTTTTGGTCAGTGTTGCATCCAGTGTGATCTTAAATGCATACATTATAAAATGGTATTTTGTTCCCACTACATTGTTTTATGTTCCCCTGCCATGCTAGCGGTGCAGCGGATTGTAAGAGTGTGTGAAAGTTTCCATTTCAATTTGCTGTTTAATTCTGTGTTTACTTCTGAAGTGCAGGCTGCCATTAAATTTTTGTATCATGTTGGGAGTCTCTAAATTAGAAAAAAACGTCTCCTTTTCTCCCCCATAGGTATTGGGGGCATTGCCAGCATGCCATCTCTTACAACTGTTGCCCCAGTGCCAATGGCATCTATTCCAGTAGTAGGAATGTCTCCGCCATTAGTATCTTCTGTTCCTGCAGCAGCAGTGCCTCCCCTGGCTAATGGAGCTCCTGCTGTTATACAGCCTCTGCCTGCTTTTGCTCATCCTGGTATGCTACATACTGAACCTCTGTGTACAATCTTGCTTTTAACAAATTGTTTTGCCATTTTCTTTAAATCTGGAGAAAAACATACATGAAGTTAACCATTCTAACTTACTTCAAGGAATGATTTGGGTTAAGGACCGTAATTTGATTTAGCCCAATGTAACTGTTTAGCAGACATGTATGAAAGTTAAAACAAGGCACATGGAACATAGTGTACTGTAACAGTCAGTCGTGCTGAGCAATGGTGTGATAAATCAAGCTTGCCTGTAAACTGTTGACTAGAAATTGGACCTCTGCTCCCTATTTATAACTACTGAAGTTCTGCTGTATGTTGGTATTACTTCAAAGTGGTGGAATACATAGAAGTTCTATCATTAATTGTAATACAATTTGGTATGAGAGTGTTTACATAAAAATACAAATGTAAGAAGACGTGAGAAAAGGACCTATGTGTTTTCACTATTCTGTTAGACACTGTTTTCTTATGTTAATATTTTTAAAGTCACACTGTCAAAAGAACCAGAATTCCTTTTTCTGACATTAGTAACTAAAGGAATGTCACTGAAATTCTACATTTTAAAAACCTTGTACTAAAAAATACACGATTCCTTTTTTTACAGCCACGTTGCCAAAGAGTTCTTCCTTTAGTAGATCTGGTCCAGGATCGCAGCTGAACACAAAACTGCAAAAGGCACAATCGTTTGACGTGGCTAGGTAAGTTGGTGTAGAATGAGTGGATGTGTGTCTTTTTCCTAATAGAAAAACTATTTCCCTTTAACAAAATTATTCTCTGAAGAAAATACTTGTAGAAATCAATTCCCGCTGAGATACTACTACAGGATTTTGTAGCGTGCTGTGGTTTTTCAAAGAATGCTGCATGAGCACTGAATCAGTGAAATGTAATAAGCCATTACAGTATGTGTTGATACTATTTGCAAGCTCTTGAAAACTTAGTTTTTAGAAAAGCATTTGATTCTGTAAACATACTTTACATTGTTCAGTACTGTGCAGACACTCCTCATTTTAGCATGGAAACATAAGTAAAATTCTTTAAAATTAGCAAGTGCAGGATTACTTTTTAAAATACATATATTTGATATTTTTCATATTTTAAATGAACTCCACTGAAGTATATGTACTCGAAAGTTCCTCATTTAAAAATCACCTAAAAAACTTTAAATGTATTTCAAGGCCTGGAAGAAAGTATGGTTAGGCAAAATATATTTTACTGTAATCTAAACAAATGTGTCTAATAATGTAGAATTTCTTTAGAGGAGATAAGATGGTAATTTTGCCAAAATATTCATTAATGGAAGAGCTAAATCCGTTAAATTGGAATTAGAAGTTGAAGTGGTGGTTTTTTTTCTAGCTGACGTTTACTTTTGATTTGGAGAAGGGTGAATTTCAAGATTCTGCCTATGATGTTTTTATTAGTCTGCTGAGCCACCATTAGTAAACTCTTGGCATACATGGTGTTTGGCATATGCGAGACCACTGTTTTATACTTCAGCATTTTTTCTTCCGAAACTGCCATTGGAGTATCCATGAAGGAAAGTTTTTTTACTGTACAGTAACGTTACATCACGGATTGAGTTACACGTATACATAAAACAAAAATAGACTTAATGTGTTTAGAAACTCCACATCTAGCAAAGCTGGTGAGAGAGGAAGTCACATGGATAAATAAATATATATATATATATTTAAATGAAGTTTCAATTTTTGTTTTCATTATTTAAGAAGCAGCTTCTTTTTATTTTGCTCTCAGGAAAGAGTGTATTAAAACATACTAGTTCTGGAGGAGTAGAAATAGAGGTATTAACATTTTGGGCTCTTGTCATGTGAAAATAGGATATGAGATCAATTAGTAGCATGTTCATGTACTCCTTCCCACCTCAACTTTGAAAGGTCTTACCATGCTATATACTCAGTGGACCAGGGAAAAGGGATTCACTGGGTTTGGTTCCATTTTTCCATTGCAATTCAGTATGCTTTCAGTAATGGTTATATAATCTGCATTTTTTTAGCTTTAACAAAACAGGGAAAAGTTTTACTGTGCCTAAAGACAGAAAAACTACACGTGTTGGTTTTCAGTATGAAGACTTGCCAGCCTTCAAGCATGGGAAATTATAACTACAAGTAACAGCACTCAACCTACTGTGCTTCTGAATTAGGAGTATTGCATTTGCCCGTTGAATTGCATAAAGAAAAGATGCTTTTAAGTGTGTTTTTTTCACACTTTTTAATGTAGATTTTACATTTGTTTTCCTTAATCAGCTTATGTGGTATTTGGCTAAGACAGGTAGTTAAAGACAGAGTAAAATGAGATATTACTTTCACTGATTGTGGTAAACCATTTCCTATGATATGTTTCGGTAAAAGTTTTTAGCTTCTGTAAACAGTTTAGGTTACTTAATTTCTTTCCTAGTAAGGAAAAAAGTAAAAATCTTAGGCTTGTCATTCATCTTTTCTAAAAAACATCTAAGACACTGAATCATGACAAATGTTTTCAAATAAGAAGTCAAAACTGTTGTGTTTTCAGGAATAGAAAGGAACGTTTGTGAAAACAAGCAGTACAGGCATAAAACTTTATCTCTGTGCGGCGCTTCATCCTCTTGTCACTTCATGCAATTAAATGTAAGATTATATTTTTTCCCTCTTCCCTATCTCTTTTCTAATTCTAGCGTGCCTCCTGTGGCAGAGTGGGCAGTACCTCAGTCATCAAGACTGAAATACAGACAACTGTTCAATAGCCATGATAAAACAATGAGTGGACACTTAACAGGTATTGAAGCAGTTATTATTGTCTCCTTTTTTAACTATAAAATGCCAACTGTAATAGCATGCTAAATGCTGTTGAGATATTAAAGAAACTTTCATCTCTATGTTATCACCATCCGTATTCTTCAGTTAAAATTTCCCAGCTGCTCGGTGATCTTTAGGAGCAAGTACTCAATGTATTTGGGATCCTTTTCTTACTTTCTTTCTTGAATTTTCTGTTAAAATAAGTTGGCACTGGGAAATAATTTTTGGACAGGATATAGTGGGCTGTGTGAAAACTTCTGCAGCCATTTGCAGTGTTTTACTCATCCACTGGTAGGGGTGCCTATCCAGTTTCAGAAAATAAATTGAACAATGCACTGACTTAGTTTTACTAGTCCTGTGAACGTGTCTTTGCCTTTTGTAGCAAAGAGGTATTTGTTTTTGGTTGTTGGTTTGTGGTTTTTTCTGTTTGAGCGTTGTGAAGGAAGGAAGAGTTATGCATTTTTAAATACTTTCTTCTTGAGGGACCTAGGAATGGTAGTATGTGTAACCCTGGTCATGCTGGTAAAATGACCTTGATGTTACCTATTCAAAACTAACTTCTGCTTGTGTGGTAACTGCTTGGTAATACTGGAAAAAGAGAAAATTGCTTATTTGTTTATTAACCCTTGTTTTAATTTGTTAGGTCCGCAAGCAAGAACTATTCTTATGCAGTCAAGTTTACCCCAGGCTCAGCTGGCTACGATATGGTAAAGATAAATCTAACAGTTTCTACCAAAGTGGAAATTGTACTTAAACCTCTATGCTGTCTCCTGTATTATTTTCCCCCATTTTCAAATTCTCTCCGCTGATAAATCATTATATTCTTCACTTTTTAGTATGTAACTTTATAAAACAAAACCTGCACTGCTGTGCCAATATTAATATTATTCCACCTAACCAAAAAAGAGTGTATTTTGTGCTATTCACGTAGATGCTTTGTATGTTGGGTTTCAGTTATGGGGACTTTGGGAAGACCAAATGCTTAGCCTCCTATCTTCTACATCCTCAGCCATATCTGATACAGCACCAGTGAAAGTTACAGATTTGCACTGGTAGTACAAAAGGAAGCTTAATCCGGAATCATACTTTTTTGGAGGCTTCTCTGCCTTTTTTGTGAGTTTCTACGGCCTTGTTTCCAAGAGTCTGGGGTTATGTACTTACAATTGTGGATTTTAAGAGGGTTTGTTTTGGCTTGTCTTTTCCTTTCAAGTTCTCAATTGCCAAATTTATTGTGATTTTATTGTTATATGGATTAGTCTCTTTCTGCCTTTACACCTTGGAAGTCTGTTCTATGTGTAATGTTTCTACGTTATTACTTAGTAGTACTTGATGACTGTTGATTTTTGGTTATCTGTGGTGATTTCTCAAATAACCTTCATATTGCTTCTGTATTTCTAATTTTCCATTTCCCTCTACAAATTGTTTCTAGATAATCTCTTTAATTTGTAAGTCTTTCCTCAAAAAACACTGTCGACAAAATAATCCATCTGACTTCTGTTGTGTGAGGATGTCAACTCTGTTGTCACTGTAATGTAATGTCACAGTAATGTAACTTTCTTTTCTAAGCACTGATGTTTTTGTTATATCTTAAAAAAGCACCGTCTTCTTCTCTGTTTCCTAACAAAGCTTCTGTAAGGAAAAAATAGCAACCTAATCATCCTGGTTAGCCAGAAAGTTCTGTGCTTGTTGTCAGTGCTTAAGTAGGTTGCGTGGGCAGGGGAATGATACTCCAGGAGTTCTAAACATAACATAACAGTTTTTGACATTCAAAACTGCCTAGTCTATTGAGATAAGGAATGGACTTTACAGATTTTTCTGGCCTACCTATTGCTGTCTTTCCTGAATTTATTCTCTGTCACTGAAACCACTGTTGCTGTTCTCTTGGGCAAGTTTTCAGTCTGTATTGGGGGTGGCTTCAGTTTGTTTTGGGGGTGGATTTGCTGTTTCATAGGCGCACAAGGTGAAGTACTGATATGCAGAATGGCAGCTGTTCTGTAGCAGCTGTTTCGGTGTTTGGGGGACAAAGATGTGGACCCAAACTGTTAGGGTATCTAAGTTATATCCTTACATGCTAATTTTTCATTCTATCAGTTTGTTCCTGTCACCCAGCCTGAGTACCACAAGCATGGATCAAATGAGGCTATAATAACTTTCCAGATTTAAATTCCATAACCAAAGTCCTGTACCTTAAGACATCAAAAAAAAAAAGTATCAATTGCTCACCTTAGATTTTTCACAGTATCATGGCGGATTTTCCTGTATGATTAGAGTCACAAGCATGATGGAGAAAAGATAAGCTGATGTTGAGACTGTTCAATTTTGTCCAAAAGCACCTTAGGATGAAGGTGGTATTGGAGATTTCATGAATCTGTTGGAGCACTGGTTTTAGGCCATCCGTTTTTTTTTGGGTGTGCATGACAGAATGTGTTTGTACATGTCAAGGTTACAGTATTAATGGCTTTGATTTGAATGCAAATATGTGCTCAGGAATGCAAGGTGGGAGTCTCCATCGAAGATGTAAACCAGACCATAAACTTCTACCAAACATCTGAATCATTCATTTTTTTTAAATGATACTGCATAGTGGATGTTCACAAGGTGTCCAAGAATACCCCATTGATTAACATTACATACATAGCTTATAGTACTGGCAGCATTCAAAGAGCAAACAAAGTGGAAGCCATGACTGTATGGATAGTTTCAAGGAAGATATGCAAGCGGAATGTGGGAAATTGTGATGCATTTGGATTTTGCTTTTCATTTGTTTGAAAGAGACAAAATAGTGTGAAAAAATCATGGAAAAAATGAATTGACTTAGAACTGAATATTCCAAAATTGTGCTTTTTAACAGTGATTTTTTATCTATAAGAATTTGCTTACTTTCTGTCTTTCCCTTAAAAAGGAATCTTTCAGATATTGATCAAGATGGAAAGCTTACAGCTGAAGAGTTTATTCTGGCTATGCACTTAATTGATGTAGCTATGTCTGGTCAGCCACTGCCACCTGCACTGCCTCCAGAGTATATTCCACCTTCGTTTAGGTAACTTGTTATAACTCTGGAATCTCGCTCCTAGATTTTTGTTTCATGTAGGAAAGCTGTCCTGTGAGTGTGAAAAGCAAGATATTGGAAAATAACCCTTCTTGGTTTTGTGCTGCATAGATGGCAGAGAATGCCTTCTCATTGGGAAATGCTTGTGTACCTTTTTTTTTTGTCTTTGTTGGAAGTGCTGAATGCTGGAGAAAAAGCTCTGTCACAAAAATGTCCTTGTAAGAGTACAGTTTTTGTCAGTGTTTTGCTGACTCAGTCTGGCTACTGGTTTTAGTTCAAGCTTATACTCTGTACATGTTAGGATGTTTTAGAATTTAAAATGTGCCCTAAATTTACACTGTAGCAAATTCTGATTTTTTTTTTTAAGTTTTATTTGTGAATAGTAATGCTGAGTCAGTACTTCTTTTTCTCTATTTCACTTTTCTTTTTCGTGGAGAAATGGGTGGGCAGACAAGTTACAGCAGTGGAAAGAAATGCATACATGCAATCATAGCTTCATGTTCTTTAAGTATAGTCTTGAAGATGATAATTTTTTGTTTCTTCTGTTTGGTTTCTTGTTTTCGTTTAGGGTATAGTAAGCTTTCTCTGTCTTTACCACTTTCATTATAGTTAAATTCACTATTTCCCCAGCTTCAGACTGATCATAATTAAAAGACCTTAGTGAGAGAGTTAATTACACATCTGTAAGCTACTTGATGCTTAGGTCACCTGTGTGTCCTCTTGGTACTCTGGAGGGTACTATTGTATTAATGGCAACTGGAGAGTAAAATACTCCAGACAGAGAGAATTAAATATCACTAAACATTACATCATTGCATTTAATTTATGATTCCATCATTAAATTATCAATAAACTTGACAGGCATAGGTTCTTTTAAGCAACTTGGAATTATCCTTTTATTGACAGAAGAGTACGCTCTGGTAGTGGCGTATCTGCCGTAAGTTCAGTATCTGTAGACCAAAGGTTACCAGAAGAACCAGCATTAGAAGAAGAACAGCAGCAACTGGAAAAGAAATTACCAGGTGAGCAAGCATAAATAGAGATGTGTTGTGTGCTACTTTCAAAGAGCCCGTCAGGTTGTAAGCTGTGAAGTTATAATAATGTTTTAAGAAATATTTTCTTTTCGGATCAGTTTGTCAGAGGCATAACCAACACAATGTTGCTTGGTCCAGCTAATTCCTGACTGTTACATGATCGTTTGTTCCTAACAATGGAGATATGAACAGCTTTCAGGCTGCTTATCTTAGGTACTCTCAGTAGGGGAAGCACTTTGCAGCCCTATTAAAGGACTGCAGTGAAAACTTTTCACTACCTCAGTTTTCTGTCTTATGTGCAGCACAATTTGACATATATAGAGAGAACTTGTTTCACTGCGATCTGTGTAGCAAAATGCTTTCTTAATATAAGCTTTAGCAGCTCTATTTAAAAAATAAAATAAAAGAGAGAAACATAAAGCCTCATTGATGCTAAATGGCAAGAAACTTTTTTACACTTCTGATGATCCCCTCACTCTTCTTTGTTTTTTTTTTTCACTTTTGCTCTATTCTATTCTAAGATGACCAGAATGGTAGATTTATACAGTGTCATGATAATGCTTTTCTGTTTTGTTCTAAACAGTTTTTCTAATTTATTTTATTTGTTCTTAACACTGTTTTGCCTCTTTGATCACAGCTTAGATCTGAGTTGATGTTTACAGAAGACTATCCACAGTAACAGTAATGTCATCATCCTTCCACAAAAATTTTAACTATTTTAGAGTTCATGAATATGTGTGTTTGGGATTATTTTCATTCCCTATATGCACTACTCTGTATTCATTAACATTGTGAATTTCTTCTGCTTCGTCATTGCCAGATCACTGTTTTATGAGATTCCTCTACAGCTCTTCACAGTCTGGTTTTTATTTTACTACCTTGAGTATCTGGCCTCATCTTCAGAAGCTATCTTTTTGCTTCTCAGTCTTTCCAGATCATTGTTGCACACAAAACAGCGCAGTTGCTAGTACAGATTTTTGAAGGAGACTACTGGGAGTCTTTCTGTTATTGTGAAAGATGGTATTTTATTTCACCTCTTAATTCCAATCTTTTAATTTTTCGTTTGTTCTCAAGGACATTCCATCTCTTTCCATACCAGTTAAGTTAATGGAATCTATATGTGAGCAATTCAGATACCACTCTTGTCTTCAGTTTTGGTTTTATAACTAACTGCTACTGGCAGTCTACTGGGTAATTCCTGGCTGTAGAAGGATGAAGTGAGATAGCAGGGGCTGTTGAATCAAGCCTCACTGAGGTCTCACAATGAACCATGTTCAGTCGCAGGTGAGAAACAGTTCTCCTGTATAGGCTCTCTGAGGTGTAAATCTTGTGACTCTAAAGTTAGAGGATTTTGTTGTGTGCAATTTGTAGTGTCGGGAGTTTCAGTCACTAACTTGACATAGTTTCTGTATTAGGACTCAAAAGAATACAAGTATTCTTCAGTTAACCTAATCCTCTTTGTCAACTTGCTTATTGGAAAAATTGGATGGAAGTAGGTCCCAACTTTCTGTTAGACTTGAGAGGCAGCTCTTCCCTGCATTAGTTCTTCCATGTGGCTATCTTTTTTAGTCATGTATAGTCATGACTAAAATAGTATAGTCATGACTATATATAGTAGCCTCTGCTACTTTGCCCTGCATGAGGTTAGACTGACTGGTCATTATACTGCCTTTTGTTAAAGACTGGTGTTACATTTGTCATCTTCTGGTCTTCCTGCACTGATGTTGATTAAAGGATGGGTTGCCGAGCACAACTTATTTCACACAGTCACAGAGTGGCTGAGGTTGGAAGGGACCTCTGTAGATAATCTGGTCCAACTCCCTGCTCAAGCAATTCCACCTTTAGTAGTTCATGAATTTTGTCTTTCAACTATGGATTAACATCGTCTGGGTTTGGCAACCTGTTACTCTTAATATTTTGGGCTTTATTTTTGTTCTAAAGCTGTTTGACTCCAGTTCGAGAACTACGTAGAGTGCATAAACCTGTTGCTCTGTTTGATATATAGATTTTCTGCTACAAAGATCACTCACATAGTGAATGTTTTGCTTCTTAATTGGTTTTACTAAATCTGACCGTTTGGGGTTGTTTTTTTGTTGAGACATTTGAAAGAGTTTTTGTTACTGTTTTTTATGAACTTTTAGTAGCTATCCCTTCAGCTCTGTAAAATAAACCAATTCATTTCACTTCATTTGCTCTTCTGTTTTGATACTTTGTTTTGTTGTGTCTACAAGCTACCTTGATTTTGTTGAGTAACCATACTAGTTTGTTGTGCATTTCTCTTAGAGCTTGGTGCTTCATCCTGGTGGTATATGTTTTCTTTGATCCTTTAAGATAGTTTCTTAAACAGTGCCCATGCTGAAGGCAGGCATTTTGCCCTTCCACCAATTTCTTTTAAATGACTTCTTTGACATAGATTTTCTTTTCCCCTTTTTGCTTGGTTTTTTAAAGCAGCGGGGCTTATAATCACATTCTGTGTATTATAATCACATGTCTGTATCTTAATATCCCTTGAATCTAGTGGCTAATTTTACATAAATTTTCTCAGAGTCAAAACATTTAAGTGATTGAATTTCTTCTTCTATGAAAACTGATGATTGGTAATAGGGAAGAGGCTCAAACTTAAGAGAATACAGGAATTCAACTGGTTGGGCAGATGTTGGGCCAACCTGTCAAGCAGTTGGTGCGTTCACACTTTGGAGTGAACATGTACTGTCTCTTGATTCAACTTGCATGCCAATACTGTACATGCTGAGCATGAAGGAAGAGAAATATAGAATATGAAGTATGGGAATGGGACATAGAGGGTATGAAAAGAAACAGAAGGTGATGTGGAGGGAATAATTTTGAGGAACCATGGAAGAGGGGTCTAGAGCATGTAATAGGGAAAGGGTAATCCCTGATATTGCAGAAGAGTGTCAGGGAACCTGTGCTGGAACTGGTGGCATTGTTTTAGGACAGTAAGTGATGAGGATGTGTATCAGCAGGGTTCTAGTCTTCATGTGTATTTCTGCTCAACAATTAATTCAGTAAGCTCTTTCTTTACCTGACAGTAATGAGTTATCTTATGAGAACATCAAGTTTAAATACATTCTGATCATTTGCATAATAGCTTTTTGATAACATCTTTGGCTGAATTATTTGCCTGTCTTGTAGTAAAAAAAAAAAAAAAAGTGCTGGTTCTTGTGCTGTTATTATTGTTGTATAGAGGTACTTCAGATCATGTGTCTGCACTGAAGAATGGGGACTAAAATTCACTCTTTAATTACCTCAGGTTGTGGGTTTAAAGGGATCTACAGTATAAAAGGTAATGATAAAACCTAGGATTACCTGTAGAGCTGTACTATCAATAGTTGAATGCTGTTTCTAGTACTGTTGGAAGATTATTTCACTTTGATTCAGCATACATTGAATTTTTTTTCAAGACAACAAAACAAAGTTTAATTTTCCTTTGCCCTGTGTTTCTACACATTGAAGTTACATTTGAAGATAAAAAACGTGAGAACTTTGAACGTGGCAATCTAGAACTTGAAAAACGGAGGCAGGCTCTCCTAGAACAGCAACGCAAAGAACAAGAGCGTCTAGCACAGCTGGAGCGGGCAGAGCAAGAAAGGAAAGAACGTGAACGACAAGAGCAAGAACGGAAAAGACAACTGGAGCTAGAGAAACAATTGGAGAAACAACGGGAATTGGAACGGCAGAGAGAGGAGGAAAGGAGGAAAGAAATAGAAAGAAGAGAGGTAATCAAATAGATAAAAGTATGTCGCTGAGGTCCATGTTTGTTTAGAACAGAATAGAATGCGTACACTGAGTACTTTACAATCTTTATTTTCACTAAGCAAATGTTTAAATGGTGAACTTACATTTTGGAATTTTTGAAGGGAAAGAAAGAGCCAAACTCTTTCCTTATTTTTCACAAGAAATGAATGGATCAGATGTTTAGAATTGGGAAATTGTGCTCCTAGTTTCTGATTTCTTTAAAAATAATACCAATCCTTCTCTGTAGCGTAAAGAGGCGTTTGAATTAATGATGAAAAATTTCTCACATTGCCAATCAATGGTGCAGTGCGGTAGCATTTGACTGTTCTTTGCAAAGATGGAAAATGCCTTACGTTAGGGAGAGATTTGATGCTATTTTGCAGAGTTTTTGAAGTTTTAATGTGAAACAACTTATTACATCAGAAAATTGGGTCTTGAATGATATTCTGCTATACAGTGAAGCACCAGTAGTTTCAAGTGAGCATTTAAACAGTTGAGCAATTTATATGATTAAATAGAGGAACATAGTTATTCCATAGTTTAGCAGGATGTTTATATTAATGTTTTAATCACACATCAGAATTTGAATATCAGGGATTAAAATAGTTTCTCAAAATAGATTTTTAATATCTTTTTTGTTTGATTAAATGCTAAAGGCTGCTAAACGGGAACTTGAGAGGCAAAGGCAACTTGAATGGGAACGTAATCGTCGGCAAGAACTACTAAATCAAAGAAACAGAGAACAAGAGGACATAGTTGTTCTGAAGGCAAAGAAGAAGACTTTAGAATTTGAGCTGGAAGCTCTAGTAAGTGGTTGCCTTGCAGAATAAATGCACAAACATGGTAATGTCTGTGATATAGTCCAATTTATTTTCTATAATTTCAACATTAAGTGTGGAATAAAAGTACTTTTTAGATCCTGATATCCATGAGAAGCATTCTGGTGAAACAAAGAGGTCTTTTTTTTTTTGTCTAAAGAATGATAAAAAAAATCAGTTGGAGGGAAAGCTTCAGGATATCAGATGTCGGCTGTCTACCCAAAGACAAGAAATTGAAAGTACAAATAAGTCTAGAGAACTGAGAATTGCAGAAATCACCCATTTGCAACAGCAGCTACAGGTAAGGAATTTTGTTCTTAGTCTTGCACTTTGCCCTCATTAAATCCATAAACATCCTAACAAAACGTGGCACAAAATATGATAAATTGTTTCTTGTATATGAGCAATTATTGTAGATACTTTGTCATTTTTAAAGTTTCTATATTGTTCTTCAGACATATAGGAACTGCTTCCTACACTTGAAGGTATAGCTGTGATTACTGCTTCATCCTCATGGAATCTTTTCTATGGGGTAGTAAATAAATGGGTTTGGGGATGAGAGGAATCAAATCTTGTGATATATTTTTATTGTGGTGACTTCAGTTTCTGTGCCGAAAGGAATTTCCTCACTAAAGTGACTTGATGATGCTTTTATTTGTTATTATAAAATAAAAAAAAAATTCAAAACTTCATTTGCCAGTTAAACTGGTTAGTTCTTGATCTAATCATTGTATTTTTCTGTCCTACTTTTCTATCTAAAATCCTCTGTCAGGCATATGATGATGAGACTTTCTGGTCTTTTGTTTTGTTTTGAGCATGAGTATTTTTTGGACTTTCTTCTTAAAACACCTTTCCTTTCTGTTTAGGTTTTGTGTGCATCACTGCACCTGCCAACAGAAAGATGTCTTTCTTTTGGCAGTAGCTTGGTTATAATGAGTGTTGTTTGGGGATCATATTCTTACAGTATTTGTGTTCACTTGATACAAACAAGAAATGCTACTACATGAAGCTTGTGACATTAAGAACTGCCATAGTTATCTTGAAATCACACACCTCCCTTTAATGAAATGCTCCTGTACTGGCAAGTGAAAATGAAGTCAAACAGCGTTTGATGAAGTGTAGGAGATTAAACCACTTTTAGCAGTACTGGCTCAGAGAAGCAAAAAGCTGTCTATGCTTGATGAAATTCATGAAGAAGCACCCACTTATCTGAATAAGTTAAAGACTTCAGGTCTTATGTGCACAGCCAATTTTGATGTGAAAGCAACAACCACTTGAATTTCCCTACCACTCATATTCCAAAAAATTTCTACAGAAATGGTCTGAGATACAGTAACTCATCTTAGAAGGTAAACAGCTACACAGCAGTTGTTGTCTTCTGAATGTAGGTAAATGCTATTTCAACAATTTGAATAAAATTGACTTCCTACTTCCTATGTAATTTCTGTTAACTTGTTGGTTAAGCTAACTTTCTTCAGTTAGCTTCTGTATTCAGGAAAGATCTCTTAGCTTTTGTCATAATATAACAAGGAAAAAATGATATGGCAAAAATTTGTCATTTATGTAATAGAAAAGACCAGTGTGCTACAGTAGGGTCCCATTGTAACGGACATCCTAAAAAAATAATGAGAATATACAGCTTTGGTTATCAAGAACTTGAAATGAGCTTCCACAGCTGGGTATAATTAATAGAAGGTACAGATAAAAGAAAAATATATGTGAAACGAACATGATTAGGAAACAACTAATGAGAAGGATAATCCACCTACAAGTTGATGTAGGTAAGTAATTTATTGAGTAGTACTAGATTAATAAAAGGGCAGTGTTCTCTGTAGGATCTTCAACAATTTTTTTAAATTTTTAATCTTCTTGGCTGATTGTAGGCATGCTTTCCTTCTCTACTGGTTTTATGCATCAGTTTTAACTTCATCACTGTGAAAGGAAAAGTGAAGGAGGTCAGAAGGACCTGCACCTTCCTAACATTTGATTTATTCCTCTTATGAATGGATCACAATGATAGAAAGGCAGATTTTTTTTTTTTCAACATTTTGACACCACTCTGAAATTTACCACTCTGGAATTTTACTGAAATGTCTAGTGAAATACAATGAATTTTACAATGTTATCTAATTTTTACACTTGTTTTAGAATTGCTACTGTCTTTGTAGTGATTTTTAGCTTTCTCTCATTGCTGTTATACAATTTGTAGCCAATATCTTAATTAGGGCACTTCTAACTATTCACTTTTTAAATTGCTTCATTTGTAATGACTGTGACAGCACTTCTGTAATGAAAATTACATTTGACTCTCTTGGTGGTTGTTTTGTTGGATTTTTGGGTTTGCAGGTTTTTTTTTCCTTATGTTGATAGCAGTACTTATGGCTTTGTGGAACTCTCTTCTCTTAGGTGTTCATTATTCTCTACCACCAGTATTTTAGTTAGTTTTGCTTGTTAATCACAGTTATGATCCTAGAAAGAAGTGCTACTAGTTAGTAGAAAAGGTCAAATTCTATCTGAGGAGAACCTAAAAGAGTGGAGAGATTTTTCCTGAAAAATACGTTTCTCAAATATCCTTTACATTTTACTATCTAATTTATAGAGGAAAGAGGAGAGCAGCATGTGACTTTTTTAAAAGTCTCCAGTAGATTAAAAGTTAATATTGTGAATTCTCTTTGTAGAATATTATATCTTTACTTGGAAGTATTATAATTTAATACATCTGACGCTTGGCAGGAAAAGTGAGTTAATTAAAAGAAGTAATTATTCTTTAACCTATTAATTAGTTTCAAGATGGATTTTGATTAAAATTTTGGAAGAAATTGTTTAACAGTTTATACCGCGTGATGGAAATCTGTACTAGTTATGTGAATCTCTGGTATCTGGTGGAGTGATATTTCCAGGGTTGTTTGGAAGGATGTGTTTGAACCACATGTATACTGTCTGCTGGGCTTCTGCTAGTTTTCTGCAGAGATTTTTTGCCTCCTTGATGAACAATTTGGTTCCCAAGTAATTTGTTTTTTCTTTGAAGTACTGGGAGCAGAATATGTGAGAGACTTAAAGTGTATTAGTGGTATCTCAGTTTCTCATTCATGCTCTTGCTCAAAGCATTGAGTCAGAAAGGAAAATTCTCCCTCATTATATGTACGAGAATTTGTTTTTGATTTTTTTTTTTATTTTTTCCTTCTGCTGCTATGTAGAAATTTCTTGTTGCATGGAACTACAATGTTAGTGATGCCATTAATTTCTTCTGTTTCCTCAGGAGAGATAATGGATACAGAAGAGTGTGTGACAGATATTCTTGGACTAGATAACCGTTGCATAGTTGTCTGCGATAGCAGGAAACAGAACTTATCCTTGTGGTCCCTTGACATTCTCTTTTCTTAAATAAATTCCAAATTATTCTGGGTATTCAAATTAATAGTCTAGATTTCAGTAGTAATCTGCCCATTAAAAACAAACACATGAAGTTTACATTCAACTCTGAAATACTGTCCTATATTACTTTTTCTACTTGTAGAATGGTAATTTCTCTGTAAATCCTGACTCAATTTGAGATTTGTTCTGCTGTTTTTCTTAACTAAATGGTTCCTTGACTGGAATGATCGAATTTTGATATCCTTGTGTCTAGAGGGCCAGTTTCCTTTCCTTTTTTTCTATTGAGGTTTATCCCTCAATACATATAATTGACTAGAGGCCATCTTTCTTCAGTAATACTGCTAGAAAACTTCATTTCCAATATAGCTGCATGCTAGACTAATTTAATAATTCTTTTAAATTTTTTTATCTCCTCAGGCAGACGAGTTAGAAAATGCTGCATTATATATTGCTGTTCCTCTTTTGTTTCTATATAAAGAAAACAGGCCCATGATGGAACTATCTGGCCTTCATAATATCCTTGAAGAGCTGAAAAGTGCTATAGACAATATGGCTAAATAGTGAAGGATACGTGTAACTCCTAATAGTCAAATGCATAGCTTATCTTAATTTTTATACTTAATGAATTTATAGAGTCCTTGACTGTGCTGTGTTACCTGAGTGTGTCTTCTGGAACATAAGGAGATTATAGCTGTCTATGGTTGTTGCATAATCGTAATATCTGAGCCGAACACTGTAGTCTTAAAGTCTGCCATAAGTAAGGTGGGACAACTATGAAGTCGTGCCACTGGGTTCAAGCTTGTGTTCTTGTGATGAAAATTAAAAACTTCTCTTAAGTATTTAGGTGACATTTATTGCTAGGATTGTATTGTTTCATTCACAGTCCTTTGTGACAAATTGAAATTGTCAGATGTTCCTCAAAAGCCTGCAATTCAAGGTAGCTGCTAAAATAAACTGCATAGTTTGTGTGAGAGATGAGACACTGACAATTGAACAGCTTTGTTAAATAAGCTGTTTCACACCATGCTTCTATAATTTGTTTTGATAACTTGAAATTGGAGGTCAAGGCTTCTGAAAAGTTTATGAAGTAGCACTTCATCCTCCAAAAAGAGCAAAGACTATATATAATCCCTGAAAGGATGAATTCCTCATCTGCAGAGTCACCTGTAATTTTAGTACAAAGTCGTATGAATGTATGTTGAAATTCAGAGAGGCCTTAATCCTCTTTCAAGAGTACTAAATATAGAGCTTTAGGGATCTCTATTCTCATCTAACAGAGTTTGTGTTGTGTAGCTTTTGTCCATAAAAAAGGTGAGAGCCTTTCTTTTCTTTTCTTTGTATAAACTGATAATATTTGTCCTATTTATTATTGAGGTTAATGTTTATTAATTAACATGAGAAGTAAACTGTTAAGAAGTGTCTTTTTAACATATCTAGATATAAGAAAAGATACCAATATCTTTTTTTGTCCTCAGTTTCAATTACTTCCAATTCAACTTAGATATCCAATGGGAAATTAGTTCTTAAGAAATAAGCTTAAAATTGGTATTCTTACTCTTTTTGTATTCACAAAACCCCAAAGCAACAAAAAAAAAAAGCCAGGACAAATTGGTAGAGAATCATTTCCGAGTGGAGGTACCACAAAGATAGTGCTTCTGCAATAGCAATAATACATGATTTACTGCATGGAAAAGTAAAAAGTGATTTCAGAAGAAACGAAAATGAGAGATCTTATAATCATAGTCATCATCCATCACAACACTCTGTTTTTCTCGTCTTGTGTTCTCTTTCCTTGTCTTTTCAGGAATCTCAGCAGATGCTTGGAAAGTTGATTCCAGAAAAGCAATTACTCAATGACCAACTAAAGCAGGTTCAACAGAACAGTTTGCATAGTAAGTATAATTTTTGTAAGACTAAATGTGTTTGTAAAAGCCATGACGTTGCATTACACAGCATACTCTGTAAATTTTCTGTGTTGCAACATGCAATTTGAAAAATGTGTTCTGTGCCATAAAATTCTCCGTGTAAGAAAATATTTCTTTCACAATATGTTTAAAAACAGGAGATTCTCTTCTTACTATCAAAAGAGCCTTAGAAGCCAAGGAACTAGCTCGTCAACAGCTTCGAGACCAGCTAGATGAAGTAGAAAAAGAAACCAGATCTAAACTTCAGGAAATCGATATTTTCAATAATCAGCTGAAGGTAATCCTAAACTTTTTATCTCTATCTTCTAAATGTTCAATGAATAAATTTATAACTTGATCACGGAGAAGTATATTGAACTGAAATGATTGATTTAAAATGTCAGTGTTGACAACATTGGAAATCTATCTTTTTTGTTTTTGAAGAAAATACTTCTTAACACACAAAGTAAGAGTTTGAATAAACTTAATCTGCATAATATGCCTAAGAATAAATTTGAAGACTGATTCCAGAGCTGCAATTACAGGTATTAAATCACCATTTTCTGCCCTTTTGCATTGAAGAACTGCATGACTACAGTAGGTCGTCAAATCTGCTGGAATCAGTGCTTCAAATTCAAATCTCTGTTGAAGTTACATGTTTTCCTACTAACACACAGAGTTACTTATCTGCTGTTCGTAAGAGCATACCTGTTCCTGAATGTAGTTGTCTGTTGTTTGTGGTTTCATACTTTATTGATTAGTCTTTTGTTGAAACTGTGTGATTTTGTTTATTTCTGCACAAGAAAATTACAGAAGTTGCAGAAGTCAGTAGAGTTATTCAGAAAGAAGTTATAAATCCGTCTGTAGTTAAAACTATTTCATAGTGTTCTTTTTTTTTCCCTAGCAAAATATTCCAGTGTTTAAGTACTTTATATGTCATTTTATCTGGTGGCTTCTCCTGAAAGCTGACTAGAAAAATTCTCAATTTCCTGCAAGACAAAATCAAGTTGTGCTACTGGTATTTAGAAGGAAAAGCACAATGACCAATACATTAATATTTCTGCAGTTCTTTTGATATTTGATCAATTATGACTACATCATGTGCTTTAAGAAGGAAGATGTGTTCAAATTTAATCAGCGAATAGCTTTTTTTAATCTTAAAATTACTCATTATTGTAGGAAAAATAAAAAGCTGTAGACAATAACACTACCTGTTTCAAGGCAGGGAGGTAGGAAGTGAAGAATCTCTGCAAACACATAACATACGTAAAATACATAAAAACAAACGAAATATTCCATTTACTTTAAAAGAAAACAGAACAGTTTACCTTACTAGCGTTTCCTCTATATATATACTCTTTGGACACATTTTATCATGTTGTGCTTTCTGGGTGATTTTTTTTTTTATAGATACATTTTGAACCAATTTGAAGATAAATGTGACCAAAGGGTACTCATTCTAAAATTAGTATCAGGACTTGGCTTGATTATAGGTGGCCTAAAGAGTGTATAAATGGGTGGAAGGGGAGTGTATGTGAATAATCTTAGTTCCAGGGCACTAAAAAACCCCAAGCATGTAAATTTAATTTTGTAAATACGAAAGGGCTCAATAACTAACAAGCTAAGAATTAAAAAATGAAAATTGACATTAAACGAAGACATTGATTTATCAGAATGTCTGCCGTCTATCTTAGCACATTGTGTAATCGTAAGCTATTTCACAGCTTAATGGGAGAACTGATTTCTGTGTTCAAATATTAGTATTTAACATTGATTTTAAATGCTGAAAATTAATTATGTGGACAGCTTTTGGGAAAACCTCAGCAGCCTTTCTTTGACTGAGGATACTGTGCTCTTCATTTCGTTATGTGTAGACATACTGCTTAATAGGATGACCACTTTGCGATGCTGAATGTTACTATTTTTGTCTTGCTGCAGCTTTCTATGCTTGCTTGGAGATGAGTTTAAGAAGCGAAAATGAGGCAGTGGGGCAGTTTTACTAATGAAACTGCAAAGTGGGAACTTACTTCAGAGAGAGTTGTGTCTTCTCCCATTTGTAATTTCATTGAATGCGTAAGATGCATTTTTGGGGGCCTGGATATCTTTATTACTAGATTTAAATATCGGCAAATACGTGCTTGCCATTTCCTGGGCTCAGCATGGGATGGTAATCATAGAATGGCTTGGGTTGGAAGGGACCCCAAGGATCATCATGTTCCAACTGCCCTGCCATAGGCAGGGCCACCAATCTCCAGTTCTGGGACTAGACCAGGTTGCCCAGGGCCCCATCCAACCTGGTCTTGAACACCTCCAGGGACAGAGCATCCACAGCCTCTCTGGGCAGCCTGTTCCAGCACCTCACCACTCTGTGAAGAACTTCTCCCTGACATCCAATCTAAACCTTCCCTCCTTGACTCCCGTTGACAGAGAAACTGCTTAGAAGATCCTATGTATGCGGCACTATTTTAAGGGCCATTTACTCTTGTTGAGGGAGCTCTCAGAACATATTTTATGTGGGACTGTGCACAAAGCTAGTGAAAGGAGTTCCTGAAACTCTTAGTTTGTGTGAAGTGGAAGTTCTGCTCTTAAATCAAGCCAGAACACAGCTTTGTCTTAGGTAAAAATAGTGCAAATTAGTCTAGAAAGCTGGATAATTCTCTGATATTTTTAACCTAAACAATCAAAAACCTGCGAAAACTTTAAGAAGCTGCCATTGACTTTTTTTTTCAGTTTGGTAATAATTTCCACAGCTAAGTGTAGAATGTCTTGCTTATTTACTTAGTGATATTCTGAGTGAACATAACAGGTTCATTTGGTGCTAAAATATTTTACAATTTGTATTATTATCAGTGAGCTGTATAGTGCTCATGTTAAAATGTAAAACCCTTTCAAATAATGTATCAAAATTCAACCATAGGCGCTCTAAATATGGTAAAGGCTTATTTGTCTTCTAGATGGAAGGGAAATATGTAAAAATAGAATGCAAGTAAATATTTACTGAAAATGTATTTTTATTAAATAAATACATTTAAAACACTATTTTTAACTGAGGATCTTCCTAAATTATCTTGTACATTTGAAAGTAATAGTTTTTTTTTCTATGATCATCTACTCTTCTATTGTGCTCCAATATACTGAGAGATGCACATTTGATGAGTAGCTGTTGGAACAGCATCACTCTAATTTACACTGGCTCATAAATCTGTTTTCTGGCAGGCATTGGTGCTTAAATATGTACTACAACTAAATTCTGGGCTAGAAGCAGAATGATATGGTACATTTTGTGAGTTCTCTGAAAAGAGAGGCATTTCTGGAATACTTTTTAAGTATATACTATCTTGAAGTGTTTTGCACTTAGCTACTAGGAGAGAGAGTACTTAGTCAAAATGCTAGTTAATAGAATACAGAGCCAGTATTGGAAATATGTAAACTACTGCTCTCTGTGTACAAACTATATGCTAAACTAACTTACTAGTTCTGATGAAATGCGTAAGAGACAGTAAATCTGACAGCAACATGAAATCATAAACATTTACCATCATTACTGAGATGTATTCCTCATGTTTTGTTTACGAATAACTCTTGCATTATCTCCTGTGTGAATATATCCTTAAACTTTGCAACACATTTCAAATTCATTCTCTTGAAACAGGCTACACTTCATCTACTGAGAGCTGATACATAAATATCCTGAGACAGTACAACATAAAGTGAACAACTTAACTAGAGTCTAGCATGCCTTTTCATTGATGAGCCTTTTAATTGATGAGGTTTACTTGACACTCTAATGTTTTTTGGTTACAGATCAACTTTTTAACACTATTGTATGCAGTGGATTGCACTGCATTTGCCTCCATGTTGCAGTTTTATGTGAATACTCAAAAATGATGTTAAATTACCTTATATTTGCTTCATGTCTTAATAGCATAAATGACAGACTGTGGAGATAAATGACTTCTGATGATAAATGACCATTTCTCTTTCCAGTTAGACTTTGATCATCCCTCCAAAACAATTGATGTAAATTTCTTCTCATTAATCCTTTGGAGCTCAAGTACTTCAGTTAGTTCTGTTTCAAGTTAACATCTCAACTGTTTGAAATTTCCATAGGATTCATTTCTGCTCAAAACTTTTCTGGAGTATAAATTATTATTAATGCTTTAAAGGAGGTCGATCCATGTATCTTTATTGAACATTTGTAGCTACGCCAACATGGTTTGAGCTAACTGATAGTACTTAGAAATACCTGACTGCTAGAGTGCCACCGTGGCTTTAGCCTAAAGCCCCCAAGTTGACAAAGTTAGTTAGAGTTTGTTTGTCGAAGAAATAAGTAGTTTAGCTTGAAACCGATACCTTTTAAAATTAGATTTCTGAAATTTTATTGGAGAAGTCTTTGGGATTGTATTTGGCTATAAAATGAGTAGCAGACTTTGTAACAAGGTTGAAAACTAGGCCCCATCTTTGTATCCTTAACTAAATTCTAGGAGTCTAACCTTTTGATATTCTTTAAAAATCTTAGCCTAGAAATGTAATAATTAAAACTGATATAGATACTAGTAAAATTAACTAAATTTACTTCTAAATCTCACAATGGCCAGTCACTACACAGTCAAATAAAGCAATTAAAATAGTTGTTAATATGTTTTTTCTCTCCAAAGACCAAATAGTTATTTCATGCAACACTGAAGAATCATGTATCTAGAGCTTATCTGAGTTACTGCACAGGAGAAAACGATTAATGCTTCTGAAATATGTTAGTCTTACTGAGAAGCTATTCTCAGTGCCTGCAAAAAGTGGTGAACAACTAGATTTAAGTTCTTAAGAATGTTTTGCATTTTGTGTCATGTTCCAGTTGTTGTCAGTCCCTGTCTAGTCAGTGTGCACTGGACAAGTCTTGCATATGAATGCCTGTTTACATTTGAGCATTTCTTTCTTCCAGTCAATGGCAATGGAAGATGCAATGCTGCAGTGCCTGGCAGTTCTCCTGGGCTGCGTCAACTACTTAGACTCCTTTCTAAAGGTCTCCATGCCATACTCAGGCAGTACCCAACTATCTCAATCTGAGTGATGAACCTCCTCCAGTTATGTGCTTCACTCTTCCATAAACAGATGAGTGTGCAGTGTTTAAATAAGTTAGTATTTAATAAAAGGTGCTAACAATAAAGCATAACCAAAGAGAAGAGATTGTAATTTTATTTATCTAATCCTTAGTGCCTAAATGAGGAGTGTGCCTTGATTTGCAACCTGAGCAAGGTACTAGTTAGTTATTTTTGCCTTTTGCATATCTGACACTTTAAGATGTGAAGTTAATCACCTATTTTGGTCATGATGTTCAGAATTTTTTTTTTAAAAAAAGCTTTTATATCAAGTATTCTTACACAACACTGTAATTTGGGATTCCAGGTATGAGAGAAATGACATTACTTTCTCAAATCCCCCATAGCTATGAAATGGGGAGAAAGGAGGAACTCTGTCAAGGTTCTTTTGGAGCTCAGGAATAGGGTAGAGGAGCATTTCTGTGGGAAAGCCTCTGTGAGCACAGAACTGTAGGGTTCAACAAATGCTCCAATTGGTCTCAAAATAAGCTTTGATGGAAATCTTGTATTGTAATCCTTGAAGAGTGTTCTAAGCTCTCTTATCTTTCTGTCAAAAGGCAAAATTTGGGCTTAAACAATTTCATTTTTAAAGTTAAGGTTTTCATAGCAATATGACTTGTCTATATATAGTTAATAATACTCTGCTGTATGAAATTCATATTTTAATTCATATTCAATATTATGTGAGTACCTAAATGTGGTTATTGTAACATCTCAAAATTATTTTTATACTTGTTAGTCTGTTTGTGAATTAAATGGAAAGGTAACAATTTCTCTCTGCTTTTACAATAAGACATTTGTTGTCCTGCACTGGAAACAAAGATAGCATCGTTATGTCTTCAGAGTTACAATACACAATTTGTTCAGATTCTAAGTCGCTTGTGTTTGTAAAAGATGGGTGTAGGACTGTTCTGAATATTCAGTAAACGTTTCATTCTGTTGACTGTTGAAGTGTTACTATAATTCTGTTCAGTTGGTGTCCTTTAGCACTGCGAGAGATGCTGGTTATTACTTCCCCCAGCCACCCACTGGTACTTGGCAAAGCAACAGAGCATCTACCAGTGGCATGAGATACCAATAATTTTTTTTACTTCTTCCTCGCTGGTGCAAAGAAGGTTATTTACTGCATTTTTTACTTCCAAAATATTCTATTCAGTGCCAGGTGTAAAAGTTAGGTTGGATTTTCTTACCTGTTACAGACAGGTATGTCTAACAGAAAAATCTCTTCACAAAATACTGAACTGGCATATTGACTTAGCTGAGAGGGAATAATGTGATAAAATTTCTGTGGAAATCTTGATAAACTGTACCTTGAGATCCTCGCTTAGCTGAGCGTATATATAAAATGACAAAATAAGCAAAGAAAATA
Organism: Numida meleagris; assembly: GCF_002078875.1. Taxonomy (NCBI): domain Eukaryota; kingdom Metazoa; phylum Chordata; class Aves; order Galliformes; family Numididae; genus Numida; species Numida meleagris. Next base: position 103,518,732 of record NC_034409.1, read on the forward strand.
ATTTAATTATTTGAACCAAAGTTAATACTGCTGCCTTTTGTACTTCATATGAGAAATGACTTGCTTCAGGCAGGCGTGGAGACATGGCTCATGGCTAGAACTTCCTGAGTTTTCTATATGGCAATAAAAGTGACATATATTGTATGTTCAGTAGTGTGATAAACTTATAAGTCTAAACTGTAATTAGAATATAGTTTGGGCAAGCCTTGCAGCTGGACATCTAGTAAAAGTAAATAGTGTTTGGTGCACGGATGTATTGTAAATTCTGACTTACTTTTATGTACTTGAGAATCTAGGATGCTTTTCTGAATGGAGCAGAGTACCAGTTGTTTCTGAATTAGAGTTAGATTCCTTCTGATTCTGTGAGTGTAGGTGAACTGAATCATTCTTTTTAATGTACAGATTTCCTGTTAAGTAAACTAAGCTCACGTATTTGCATCTAGGTTGTCACATTTAAAGTATTTGTGATTTTTTTGTTTTGTTTCAACTATGATAGTCCTCATATTCTTCTTGCTTGGTGATTATTCCTATTTAATTGCTCAGCAGAGATTGAGAAAAAGATGCAAAGAGAAGAGAAAACTAGGAAGTGCTATCACCTAAATAGCTTTTGCAAATAACAACAGGCTATATTCAGTGTTGCCATATTAGAACTGTGTGACTACCTCCATTCTTTCTGTTCAATAGCAACAGTAGTTTTTTTTCTTTGTCTCATTGGTTAGGACTCAGAAACTTGAGCATCTTGGCATACAGAGCTCAGGGACAGCAGAGGGAATGAATGTGAAGGAAAACAATGAGTAGAATAACAAAGGATTTCTAAACTAAAGGCTGTGCTACAATTTAATAAACATTTAAACTTATGAGACAGAAACCTGTGCAGTCTCTTTACCCAGAAAAGAGAAGCAGCTAGTTGGAAATCATGAGTACTACTCAAGATACTTGATACTTCAGAGCAATAGCATTTTTAACTTCATGAGCTTTGTAAATACTTCATTTTGTACATGTGAAGACTTTTGTAATCTACCAAAGTTTTTAATACTGTTGAAAGCGGTTTTTCACATGGCAAACTGAAATCAGATGAGTGATGAATCCTGTTCCCTGCCCAGTTTATGCCTTCCTATATCATCTCCAGCCTGCAGCTCCTACAAGGGGCAGGCGGGGCAAGCAGATTGTGGCAGCAGCACACCAGTCCCAGATGGAAGGAAAGGCCTGCCAGTAATCTCCTGAGAAAACCTTGTCTCGGGAGGTCCTGGCACAGGCTGCCCAGAGAAGCTGTGGTGCCCCATCCCTGTAGGCTCTCAAGGCCAGGTTGCATGGGGCCCTGGGCAGCCTGAGCTGGTGGGGGGCAGCCCTGCCCACAGCAGGGGTTGGGGCTGGGTGGGCTTTGAGGCCCCTTCCAAGCCAAGCCTTTCTGTGATTCTGTGAAGCTGCCATTTTTTAATATGTGACCTTTCAGATTAATGCTTGTAAAACACTGTACTGCTAGTACTTTTATGGCTGTATATTTGTCCTTTGCACTTGTACGTACGTACTTTCTAAGTACAAATATGGGTTTAGATGAGCGTATAATGAAGACAGTGTCTGTGATTCCTCCAGATAAGTTAATTGGAAACAAAGTTCAAATCCTTTGTACCTTAGTGTAAGTGTGACAGCATGAAGGAAGCTGATTTAATAATACAGTTTTTGGAAATGATCTCTTACTATAGTTAGCACTACAGAAAAGTCTGGTGCAGGCCACATCTAGCTCCAGGAGCAGTTGTCCAATTGTGCGTTTGCTGCAACATGCTGATGGCTTTATTTTCTCCTTGTTTTTTATGGACCAAACACTATGAACCCATTATGTTGACTATTGCTAATGCTTTTCTGTTTTAGTATTCCTTAGTCCAAAATAAGGCTATGCATGAATGTTTATAACCATAGGTATTCAGGGTTTAAAAATTTTCCAAAAGGCACTATCCTGCCTGAATAATTCTGGTGATTTCACAAGAGTAGTTTATTTTGTATTCTGCAATATCTATTCTAGATCCTAACTTTTGGCTAAGCTTGCATATAACTGTGGAAAATAATGATGATCCTAAAATATGGTATTGCCCAAATTATCTCTGTATTTCAGTGAGTTTCATGGCCCTAGCAGAGTTCTAATTAAAACTTGTGTAGGAACTGATTATCTCTTTAATTATGCTGGACTCAGTTTTCATTGAATTTAAAATTGAGGATCATTAAGAAAATGAGACTGAAAGCTAGGACATGAAATTCAACTTGACTTCTTTAACACTTAATTCCATGTATCAGAAGTGTTTTAATACCTTGCAAAGGTCATATGCTACTCCTCTTAATCGTGTTGTTTGTTTGACTTAAACTTAAAATTTGATGTTGCACAGTGCAATCTTTAAGCACTAATGTGCGGATTAATTTCTCTGACAAAGTTTTAGACAATGTAAATTCAGTTTGTAAATGAATACTAACTTTCAACTTTTATAAGAAGTTATTAATAATTGCATGAAATTAGCTCACTTTTCTCATTTTGGCCCTTTATTTGAATCACTTCAACTCTTCATCTGTGAATTTCTGAAAAAATTTCACAGTGGTTTCAAGATTAACTATTTTAATGCCTGAGTAAGTGAAGATAAAGCCTGCTTACTGTCAGTCATATATTTCAATAAAAGCAGGGATTATTAAGATATGGATTTAGAAACAATTTCCTGTTACAGACTTTTTTTGCCTATTTAGTGTGTACTATTCTTTCATAAAAACATTTTTTTTAATGTGAACTATTTTCAAATAAAAGTTGTCTTTTTCTGCTTTGTAATGCTGAGGAGTGTAGACTTAAAATACAAAAATAAGGTAGACTCTAGGTTGTACAAAGAGATTCAGAATGAAACTGGTATTTGTGTTAATAATAGGTGTTCATGAAGAAAACCAATCTTAAGGAAAAGATTATGTTTGTGCTATTTATATTCTAAATGTTTCAAACAATGACTTTGCAGTTAATTAGAGGAAAACTGACTTGTATGTGAATGGTTAATCTCTGTGCTGTGATTACATCCAAGAGATGTTTCTTAAGGAATTCAATATCCTGGACATAAAACAATCCTGAAGATTCTTTAGTAAAACACCATAAAATTAAAAATTTAAAAATAAAACCAATTAACTGAAAAAATTACTATTCTGAGCAGCACAGCTAGATTTTTGTATGTAATTTAAAAAATTCAACAAATCAACAAAGAAAAACTTAATTGACTGTCTAGATGAAACATTGTCAAACTTTTGTCCACTTCTTAAAGTCACATTTTAGTAAAGTCTTCCTTGTTTCTTAATTCTTCAACATCCCAGCTAGTATGGATAAAAATTAGGAAAATATTAAATGGTTTATAGTCATTTGAAATGTACCTTAAATATTTTCCAATGCATTTGGCAATACTGGAAGTTTGAAGAGATATCCAACATTTGCAATTTTTGTTACCTCGCAATGAAAATATATGGGGCCATTAATTATGATTAGTATAGCATATGTTTACACATTCTTTGCTTTTTTGTCTAGGAGCTGAGAGAAATACATAACAAACAGCAACTACAGAAACAAAAGAACTTGGAAGCAGAGAGGCTGAAACAGAAAGAACAAGAAAGGAAGACAGAACTGGAAAAGCAAAAAGAAGCTCAAAGGTAGCAAAGTGCTCTAGTTTATGCCCTTTCTGCAGAGGTATTGGAGTACAAAGCATTTTGCAAAAAAGTCAAATAAACTTTGTAATTTCCCAGAGCATAATCTGATCTCAAGTAATATATCACTAAATGGCAAAAATATCCAAGACCTAGATCGGGTTTCAGTTCAGTGCAGATGACTTATTTTGAAATCAGAGGAACCTTTTTATTTATCCTTGAATGAAAAGTGTGTTGTGGAGGTGATCTGCATCTGACTGTGACTTCTAACTGTCACATACATACAGATTTCAGCAGCATTACTTAAAGGTACTTCTACATGTAAGAACAGAGCTAATATTTTTTTGCTACACACTTGGAAATGTTTTTGAATGTATTTGTAGTATATTTCTGTAAAGTGAATAGCATATAAGCTAGCAACTACTTTTACTCTGACATCATTTATTTGTAGCTACTTGATTCAATTTTTAGTAGTTTAGAGTTTTGTTATGCTATTGGGGACCATAGAGATCTTTTTGAAGAACTCCTAAAGTTAATTAACTTTAGTTCTAAAGTCTAATTCCATGCAGACTTGTATGACTGTAGGAATAATATACAGTTCTGAGAAAAACCGAGTATGTTAGATGTTTTTTTCTCTTCTTACATTCAGCTCCAAAGCACAACAAATTTTTCATTTCTTACTGTATGCTGAGGTTGCTCTGTAAGTCTTTGAGTTCTGTGGAATTATCTTCTGGAGACATAGACTTTACATGTGAGTTAAAATAAAATTGATATTAAAGTTAGTTTTTACATGCAAAAACAAAGCAACTCAAAGTAATAGGATCATGCAGCTACTAGTAGTTTACACAGGAAAGTCTTCTCTCACTTGTCTGAGAGCCACAGTTCTTTCTTTATGAATTCATACATTCTTCTTTGCCCTTTAGGAGTCACTATAAGGAAATGTGGTGGAGTGCTTAGTAATTCATCAAAATAAAATTACCAGATCTGGCAGGATACAGAAAAGCCATAAGGAATAGGCTTTTTATTGTCCATTACACACAAGAACAGCCTCTGATATTTTGTTTGACTAACATAAAGAAGATTTTTTACTTATCCAACAGACGAATCCAGGATCGGGATAAACAACGGCTAGATCGAGTGCAACAAGAAGAAGAACCTCAGTGGCAAAAAAAAAATCAAGAAGATGACAAACAAAAAAGGGAAGAAATAATCAAGAAGAAGGAAAGTGAAGATAAGGGGAAACAGGAAATCCAAGAGAAACCGAGTAAGCTTTTCCAACCACATCAAGAATCTGTTAAGCCAGCTGTCCAGGCTCCATGGTCAAATGCAGGTAGAGGAAAAATTCAAAAAATACTGTTGCACATGCCTCACTGAAAAATTATTTTTGGTTTTGTCTTCTCCTGGTGGATGACAAGTTGGCCATGAGCCAACAGTGTGGCCTGGTGGCCCAGAAGGCCAATGGCATCCTGGGGTGCATTAAAAAGAGTGTGGCCAGCAGGCCAAGAGAGGTGATCCTCCCCCTCTACTCTGCCCTGGTCAGGCCTCACCTGGAGTATTGTGTCCAGTTCTGGGCTCCCCAGTACAAAAAAGATGGGTCTCCTGGAAAGAGTCCTGCAGAGGGCCACAAGATGATAAAGGGCCTGGAGCATCTCCCCTATGAGGAAAGGCTGAGTGGCCTGGGTCTGTTCAGCCTTGAGAAAAGAAGACTCAGAGGGGATCTGATGAATGTTTATAAATATCTAAGGTGTGGGAGGCAAAGGGACGAGGCCAGACTCTTTTCAGTTGTGCGTGGAGATAGGACAAGGGGAAACAGCCACAAACTGAAGCACAGGAAGTTCTACACAAATGTGCGTAAGAACTTCTTCACAGTGAGGGTGATGGAGCACTGGAACAGGCTGCCCAGAGAGGTTGTGGAGTCTCCTTCTCTGGAGACATTCAAGACCCTCCTGGATGCCTGTCTGTGCAACCTGTTCTAGGGAGCCTGCTTTGCAGGGGGGTTGGACTCGATGGTTGGACCTTCCAGCCCCTACAATTCTGTGATTGTGTGATTTTTGTGTAATACAGGAGAGTATTATGTTTCAAGATTGGATTGCTCATTTTGTTGAATTAAATCATGTATGACTTAAGCTCTAGACTCCAAAAACTTGTTCTCTTTTAGGCTTCAGTATTCTTCTGAAAAGTAAGGTGTTAAGCAGAGAGAATAAAATGTAGTTGATGAGACTCACAGTGCAAAGTGAAGGGAGAATCTTAGCTGTAAGTTTGTGTAAAATCCTGATGTAAGGTGCCAAAAATTACTTCAGCACTTCTCGTCACGAATCTTGTATTGATGTGAATTTTTTATACTGTCATTCAGTTACCTTTTCTCCTCCTCCCTGTGCATGTTGCTTACTGAACAAATGACCTGAATTCTATGATAGAATCTCCTTTCTTCTGCTATGCACTTGACCACTTTCATCTGAGAGCTATTTTCATAATTATAACCTGATTTTTTCCTATATTTGGAATCACGGTACCCTCTTGAGTAGCTTTGATAATTATGCATGAGAATTAATTGGGAATGTAATATTTGTTTAAATACTTGATCAAAGGGAAATTGCCTTCTTTTAGCTGTAATGTAGCGTTTATCAATTATATCCATTTGCTAGGTATTATTTGTGCATAGTAGTGCAGGGCTCTTCTATGGTAAAACAGTCAAAATAGGAACTGCATTATACAGGAGAAATGTAGCTTGTCTATTTCTTCTCTATTCTTCGTTTCACTAATAATGCATCTGTAATACAAGCATGTGATTTTTAAAGCACCATCTGTAAGTGACCTCTTTCCAGCTAATCCATGTGCATTCGAACATTTTGAAACATCTTTTTTGAAGCTGTATTTAGGCTGCAGTTGAGGCTGCTACATAAGCAGTCTCTAAAAGTGTCCTTTAAAAGTCCTCTAAAAGGAATAGCACTGTTGCATGCAAAAACATTACTGTTTGAATCAAACCAATAGGTTAGTGATCAGACTTGACTTACATAACTTATCATATGCTTCATGATTATGCGTGTTGCGCCATAAATACACAATTCTTTCTATAAAAATAGTTGCATGTATCATAAAAGTTAAAATATAGTAACCTTTTACATGATGTTAAGAAGAGAAAAGAAGAGTTATATTTCAAATCATTAATTTTCCTCTTTCCTCGTGTATAAGAAGATGATATTATACAATGTAAGGTATGTTATTTTTTTGTATCCACTTCTATCTTGTTTTTCAAGTGTATAAAAATAATGTGGGTTTTTTTTGCTTGTATCTGTGTTTTTTTTATTTGCTCAGGAAAAGCTCCACTAACGATTTCTGCTCAGGAGGATGTAAAAATAGTGTATTATAGAGCACTGTATCCTTTTGAATCAAGAAGCCATGATGAAATCACTATTCAACCTGGTGACATAGTCATGGTAAGAACAGACTTTTATTATTACTTGAAAAAATACTTAGGGTTTTGCACTTGTGTGAGAGAAATAACGTATGGCAGGATTATTATTATTATTATTATTATTATTATTATTTTTTACAGATTTGAGAAACATATTTTAGTGAATACCAAAATAAACAGGATGTGATATTACACGGTACCTTCTTACTTATGGATAGCTTCTTAAAGTTCACTGTATTGTAAAAATGAAAGATAATCTACGAGTAGATTGTACTAGTTTTAGTATGCTGAGCTGTGTGTGCCTGAGATGCAGAGGTTTTGAAAAGGTTCCTGTATACGGTGAAAGGTTTCTTGCCCTCCGACATACCTAGGAAATAAAGTTTTCAAATGAGAGGATGGTTGCAATGGGTTAAATACAAAACTGACTTTGATAAATAAAGGATGTTTCTAATACGAAATTTGCTTTTTTTATAGGAGTAGTACAGGAGCAGTGTTAAGAAAAATAATTTAAAAATTTTATTAAGAGAATGTGATGTCCAGGGTAGTACAAAGTGAAACAATTACACTAAGCTACAGGATGGGTACACTTCTGTCATGATCCCATCAACATTAATGTAGTCTTTGTATTGTAGTGATACTTCTCTAACAATACTAGAATTTTTCTACATCTCCTTTGGTCATAATTTTTGACTTAATGACCTAACAGTTGTAATTTTAAATGGTATAATTTACTCTGTTCTTTCATGAGACAGTTTTACATTTATTTTCAAGAGGATATAAAGTAGATAAAATACCACTTCTAAAAAAATGGAAACTTGAAAACGTGAAAACTTACTTGCAGGTGTGTTGACACAGAAGCATTTTCATTCATTTTTTAAGAGTAGATGACGTTCTGGAATATAATCTGCCTATAAGCCTATAACTGTCGTATTAAACTTCAAATTCTTGAAAGCTGTATTCTGCTTGTATGCATAATTATATTTTTAATTTACAGTTCTGGTGGTAAGGGCTACAGTTATGGAATGTGTATTATTAATAATAAATGGCTACTATGACCTTAGTGTGCATATGTCTGTTCATAATGAAAATTCCTGGTAAGGATATCAAATGATATCTTCACTGTGGGAAGGTATATTCATTATGGTGTTCCACCCCAAAAAACTATTTGAAGAGCTATTGTGTTTTGACATAATAATAACAGATTTTGGAAAAAAATGTACCTTGTAGTCTGTCCTAAATTGTAATGATATCCCTAAAGGAAATGCATCTGTTCTGGAGAGATGAGCCCTCGTCTCTCAGCCTTTTGTTGTTATTATTGATTCAGCTGTGCCACAGTGAAATATTTGTGACATTAGAATCTCCTTTTGGAAAACAGAAGTGAATCCAGGATTAGTAGCAGTACTGAATGACTTGTGAAGAGATCCAATCCCTTTCTGAATAATAATGCAATTTTTATTGCTCTTCATCAGGAAATAGTATAGGTCAGTGTGGTGTTAAATTAGAAAGGATGTAGGTACATGCGTATCTTTAGGCTTTTGGAAAACATTCTATTCTTGTTGGGAAATAGATTATTGCCTAGGCAAGTAAGTGAATGTTTGGTTTTTTTTTCTTGAGGAAGAGTGATCATGGCTAGGTAGAATCACAGGGAAATACCATTTTGCCAAATGTATGTAATTTTAAGGAGTACTTCACACGTTTTAAATTAAGACTTAGGGGTAATTTGAGTTTTCCTGTATGTTCTTTTGGACTTTACCTTACTCTAGAAAAGAGTATTCTCTACCTCTCGGTTTTCTTTACTTAACATCCATTTAACAATAATTAAACCTGTTGTTTGCTTCTTGTGGGATTTATGGCCTGCTCTGCAGTAATTAAGTCCTGCTCTTGCTTAAATGAGCTACTCTTAGAAAATTAATGTAAGACCCTTTTGTGAAATGTGTTATAATTCTGCCTTGCTTTAAATCATTGCTTTCCTGATGGAGGTTAAAAGGGAATGGGTAAGTGTGCTGTATGACTGTTAGGAAGTCTATGCAATTTATTCATGTTCATAAATTAAAATTCTGTTATCATGTAGTTTACTTGTTTTTTTAATTTATGTAGGAGTAACATAACAAACCAGCCCACACTGTCAAAAGTAATTTAAGTGCAATGAACTAGAACTTACTTTTGATAATGGGCATTTGGACTCCTAGACTCTGTCCTTCAGTGTTTGTCGTGTCATGTGGTTCCACAAGGTTCAAGTCAGTTATGTTTATTGGAAAACAGTAATTTACAAGCTTACATGTTAAAGTGTGTCTGATTTCTCATTTGTGACATAAATGCAACTCTGTAGTTACGCTGACCTGTGCAGTTAGGAGTTTACTGTGTTCAACAAAACAAACATTTAGAGTTTAGACGTAGTTACTCTAAACACAATGTAGAGTAACTATGTTCTAACATAGGCAAGTTTAGCATTTCCTGATTTTAACCCTCTAAACGGCCTTGTCTGTGCGAGCTTGTGAAGTCATGTGCTGTAACTGTGTATTATATACCGGAGATACCACCCAAACTATCACTGCTACGAATAAAGAATCCAGCTGAAGCATATGGAAACCAGGCAAAAACTCTGGATTTAAAGGAGACTGCAGAATTCATTATGTCAGAATGACTTGGGGCTTTAATAGGTGTACAGCTTGTAAATGGTTTTTTACAGCAGTGTAATACACTTTTACACTGTGCACGAATGTTGAGGTCTGTCTTGGTGAAAATGAGGATGAGAAGGAGAGTTCAGTCTGAAAGTATTTGCAAAAGTAAAGATAAGAAGACCTTTCTTCTGCTTTACTTTTCAATATGTGTGTTAGTTATTTGTAGGATTGGTATATCTTGTGAAATAACTTGGAGAATTTGTGGGGTTTGGTCTGTATTTTTTTTTTTAAATCTACTTTTTCATTAAAGGATGTTTGTGTTTTAACTTGAATTTCTGTTTTCTCGGCTTCTTACCTTTTTATGTACATTAAATTCCTTTCACTATAAGGCTGTGATTCCTTTCACTATATAGATTGATTTATAACCTTAATTATAACTTAACCATGCTTTTTTTCTGCGAACAAATATATTCTGAGCTGAGAGAGCCATGCTTGCTTCAGGGCTCTGTCTATTCAAGAGCTTAAGTTTCTCTTATGTATACAATGTATGGAATTCATCTCCTTTGGAGGGCTTTCTGACAAAAACAGGTTCTGCTGGCATTTGCTTCTGTTGGGCTCCATCTTGGAGCAAATGAATGGATTCTGTTGTTACTAATACTCTTTGATATAATTCAGCCTGTTTAAATAAACTTAAGAATAATTCACCGAAATACAGTTGAGTTATTGAGTAACTGAACTGCAGTGGCTCGGATAGCAGAATGTATGTTAAATAGAAAGTTCATAGGAGAAGCTTAAATGGGAGGACGAGAACAATTTCATAATGCTAGTTGTCAGTTTTTTTAGTTGTTGATTGTGAAAGTTAGAATGACTGTTCTTTGTATTGGACACATAGGCAGCCTTGTTGTGTTAGATCCTGTGTAGGCGTAGTCAACATATGGCCTCTGGCAGGCAGAGCCTATATTCAGATTTATAATAGGAATTCCAGTATTCTCAGATTATCTAGATCAAAAGCTTACAGATGAAATAGAGTTAAAATGATGATTTAATGGGTAGTTAGTTGAACGAAACTATGGTACTTTGGTTAGATTTCATTAAATAGCTTTTTGAGGCTTAGGGTTTGCCTTCATATGTAGAGTGAATCACTGTTGTAAAAGAGAACTTCTCCTTTTGTGTACACGGACTGCTAGTGATACGCAAGCAAGTTTAAAGTGGAGTAGGCCACTGTGAAGCCAATCCTTTTGTTAAGAGACAAATTAACTGTACCCAATGCTTCTGCTGCTGATTGTTGTATTTCTGTTACTTCTGTCACTTGTTGCGTTCAGCCATTGGGAATGAGAATTTTTAAGCTGTGTCCCTGAAGTATGATTGAGTAAATTAGAAATACACACACGCTGCTATTCAATGTTTGGATGTACATTTGCGTTCTAGTTGTATTTTGCAAAAAATAATCTGGAATAAAGTTTCTTGTAGGATTTGGGATGGTGAGTATAAAAATACAAGGTAATCGGAACAAATTAATTTGAAAAACATACAAAGAGATTTGTTTAAAGTTCTAGTACTGTGCTACAAAAGTGAATGCAAGTTATATTTTATACGAATAACTCAGAAATCATTTCCAAAGAACTGTAAAATAAAAACTGCCTTTCAAAGTGCCATTATATGAGTATATTCAGAAAACTTAATTTAATTGAACACGCATAGTTAAGCTATTTTAAGAATTACTTAATAATAACTTAAAACTGTCTTCTAAGAAGACATTACATCAGTTGTTTTAATAATCCCTTTGGTAATCTTTTTTATCTGCTGAAAAGTCACAGTGGTTTTTTGTGTTTACTGTGATTTGTCTCAAAGATGTTACTTTCTGAAGACCATGGTAACACATTCTTGGTCTTTCAGTACTGATTCTTTCATTTATTACTGATTCCAGTTATGACCTGAGGAACTGAATGTAGGAACTATGTATTTATTGTTACTATTTAGATTACTCAGCTCTGCATCAGATGCTGATAGTCCATTTCTCCCTTGCTGTCCCAAGATTCACCTCTACTGTGACCTTCCATCACTCATATTGCTGTGCTAACAATCCTATTCAGTGCTGCAGGGGAAATTTTGCTCTGCACTGCAGTGAAACCACGTTGAACTGGTCAAGCATGTACTCTATTCATTTCTGGTTTTACTTGGAGTTAATAGGGACTGAGGCAGAAGATATGTGCAAGAAAAATCAGAAATAATGGATTGTTTTGCACCAAAAGAGGAGTGTGGGATACAAATTACAATAGTAGGCAGTCAAAGAGAGTCAAAGACTCAACACAGGACGTGAAGCAAAGCAATCTGTCTAGCTCCAAGGAGTGATCTGGGAACAATTGGAGGCAGAGGTTTTGCTGCTTCAGTTTGAGTCATTTCTGTGCAAAACAGCATTCCCTCTCTTGGTCTGGAGTGACTCATTTACACCATTGCTACAAATAATTTTTTCTACCACTGTGTTGTTTTTTTTTGTTTTGTTTTGTTTTTTCTCTCCACACAAACAGAATGAATAGATGGGCGCATTTCCATCTGTTGAAGCAGCCAGTTCTGAGATATTACCATATGCCGTTGTAGGATGTCATCATATGTCATAATATCCTGAAAACTCCTATGATTGAAAGGGATAGTATTTCTGATTCTTTAGCTCAGGAAGGGTACTGTTGACAACAAATCCCTCGTGTTGACAATGGATGCTTAGGAAGAAGGGTGAGGTGGTTTTGAATTAGGTATTTAGGCATCTTTTTCCAACTGCTATATTCCAACTGCAGCAGTAAACTTGTGACTTAAGCTCTGATTAGAAATTTTTATGTATTTTAAAATACTGTTTGCTGCTGGCCTAAACAGATGAGAGAAATTCTTGCCAAAACCCAGCCCCTGTGTAGAGCTGGTCATGTGACTTTTCATTACTGGCCTGGTTTTACTGCCTACTTGATCATTGCTTGGGAATCTGCAGCAGATAGATGTATGTTATTGATGCGCCAAGGGAGCAACCTTGTTTGTATGTAAATGTTTGTTTAAACCCTTGAAATTCCATTGGAGTATCAAAGAGATTGGATAGCTAGATGACCAAATTTACTGTAATTATTACCTAATGCAATTGCTGCCTTTTTTTCTTTTTAAAAGTGTCTGCAGCCTCCAGATTTTGCATCAGTGTTTAGCTACCATATCAATTCATGAGTTATGAGGAGGGGTAGCAATGGTGAATTATTTTTCTTCTGCATTTCTTGATTACCATGGAATTATTTCATATAAATGTGTTAGAAAATATGTCACAATAGTTCTGAATTTGTTTGGTGGATGTTGATTTTAGTATGCTGTGTTTCTGTTGTATTTTCTGCAAAAGGAAATCTAGAAAAAACTTGTTTAAAACTGTTTTAAACCAGAAATAGCAATACATGATGGTCTACTCCAGAACTAATATCTCTAAGTCTGGTGTGCTATGGCAGACTTTCAAGCATCTGTTTAAAAAACTGTGCTTGACGTATGCGTTAGGGCTGAAATGAAACTTCTTTTTTAACCTCATCACCCAGAAAACCTTTTGATTCTGGTTTGGAAAAAAAAAAATAATTGCAAATCATGTTACATTGTGAAATGTTCTCATAGCTGTTAAATGCTATTGAAGGAATAGCTGATGGCATAATCCTCCCAACGGTAAATTAAATAATAATAACAAAGTTCTACCTAGGTGGAGCTTATACTTGTAATGAAGTTATAATTTCTCTGTAAGTAGATAAAGTTAATTACTGTGGATGAGATGTTTTTTGTTTTTTTTTTTAAAGTAAAAATTCCATTTGTATATTATGTTTCTTAGCTTTCTAATTTAATGCATCTGCAGGTGGATGAAAGTCAGACTGGAGAACCGGGGTGGCTTGGTGGAGAATTGAAGGGAAAAACTGGATGGTTCCCAGCAAACTACGCAGAAAAAATACCTGAAAGTGAAGTTCCAGCATCTATAAAACCAGTTGAGGCTGCTCCTGCGCCTAAAGTTTCTGTGCATGAAACAACCACGTCACTAGGAACTGCTGCATCTACAGAGTGTACGACAACTGCCAACAACTGGGCAGACTTCAGTTCAACGTATGTTTGGGTAGTGATTATCACCTCAGATGCATTGGAGTACTTTTTAATTGATTAGACTATGATGGCAAGGTAACACAAAGTACACAGATGGCAAAACAAAAAGATTTTGTTTGAAGTAAAATATTTTTTCTGTAGTAAATTGTTACAATTGCAGCCTTGTTAAACTGGAATCATTCTCCTGTCATATCTATGTAGATAATACATACTTTCGTACTTTTTATAAAAATTAATAATGCTGTCCCTGACGTGATAAGGGTTTTGGTGGTTGTGGCCTTTGGGCACTATTATAGTCCAGGCAGACAACTGATTACTCATCTAAGAGGACGTGAAGCAGGCAAAGAAAACAGGCAGAGAAGATTTGAGCTGGATATTTTGTTTATGCTCTTAGAGTTCACTGAATTTTGTTCATCTAAGTGGGTTATTTTGAGGGAGAGATATGGATCATGAGATTCGGTGGACATTTTAAAGGATAGGGGATAACTTAAAAAGGATAAGATGTAGTATAAAACTCTTTTTAAAAGTTGAAAAAGTCAGTAGGAAACAATTTTAAGCAAAAGGAAAAAGGTAAAGATTTGAAACAGCAATATGAGGCATAACACAGAGGCATGTGAGAGGTCAGTGACTGTGCATAATACAGACTGCAGTACTTAACATTTTCATTGTACCAGGGCACACCTAAACAATGAAACTAAATTACAAAAACGGTTGGCCATACATGAGCTACGATGAGCAATTAACTATTCTTAGAGACTGCCTCCTAGAAATGTATTTATTGTAACCGTCTGGTTGCATAACTTTCACTGGAGAGTTAAGCTGCTTATAACTCATGGAATACTGAATTACAAGAAAGAGATCTAGAATGTAGAATTTATTTCTTTATGCATGAGCATTTTTATTCCCCTGAGAACTGTAGGAATAATGTAATTCACTTAATTTCAGATGGCCAGCAAACGCTAATGAGAAACCGGAGACAGACAACTGGGATGCCTGGGCAGCTCAGCCATCTTTGACTGTTCCCAGTGCAGGGCAGCTACGACAGAGATCAGCCTTCACCCCTGCCACTGTTACAGGATCATCTCCCTCTCCTGTATTGGGTCAGGTGAGCAGCTGTGTTTACTGGAGCTGTTCTGACCCGGCAATTGAAACCCTCTCCTGAGATGTGTGAACTATGACAGTTTGGAGTGATAAAGCATCGATAACCCATTAACAAAGTCGGTGGCAGAATCTAGCACAAAGAGGCTGCTGTTCTTCTGCTATTCTTTGCTGGCTTTTTAAAACTACAGTGGTCCAATCTTCTTAAAGTTTTGGCAGGGTGCTATTTTTGGGTCACTTCCTTTGGGCTTTATTAAATCACATGACAACAATCTTTGTTCCAGAGTGGATTATATGGTTAAGTGGTGTAGATGTGACTAAGCTTCACATTAGATGAATTCAGTCCATCTGTTAAGAGACTACACTTTCCTCAACTGGACATGTTGTTCTTGTAAGCTAATGTGTTGTTCTGAAAAACGCAAAATACCTTAGTGTCTTTGAGCAAAACTAAAAGGTTGGAATATACAACTTGCAGCAAAGCATTATATTCCTTAAAGTTTACCTTAAAACCTTTCAAAATAACTTTGTCAAGGTTTATTATATCCATATCTTAATTGTAGAACTTGCAAAGAAGCAAACTCCCTAATAGTCTTGCATTGTAGTGATTACACATTAACAGATAGAAATGTAGGAGGCTGTGAGTGCTTTTTGTATTACTTTGTAATTTTGACTGACTTGTTTTGCTTTATACAGATGAGTCACAGTATTTTGTGGCTATATAGATAGTATAAGAATATAATTCCTTAAGGAGCTTTCTTTATGAGAAGTGATGCAAGACTGAATTCTCCCTCTTTTTCTTTACATTGCATTAGGGTGAAAAAGTGGAGGGACTTCAAGCACAGGCTTTGTATCCTTGGAGAGCAAAAAAAGACAACCACCTTAATTTCAACAAAAATGATGTCATCACAGTTTTAGAACAGCAAGATATGTGGTGGTTTGGAGAAGTTCAAGGACAAAAAGGGTGGTTTCCTAAGTCATATGTGAAACTTATTTCAGGCCCCATTAGGAAGTCAACAAGGTATTGTATTTGCTTATACCATACTTCTGTACTATATTGGTTAAATAAATATGAAGAGTTGCTCGCTTGAGTTTTAAAGTTTAGAATCAGCTCTGTAGAAATATTTTTATGTGACTCTTCTCTGTTAGTTTTTTACTCCCATCTCAAAAAATTCAGGTGAGGAATATGTAAGCTGACCTTGATTCTCCTTTCACCATGCACCACCACCAATAGACCTAAAGGATAATCAATAGTCTTAATTATATGTGACTTGCAACTAAGAAATTACTATTTTGACATTATTAATTATAGCTATGTAAGTCTTAGCTAATCTTTTCCCAGAATAAAATGCTATACCTCAAAGCTTAATCACTTACCATTATTCTTGGAGGATGAAACAAACAGAATCTAGTTCTGTGAAAGGTGAAGTCAACGTTAACATCAGTAGTAAAAATTAGAATGTTTTTTGATTTTTTTCTCTTCTGAGGGAGAAGAGGAGGGGCAGCAAATTGTGTATTTCATGCAATTACTTAATTATAACCAAGACTAGTCATCGTACTTGAAAGCTTTAATTTGTAAGTTTACTATCTATTATAAAATTTAGGGCATTGCTTAGGGATACATATGCATATTTTATTTTTAAATACAGTAAGCATCTTCTGAAGAGATTTAGTTTCTTAAATAACTGTTATTCTCTTGTAAAGCATGGATTCTGGTTCTTCAGAAAGCCCTGCTAGTCTGAAAAGAGTAGCATCACCAGCAGCTAAAGCAACTATGTCAGGTGAAGGTAAGCATTCCAAACTGAATGGCATTAACACTATTTTATGGTAATTAAATATAAGCAGTCTGCGTATTACCAAAAATAAGCCCAGAATCACCAAAACAGGCTTGTTTTAAGATCAGGCCTTTTAAAATTGAAGTTCGTCTATGTTTTATATGTAGAAACAATAATTTTAACATTTCTTCTACAGTTTATAGTGTTCCATACATAAATGTTTTGGTATCAGTTCCCAGTGGAACTGTTTAGAATGGGTTTTTGCAGAGGGCCAAGTAAACATGTCCATATTGTGTTTATTTGTAATTCATAGGTAATTCATGATGCCAGGAATTATTAATGAATGTCTCAATTTCACTCAATACTCATTTCCATTGTTTCATTAAAGCTCTCTGTAACTGACTGTAGTTTCTTTATTTGAAAGTTGTGATCCTTATGGTCAAAGCTACGCCTCATTTTGAAGGATGGAGCATATGGGGCACAGACAGATAACTGTCAGGTCTCTGGAGGGTTTTAAAAGACTTTCATTCTTGGTTGTTACCACTCTTCAACTGTTTCCATGTGAGCTGTGCTGACAGGCTGTGGACACTCTAATCCACTTCAGTGCAGTGTCTGTTAGGTTAACTTAAATCACAGTCAGAGTAAGTTAATGGATCTAAATTTAGTTTTCAAATTAACATCTACATAATCTCTTCAGAATGCATTGCATTTTTCAACTACAGTTCTACATATAATTTCGAGTGGAAAAGTCTCTTTGGTTATTGATGTATTTGATGTCCTAGTGACATGAACACTACAGAAATCAAAAGAAGAGAATGTTAAAGATCTATCCAAAGTGGAAAGAGAGGTGATCAGTTATTTCAAAACATAACTAGTCTTGCTCAGTATGTATTTCATTAAAGCAATTTGGAAATGCTAAGTCTTTTTCTGTAAAGTATAGGATAAAGTATAGGATATCTCAGGTTATATGTTAGTATTAAAAGGGACACAATATATATAAAAACATTTCAAAAAAAGCTGTTTTTTTAAGAAATAATAGAAGATGCTAAATCCATATTTTATTAGATGTAGAGAACGTAAGAGAATATACATGTATATAGTGTACATTGTGAATTTTAATGTGTCTGTGTGCTTGTGTACAAACAGATGTATGTCTTCTTCAACTGCAGTTGTTAGGTAAACCATCTCTTAGCTTTCATTAAGAAAATTTATTGTGGATTGAATTCTTGCTGAAGGTCAGTAGTCAAGCTGAGGGTTTTTGTCAGATTTACTGTTCAAGTAAATGGAACAATTGCCAGTTGCAATGGAATACTTGAACATCTCTGTCAAGCATGCATGATAGTCTTCCTGAAATATTGTGACCTGTTCTTAATTCCAGAGCTGATCATAGAAACATAGGATATAATCTTCAGTAACCTATTTCATGTCCATGTAAAGTGTGTTAATGCTCACTTAAATAAGAATGTATCAAGTTGAGTTTAAAGTGTTAATGAATTGTCCAAAATCCTTGCAATCCTTTATGTAAAATTGTTTTTCATGTAGTTCTGTGAGACGGTTATGCACTGCATTACTTAACATCAGTCTAGTGTTTTTGCACTTGAATGCTAAGTAGGTGACCGTGTTTTAACAAAACAGAACACATTCAGGCTTTGTCTTGACATTTCCCAGCCATCTGTTTCATAAGATGCAATGAGATGTGTACTCTTTATGCAAACCTTCAAGTAACGAAAGAATTCATTGTACATGAGAGCCAAGCAGAGTATGTAAGATCTGCAGATGTTTGGATACTGAGATTTTTTTCTGTCCTCAAATCTGAAAATGCAAGTCATCAGCACAAATCAGAAACCAATGGGAAATGTGTTCAGAGTAGTTTCTGATATAAAGTAATAATGTATGTACATTTTAATTATACTAGCAAACTATTTTACCAAAAAGATTCCCCCAAGGCAGACTTTTGATAGATTGTATTTAGTTCTGCTATATATTTCATTTTATACATTAAATATTGAAGCTTTATGATTAAAGTAATTAATCAATTTATCTTCTATCTAGCCTCTAGTTAGATCATATTCTATTCGTCTTTGCAAATGATAATTGAGCAGTTTATCAAGTGTTTCCCAATGTTGTGTATCTATTTCCTTCTTTCAGAGTATGTTGCTATGTATACTTATGAGAGTTCTGAACAAGGAGACCTAACCTTTCAGCAAGGTGATATGATTCTTGTGACAAAGAAAGATGGCGACTGGTGGACAGGAACACTGGGTGATAAAACAGGAGTTTTCCCTTCTAATTATGTGAGACTCAAAGATTCTGAGGTAGAGACGTTAAGTTGTTTTAAAATTGACCTGGGGGAGTTATGTTTTCTTTGGTGTTGTGAACCACTGACTTACAAATATCACTGCAAGGGAAAAAAAAGTATTTGCTGAACATGAATTTGGAAAAGGAAAGCAAGGAAAGGAAAGGACAACTATTCCAACTATTCCTTTGGAAAGGGAAGCAACAGTTACATTTCACAACATAATTTCTTAAGTTACATTCTGAACCATTTATGACAATAACTCTTAGATATGTTAATAGTTAACTTAGCAGTTTTATGGAGATAAATAAAAACAGCTATGATTCCTTTTTTTTCCAGGTAAGTTTTTAATGATTAAGTTGTATCCATCTGTAATTTTCCTTAGAAAAGAAATTAACACTGTTTCAGTGTTCTTTTGACCCAGGGAAGCAAATTGGCCATTAAACTTAGCTAATTACTGTATTTATTGATTGAATAGTAGAGATCCTGTCTCATCTGATTTTATCCTGGAATAATCTGATAGAGCGTGTCTGTGCTAAACTTTTTTTTAGACATTCTTAAGAGAGATGCATTCTCATTTATGTTCCTTGTCTATTTGGGAGGATAACTCTCACCTACCAGTAGGAATTGGCTTATTGTCAGCTGTATACAGTACTGATCTCTTGATGAAAAGGATTTTTTGTTTGTGTCTCTGAGAATTATAGGTTTTTTTTTAAGTAAATAAATACAAATTTATTTAGGTGTCCTGGTGGACAACAGGCTGACCATGAGCCAGGAGCACTGTGCTCTTCTGCCCCACAAGATCAGTGGTATCTTGGGGTGCATTAGAAAGAGCAGGTCAAGGGAGGTGATCCTCCCCCTCTCTTCTACCCTGGTGAGGCCACATCTGGAGTATCGTGTTCCATTCTGTGCTCCTCAGTCAAGAATTTCAATCTTCATTTTAGAACAGAAATGTTGTGCTTTATGTTTAGCATGTACTTTGGGGTATGCCTGTGCTCTTTCCTGCCATTTCAGTTTCATCAAATCTAGAATCATAGAACAGCCCAGGTTGGAAGAGACCTTGAATGATCATCAGGTCAAACCTTAAATCTGTCTAGTGACTATGGTGCTGCAAACCAAGTTGGATCTAGTCCCAGACTAGTTTAGAAGTTCTTAACAGTTCAGTTATTGGAAGTATTGTAGCACTGTGGATTCCACCATAGCAAGATAACTTGTCTTTTTGTCAGAGAGGCAGTGTTTCTTAGAG
This sequence comes from Numida meleagris, assembly GCF_002078875.1. Taxonomy (NCBI): domain Eukaryota; kingdom Metazoa; phylum Chordata; class Aves; order Galliformes; family Numididae; genus Numida; species Numida meleagris. The sequence goes on from NC_034409.1 coordinate 103,538,932, forward strand.
TAGCAAGTTGGGATGTCACCTCATTAGGCGCAGTAGAGGTTTGTCCTGAAGACTGGGCTCAGTGACAATCCAGACATGCCTTTGGAGTGGAAGCTCTGAACTATATGTCCCCAAGTCTAGCAGCTTGATATGCCTCTAGGCACTGCAACGTCCCTTCAGTTGTGGCAGCAGACATCTTTTGTGGGTCTGTCTCAGGGAAAAGACTGGTTAAGGAAAGCACAACTTTTTGCAGTTCAGGATATGGATTATAGTTCACCCCTGCCAGTAGTTCTTGACGTGTATCACAAAGATGGTGGTTGCTCCATGGTTAGAAATAGGGATACAGATATTTAATTCCCTAGCTGTGGAAGAACATATGACCGTGCAACTGAGTCCTAGGTCTCTTTAGAACTTACTACTTGTAAGTTCATATCATAGTTGATGAATGAGAACTTGCAGTGTCAGCTTCCTGAAGCCATACGAGGCCTAATCCATAGATGGGTAGTAATAGTTGCTAATTAGTTCCTTAACACTGACATACAGGAATGTAACTGAGGTTAAGTTTACTTTGAATACTTTTGAGGGACCTGGTTTTGTTTTCCCGTGAGATATTCCTAACGCACTTTAGTCTCGAAATCTGGGAATTTATATTAAGATATGTTAAGCTGCCTTTTGTGTGTCTTGAAGTATTGGGCGTAGCAAATGCTTGTCCTGTCTGATGGGGAACAGGCACACATATTGGCAAGTCTTTGTAGAGAACTAGAAACAGACATTTAATACAGAGAACTGTGTTTATTAGAGAACTCAGTTTCATGTTTGTCTGATCTCAGCTTGTCTGGGCCTGAAACCACTAAGTGCAGTTTATTAAAAAGTGGTCCGACTGCTCTTTTTGTTGGTGAAAACCACATCTTCAGATAAAATCTTGATGAGAAAAAAGAGCAAAGAGCACAGACCTCATGGAGATTTATATTCAGGATGGTTATTTTCCTGAAGTGATTCACATGCCCCCCAGGAGACAGTAGTTGTTCCAAGTGGATAATTGCCATTACACGTACAAGGTTTTGCTATTCAGCTTGGTCACAGAGCCAGTTTTTGCAAAGGATTTCACAATAGTGGCTGTCTTAACTTTCAGATGTGCTGCTGTGCTTGGACAGCTGCTGGCTGATCATGAAAAATTTTGCTAAAAAAGCAAATTAGTTTACCGTGTTCTGCTCTGTTGACTTAGGCTTGAAAAAGAAGGCAGTGCTGATCTTTCAATAGTGCTCATTTACCTCAAGCAACCATATTAAAGAATTTTCTCTCCCTTAAAGTTTGAGCATATTAACTAAGTGAAAGTCTTTGTGTTCTTCAAGTAAGCAACCTGATGATCCATTCTCAGATTTTTCATTAAATTGAGGTAGTTATGTACAGAATTGTCACAGATTTTTATTTTACCCTGCCTTTCCTTGAGATTGGTGATAATTACCTCTGCATTAGGATATGGAGCTGACATGGTGGATTTGGAAAAACAAAAATTTAGACCCCTCAACTTATGAGACTTTGTATAGATGTTCTGAAAAATATTAGCAGTCAAAACCTATTCAATCTGGATTCGTAAGGCTTTACTGTACAACGCAATTGGTAGTTCTACTGGCTTGTTTTGTTGAATTATCAGAGCAAATTCTTCTTAGCTGTTCAAAAGATTTTATCGTTTGGCACAAAATGTTCTCAAATGCAATTAGTATTAGAGACAAAATGAGTTATTTCCTCTCCACTGTGTTTTTCTTAACAAAAGAATACAAAATATTTCTCCATCTCCTCAGTGGGACCAGAAGTTGTGTCTATCTTTAAGTGTACTGTTTATTTAGATATTTTTCGAATCAGCATTTTCTGTGTATTTCTTCCTTTTAACAAGGATTCAGAGAATCTTCAAATGGAACTCAGGCTTAGTCTGGTTAAGGTGGTGGTTTTGAAACTTCCCTCTCAAAATATGTATGTTTACCAGTGAACTGCAAAGATACAGTGTCACATCCTGCTTTATCTGTCCCTACATGCCTAATCTGACATCCTGGATGCTGGTTAATTGATGTTTTGAAAAAATGTATTTGGAAGTCCAAATACTTGTTCTTTGTTAATAGGGCAAAGTGATGTTTCTCTGCCAGAAACACTTACCTAAGTAGTATCGATTTCTGATATTATTGTATTAGTGCCAGTCCTCTCATTTGGTTCCAGACCTTCTAATTTTTCCTACTCGTGACTGCGGATGAATCCACCATCACTTTGCATGGAACATCTTGTTCCCAGACCTAACTTTAGTCTATGTATCTGATCTCTGCATGATACTTTTGTATTTCACTTTTTAGAGTTAATATAGGTCACAGTGGTCGTAGAGAAAAGTGGAGGGCAGAAGAGAAAGAGAACCAGGGAAAGAAAGGAAGACTTGCTGGCCTTCCAGAAAGTAACTGTAATCAGTCTTTTACAAGAAAGTAACACTGAGACCAAGTGTTTTTTAACTTAATGCATCCACTTTTCACAACCCTTCCCAAAATGTTAACTCAGAAAATGTCAAAGGGTAGTGTGGTATACTAGGTGTATGAAAAGTGCTTTTGTGCCATTTTTTTTTTTTTTAAATGTCTTCCCTATCCTCACTGTCACCTTCCAGTAGCAGTTTCAGGTAATAGGACAAGCACGACAACCCTGCTGAGTTTCCTGCCAATACAGCATTGTGAAGTGTTATAGTTCAGTCTGAAAGATCAGGCTTCTTTAGTAGCTTTCCTGGAAAATGTCCAGAACATTGAAGTCATAGAGAAGCTACAAACTCTTCAAGACAGGTATTTTTCCTAATAATCTATTTTATAGAGGCATTCCCAACCAATACACTTTTTTAAAACAACACTGTTCTCTCAGTCATTCAACTAGATTTTTAGTTATTGCTTTTATTAGTTTCATTATTAAAAATTCCCAACTTTTTAAAATATCAAGTTAACAAGGAGAATATTGAGGATGAAACCATTCTTTTCCTTAGAGGAACTGGTATTCTGAAAACCCTCTGGTCACTATATAGGCTGCAGATATGTGAGGAAGATGCTGAGGGAGAAATTGAGAAGACACTAAGGCATTGTGAACATCACTTGAAGGCAATAGGATATTACATATATTCAGTATTTCTGACCAAAAGACAGTTTAGATTTGCTACGTTGCTGTTATTTGTATCAGACTTTTGTACTGTGATAAGACTGGCAATGAACTAGGAAGAAACAGAGGTAATTATTTAGGGCAAAGGAGGTTTCTGTCCTACACAGAGTATCTACTAAAAAGGTTGGCAAAATGACTGAAGAAGGGGATGTGCAAGGGTAGAATCCAGACCACACCTGGTTTTGAATACTCTAATTACATGTATATGACTAGTCCTGCAAGTGCATTAAAAAAAAAATAAGTAAAGATAACTCTTTCCAAGTGACCGGTGTTCTTAAGGGAAGATTTTTTTTTTTTAACAAGAGAACTGTGAGTTTGTACATTAAGAAGGCTTTTTAAGATAAATTTGTTTTTTCAGAGTAGCTGTTTTCTTAAACAAAACTCAACAGGACTACTTCCATTGCTTGCTAGTTTTCTCATGGCTATTCACAAAGGATTTTCTTGCAAATCTCTTGGCCTGGATGACAGGATATTCATACCTCATCTCAACTCATCTATGTTCAGAGGAAATAGCTGTCGTTGTCAAGACAGATAGCACTTTGCTATTCAGTGTCCTATGCTCTCAGTTGGGCACAAAAAATGATAGTAGGGCTTTTACTAATGTAACACATACCATCTACAAAGTTCGGATAGCTCGTCTTAGGGATGCAGTGAAGGATTTCTACGTTAACTATGCTAATTTGCTGTATAAGAAAATTTGGAACCACAATATGGACAGTATTTAAATAATTGTGTCTAATTATCTTTTTAGGCATTTTTACATTTTGGCTCAACTTGCCAACATTAACATTTTGTAGATACACAGGTTAACAATGAAAATGGTATGTAATTTGGAATTACATTGGTATTTACAGTCAATGAAAGGCAGGAGAGTTCAGGAAAGATGTCTGCACCTTTATATAGCTATCCACTTCTGTACATCATGTTTTTTATTTCTATTATATTAATTGCCATTTCAAATAGTAAGAGTTCCTACAAGAACAGACTTCGAGTTTTTTACCCTCATCTTTGTTCGGTGTGTTAAAATGAAGTACAGTAAATCATTTTAATATACCAAAGATACAATTATGACTGCTAAACTTACATCTCACTCTCTATTTCAAGGCTTCTGGAGCAGCTGGAAAAACAGGAAGCTTAGGGAAGAAACCTGGTAAGTCATGTATACTGACAGCACCTGATATTAAGTACTGTGTATATCTAGTCAGTGAAAAATTTCAGTGGGAACAAAATCTTTTCCATAATAGTAAATCATTTGCTTTTTGCCATTTATATCTTATGAAATACACTGTTATGCTTTAGTCATTTACATTAATGAAAACTGTTGTTTATATTAAAATAATGTATAACTTGTTCATCACTGTGTTGAAGTAGCATATATAGCTAGAGAATAAAAATCTACGTGCTCAAAAATGAGTGTAAACTAAACCAAACAGAACAGTGGAAGCCCCCAAAATGCTCAAGCTTCCCAGTGTCTCTGAAATGGAAGTACACATTCCACACTGTGGTTTCACAGCTTTGCCCCAATATGGTATACATTGACTCTGAGCTCCTGTGTCTGCTTCCCATTTTCAAGAGCACATACCTTGTATATGTGCCACGTAGCTTATTGCCTGTCAAGCCTGGTCATATTGCAGAAGATCACGTTGCAGGTTGTTATTTGGCTAGAAAGAAGTCCTCTGGTTCTTGGGGTAGGGGTCGGGGGAAGGGCTGTCCTTTCAAACAGCTGTTTTTCCAAAGATCTTTTAAAAAGTGCATTCTCTGCCAGTGGCAGGCATTTGTAAACTTTCCCAAAGACTTCTCTTTTTTTCTCCTCGGTGTATTTATTTGCTCCTATACCAAAGAGATTATTTTGCATCAAGTTGAACTAAATTAGGGGATGCTCGATGCTTTGTCCCTTTCTCTGAGGCTTATTTAGTTGCTTAGTGAGGGGGTTCAAGGATGTGGATTACCAAATCTTGCCTATTTCCATACACACATACATACTCATATACATGTTTTGTTTTGTGGGGAGAAAGTGACTTTTTGTCTGCCTGAACTGGTTCACTGTGCAAGTGTGTAAGAGAAAAGAGGAAGGATACGGAATAGATTGTAGTAGTCCCAACTTAATTCGTCTTATTTTACCTCTGCTCTTGGCGAACCTTACTGATCTATCTATGGAAAGAAGGGTTTGGACGTAAACTAGTTCTGCCCTTTTAAACTTTGCTTTGAATAACCACAGTTGTGTTAATAGATTAAAAGTTTGAGAGAGGCAGAAAAGAGTTCCAGAAAACCTGTAAAAGTGATACCTGGTAGCAATAATGCAAACATACTGATAGGTCTGGCTACTGTTTCTATGCTTGGGAGAGTGAAGTGTAACAGGACTTCAGCCTTGAGTACCAGCCTTATAATCACTGATGTTCTGAATCTGAACATTCAGGGAAGCAGAGACTGGGATTGTGCTGAAAAAAGGTGTATTTAGAAGCTTTTGGAATTTAAGAACAGTTTAAGAACAGTCCTGCCTATTTTTCAGCAAGGAAGTTCATTGATGTTTTTGCCATAGCAGAGCTGCAATAGCTCAGCCAACAGAAGTGAAATGCTAATAAATGAGGTGAAATATTCCAGTTTATTCTAGAAGCAGCAGGATGAGTAAGTGAGTGTTGGAAATACTGTGTGTTTGACAAGGAAAAGAAAATGCTATCTTTGGGAATTTAAGCGGCGTTATGGGGACAACTATATCTGTGAGAAGACGTTTATTTCTTTTTCTAAATGAGTCTGTTTTGGTAGAGGACAGGTTCTCCTGCCCTGAGCTGTAAATGAATTGGATCTCTTCTTAGTAATTCAGTATTTAAATATACCAAAATTAGAAGTCCTTCCTGGACCAGAAGCTTTTTTTTTTTTCCTTTTTTTCTTACACAAACAACCAAAAACCAAAAAAAACCCCGAACTTATTTTTCTGCATGTTTTCCTCCAACTTCCTGCTTCTCTTTGACTTGTGAGAGCTAGATATTAACTTGTAATTCAGATCAGTCCACAGTAAAAATTCTTCATGCTGCCAGTTGGTGAAAGGGGATCTCTGATATCTGGAGCCATGTTGATTGTAATTTCGTAGATAAAAATGTGATGTTTCTTTTTCTGAGTTACAAGCTATAAGATTTTTGCTCTCTCAATAGAATGGCACAGTATGATATATTGAAGATTATAGTTTTTATGTTAGAGAGAGGTTTTTGTGTAATTACAAAAACGACTTTGACCAATTCACACATTTAGTTTCTTTGCTGGTGTTCGTTTTGCCTTCTGAGTTGCTCTGAGGTGGATGAATTGATGCAATTGTGTAAAACCTACAACTCAAGGAGCTTGTAGATCTTTCAGCAGTACGGCCATGTTTCCTGACAAAAAGCTTGCTTTCTTTGTCTTCATACAGGACAGTCTGTGCTGCTGCTGGATTTTCTCTGTGTAGGCCTTTCTATTCTCCTACCCTCATGTATTGTATTTACTTAGCATTTCTTTCTTCCATCTTCTACTTTGACAGTGGAAATGCTACTTTTTAGGTTCCAGATCCATGTGCAAAGCATCTTTCTGACTCTCAACTAGGAGCTTTTTCATCACCTGTTTGTTTCACGCTTTTACCAAAGGTTTCCAAGAATCACTGCATTAAATATTCTCTCTCCATCACCCTAAACATGTTTTGATGACATGATAAACTTGACTTAAAAGCTATCAGTCAGACATAGCAGCCCTAACTGCAGCCATTTATAAGTTCCCATCAGTTCAAATCTGCTCAGAAATGGGTTAACCCTGCCAGACTTTGTGGTGATTAAGTTTTCACCTGTATTTCCACAACTACTGTAAAATGGTATGAACTGCTCGATCCACTTTTGCTAGTGTAACTGAGAGAATTGTGTGCTTAGCATTACTCTCTTGTCTGATTTTTGCTGCTAGGTAAATCAAATAAGGCACCAGTTTTCTATTAATGTCCACGAAAGAAAGGTTTCAAAATAAATCCTGCCTGTTGGATTTCAGAAACTTCCATTTCTTGTTTAGTGTGGTGGTGTGAATTTTTTTTGCAGGCCTTCATTAGTTTGCACCTCTCTTACTGCGTCTTTTTCATTATATTGTCATCACCATCTATCTCTTTGTAGGGAACATAGTCGAAACTGATGCTACAAAAATGTGTTTATTGGAAAACAGGATTTATGATACTTGATTTTAAGAGCCATATGGCTTTAATGATGGTCATTATTCTTCTCCAGATATTTTTTGTATCCTACCCATACAGCTGTTGCATCTCTGTTGTCTTATTCCTGTACTGCTGTGACCTTTTTAAGGAGGAACTTGTGATCTGTTTTGTAATTATAGTTTGTTACAGTTTTATGGAAGAAATTATGAAATGGATATACTGTGCCAGTGATAATAGCAGAGTTGATATTGTTTAGAATGTGTTCATTTTTTTTCCAGATTAACTTTTTTTTTTCTTCCTGCTTTAACAGAAATTGCCCAAGTTATTGCCTCTTACACAGCAACGGGTCCAGAGCAACTCACCCTTGCTCCCGGTCAGTTGATTCTGATCAGAAAGAAGAACCCAGGTGGCTGGTGGGAAGGAGAGCTCCAAGTGAGTTACTGTTTTTTGAAATAAAATTGCATGTAAAAGAGCCTGTAAATTTTTTTTTTATAGTTCTAAATGATAAATGTGTCAATGCTAAATACATAATTTTGAAAATGTTCTGCAGCTAATCTTTTACAAGTAAAATGCCTTTTCATTGTAATTCATTGAAACTGAAATGACTTTGGAGAATGGCTGGAGGAAACCATATTGCTTCACTGTGAGGCAAAGATACCCATCTCATGAGTCAGACCCAGCCTGCAATCTGCTCTCCTGTTCATTTTCCTGGAGGCTGGGTGTTTGACCTAGTTCAAACTTAAATATTTTTTTCCTCATTACTACTTACCTTTTTCACTTCTCCCGGTGATATTTTTTCATTTCTTTGTGGATAAATCATTTTCCAAGATTGCTTTACTTTTCATTCACACTCACCTTTATGTTGTAAACTTGTAACTTGAGACTCAAATTAAAATTTATTTTAAGACACAAAATAAGCTTTACTTGGCAAGAGCTGTCACAATTACCACTTATTAACTCATGAGCAGAGTGAGTTGTTCGGTGGGTTTTTTTATTGTTGTTTGGTTTTTAATTTTTTATTGTGTAAATTCTTATCTGTAATTTTGGATACCACACTATCTTACATTTAGTTTTACAAGTATTTTTTTTCATTTGATGTCTTGTTCATGTTCTTTTCATTCTCCTATTTTAATACTAATGTTAGTCTTTCCTCCTCTATTACATGAGCCCAAAAGCTAATGGAACAATATGGTGAAATGAGTTGAAGAACTGATTAAAAATAAAAGCAACAATAACAAAAAAACTGTTGTAAGATGACTACTAGATTTGGAGAAGGACATTGATATTAACTTCTTAATGCATTTAATTTTTAAGTGGCAGATTTTTTTTAGAAGCATGTATTACCGTTAAGTTTCAACCTGATGTGTATTTTGAGTATACTTGTCTTAGTTGAAGGTAAAATAAAGTAGGGTAAATGTGTTAAGCATTACGTTGCTGGATTTAATGCAGAATATCTTAAAATGAATGGTCTAGAAACACTTTAGATCAAAAGCTTTCATTGTCAGTAAAGAGAGGGAAGAAAATAGTGAAAGAATAGTTTTTGTTTGGTGTCTTTTGAATTAAAATTAGTATCTGTTTTCTTTTATAAGCAATATTCTTTGTACTCAAAATTCCAACCTTAACCTAACTAAAAAAAGAAGTAGTTTAAATAATTCTTAATATAGATTTAAAAATTCAGAAGCTGAGATTTGAATTAAAGTTTATTATAAAACTTTCATAGCTGAGAAAAATTAAAGATATTTCTTCTGATTTAATTTGCAAAGCACAGTGTAGTTGATGAAATAACAGGATGCAGATTCTGTCAGATTGCTAGCCTGCTTTGGTAACACAAGCTTTAACACACTTGTTTGGGCCTGCATCTTTCTGCCCCGACATCCTGTTTCTGACAGTGACTAGTAGCTGCTGTGTTACAAACCTTACAGCTCCACTCTATGTCATGTATGTGGTAATCTGTTTCTGTTTGTGCACACACGTTCTAATATGTGTGTGTACCACATTTTGCACTGGTGCTCTCTGACAGCATGAGAACATCTAACGTGCTTTCCAAAACCTTAACATCTGTTAATTAAGATCATTTGGATAGTTTGATTGGATTCTGGCTTTGGGATTTTGTATTTGAATCCAAACTTGACAAACTTTTTCAGCTCATAATGTTTTGCTGTAGTTCTAGCACTTGGTTAATGTGACGTACGTTTGTACTCCTCCACCTATTGTTCAAGCAGGAGAGGCTAATACAAAGTTTAGAAACCATTTCTTGAAAGAAGAGAGGTAATTGAGATTCTTAATCTCTACTTACAATCCAGCTATCAATTTAAATGCAATTATTGGCATAATAAAAAAGCATTTTAATGGTGTCATTCTTTATTGTGGTACCTAGCCTGCCATTCTAGAGTTAAGGTTTAAAAAGAAAAAATCAAAAGAAATTTTTTAGAAGGAGCAATATTGTAGTTTTATTTATAAAGCACACAAAGTAGGAAAACTTAAGTGAAAACTCAAATTAGTAGTAAATAAGTCTTTAGTTGTAATAAAAGCTTGCTTCATATAATAGGAAGCATCATAACATTGAACCATCACCGTGAAAATAGCTGACTGTTTCCTTATAAAATGAATTTTACTTGAAATATTCAATGTGACTTCAAGTAGTCAAGATATTGGCTGAACTGCCTTGCCTAAGGTTCTATTGATATGCTTAGTCCTCTTAAAAGAATTGTGTTTTTTTTTTTTCTTTTACCAGGCACGAGGGAAAAAACGACAAATAGGATGGTTCCCTGCTAATTATGTAAAACTTTTGAGCCCTGGTACCAGTAAAACTACACCAACCGAGCTACCTAAATCAACAGCATTACCTTCAGGTAAGTAATGCATTAATGAAGTTGCTGTTGTAATGCATATCATTTACAGTAAGACTTCTAACGTTAATTACAGGCATTAAATATATGCCACAGTAGTCACTTTGGTAAAGCAATTTTATTTATTTTTTTTACTGTTAAGCAAGGAGAGCATACGGTTGGTTTCTATGTTTACTGTGGTGATCCCCGAGGTATATCTGTAGAGTGGCATTACACCTTAAAGAGTAAAATGTTAAAATTATAAGTCCTGTTGGTTGCAGTAACTGTAATGAGGGAGTTTTTAAAGGTTTAGAATGGTCTGTGGGCTTATCAGCGGAGGCATTTGTCACTCAGGACTTTTTATTTTTCCTAAGATGAAGAGTGAGAAAACTACACAAGTATGGAGTTTTTTGTCCTTGATAGTTAAAGGTTATGAAAGGACACAGGAGTGATAGACCTTTGTACTTTTAAAATCTATTTGCTACAGCTCCAGCATGAGCAATATCAGCTCGGTCAGTCTACAGCAAAATATAAAGCCAGGCAGAAGACTGAGAACAAAAAGATCATTTCTTGTGATTGTTTCGGTCCTTAAGCATTTTGGGTTTGCTAGTTTTGTGGTACCAGGTAAAGAAGATTGTTGACAATCAATAATGTGTAGAATAGTTCATTTTCTTCCATAATACGCAAAGATTTGAGGCAGTTGTCAATGATTTTGTGTTCTGTAGATAAATTGGTCTCTTAGCACTGAGAAACAATATCTCAGTGTGAAGGGAGTTTTTGTTTGCTTGTTATTTCAAGTTTGACAATTCAGGACTTTTGATGCATGCTAATAAAAATTCCAGAATAAATTTTCTACACATTTCTCATTGCCTATAGAGCATGGAAATCTTAATGCCATTCATTCTAATCAAATTCAGCTTTGTTAAAGACCCGTTATTTTGGAGAGTGAGAAGAAATAAGACCATCTTGCCTTTCTAACTTGCTGTGTGGTTAATATGTTAAGAGGTTAACTTTTGAGAAGCACCTTTACAGAGTGAGCGTGTTAGTGAAGAATCTTATTATAGCAAAAGACATGGAAAGCTTAAAGAAAAACAGTGCTCAAGGTGGTGCATTGTGAAGAGTGTAAGAGTGTGTCATGACTATCTAGGTTTTAAAGGCAGGGGATCCATCAGAAGCCTCCCTTTCTTTTGTCATTTTGTTTGTTTTGATGCATAGGCTCTCCATGTATCATACTGTGATGCAAACTGCATGGCTTTAAACAACCTTTAAATATTCTGTTGCATGGACTTTTTTGTTTTATACTTTGAATGTTTTCTTCATTTCCAACTGTTTCATACCTGTTCTGTTCCAAACTTGCATCAAGAACGTCTCCTTCCTGGTTCTAAGAAATGAGAAGAGCTGCTAACGCTACTTGAGCTGATCAGGCACAAGGAAGTTCACAGTACAGCAGCAGCTGGAAAGGCATTTCAACCATTCTGTGTGTTTAAAGGAAGAAAGGCAACATTATAGCTTGTACTGATCATGAGTGTACTGTGAGAACCTGGATTTCTTCTGCCATTGACTAGTATTAATCAACAGGCAAAATCTTTCTAAAAAGGAAACAAAGAGCTAAAAAGCACTGGAGCTCAAATAAGGCTTTAGCCTACTTCTGTAGTTAGCAATGAATTTTGGAGCTGTTGCTGTTAGTTGTTTAACATAATTGAAGAACTTCCTTGCTGGGACTACTCTAATACCTTTATATAAAAGACCGAGGTGCTTTCTAAACAAGATCAAGATGAGTTCACTGCTTCAAGCTCAATGGAGGAGTCCCATCTCTTCAAGAACTCTCTTAAATTACCTCCCTAAGTTTTAGGTGGTTGTTGAGATCCCATTTAGATATTCTGATGATACTACTGGTCAACACCAAATTCCATGAAATTCTTTGAAGTACAGGAGAGTAATCTGAATGGAAAAATTCCTGGAAGAAACTAACTCTAGAATGGGTTACAAATCTGTTAATGTACATACTGTATTCAAGTATGGTCTAGTTTAAGCTTTTTATTGTCCCTAATTTTAGTAATAGCCTGTAAACATTTAACAAGAATGTTGTAAAGCAGATTCACAGGTCTTTAAAGTGAAATATGAGCATCAGTGCTGTTAATATATATATTTATATATGTTAAATGTTAAATATTAAATATATGTACACATATATATTTGATTGTGAAGTTTGCAAACAGGCATGAAGTATTAACTGAAAGGAGCTGAGTAATTTCTGGAATATAAATTCCAAAAAGAGGAAGGAACTATTTGACAAATTTAATTAAATTGCTGGCTGTGTACAAGAATGAAAATACAAGAAAATTGCAGATTGAGAATAGAGACAACCTGACAGGAAGGCTTATTTAGCCAGCAGTGTTTTGTCTTAAGGCAAAATACCAGAAGCCCTGTGTCTTGGCATGGAGAAATCAGCAGAGAAATAGAGGAAATTATATAACTTAAATAAACAGTCCTCCTGCTTTAGAGAATTAAGAAAATTGCTCTATTATAACTGAACAGAAACCACTGTATCCTGAGAACCATCCAGGTTTGATGAGTTTTATAGTAAGAAAATAGAAAATATGCTGTGGGCAACAGTCCTGTGGAGCCAAAGGGACACCCTAAATGGCCTTGTAGCTTTTTACTTTTTTCACCTTTCCAAGGTTTTTATGTTCCTAATGTCTATGGGGCAGCACAAGGGTATTACCATTGCTTTTCTCTTGAGTTAAAGATCTGTTCAGCATGTTCGGTGCTAATTAGAAATGAGTGCCTTTCTCAAATAATAGAACTTAAAATGTTTCCTAAGCTTTTCTGTCCATTGAATGGTTCTTCTAGAAAGGATACTTATTTAGAACAGGGTGGTGAGGATGGAAAATGCTAATTTTATAAATATATAACAAATTTGGTGCTTTTATGGGCAGAAATATGTACATATAAAGCTGAAAAGAAGTATCAGTAGAAAGCTAACATCCTTTCAGTGTTTGACTTTTTCTTAAAATTCTTAATTTTTCCAGTCTCCCACTGTTGAGAGCTTTCTATCAAAAATATCTTGGGGGCAGTTCCAGTAGGTTACACTGTTCTCAGTTTGCAGTGTTGTGCTCTGCCCTTCCTATTGTGATCCTGACCCCTCAGTAAGCTGACTGAGAGGGTAAATCTGTGTGGAAAGTCTTTGTTTTTTTTTTACATGACCTTGAGCCAAATTGTTGAGGGCTTGGATAAATTCTGGTACAGGGGCAGAGGAGAGAGGGGCAGGAGCACGGTAGTGCCAGTGTAGATCAGTGTAGTATCATGGAACTATACTGTGATATCTGCAGTGCTTACACGTAGTTTATGGTTTGTTGAAACATTACCAGTGCTATAGAACTCTTCCTTTATCTTACAGTGTGCCAAGTAATTGGCATGTATGACTACACTGCACAGAATGATGATGAGCTAGCATTCAATAAAGGCCAGATTATAAACGTCCTTAACAAGGAAGACCCAGACTGGTGGAAAGGGGAGGTGAATGGACAAGTGGGTCTCTTCCCATCCAACTATGTGAAGCTGACAACAGATATGGACCCAAGCCAGCAATGTAAGTGACCCTCTCTGCTGCCATGCTGTGATTATTTTTGTAGTACTTTAAGACGAAACATGCAGCATTGCTGTGTTTCTGCTGTGGTTAGCAGAACTCAATGCTTCACCACTGCTGCACTTGGCAAAGTCTCTTTGAAGACCTTCTGTAATGCAAACCTTATTTTATGTTTGTTTTATTTTTAGTTCCCATCCCCTTTGTAGCATGTTACCCTTTATCATTTTTGCACCATGCTGTTTACATGCCTGACTCATTTTCCTAGCTTGAATTTGCTCATTGTTTTGTTTTGCTTATGTGTTGTTTTCCTCCTTTTTCTAGGAATCATATGTTGTCCATCCCCCACTCAGGCTTGAAAGTCCTCAAAGAGACCCACTATCCCATATCACTGCCCAGAGGGATGATGGGAGATGCAGCCTTGATCATGTGACTTCCAGCATGATCATCTACTGCCTTCTGAGTAGAAGAACACACTGCAGAGCAGTTTACCTCATTTTACATTAGTTGCATGTAATCACAATGTTTGAGTTAATTACCTACAGATATAGACGCAAAATTAAATGAAACAAAAAGAAAAAACCACAAAAAAATCAGAGGATAGTGGGTCCTTTTGTGGCTTTCATAGTTACCAGACTAATTTTTCCACCTTTGCACAGGTGCTTTTGCAGTTTTAAAATTATTTTTAAATATATATTTTAGCCTTTTAAAGGAAAAGTATAAATTAAATTTCTTCATTTTAATTTTGTTTTTGCAAAAAGACCCACTATCAAGGAATGCTGCATGTGCTGTTAAATTTGTTCCAAATGTCCATAAATTTGAGACTTTATGTATCTTTCTTTTTTATTGTTCACTTGTCCAGTGTTGTCAGTATGTCTTTTTTTTTAATTATTTCAAAAGAACAGAAGGAGTTAAATCAGTTTAAGGAACTTTAAATGTGCCCAATTACAGATAAGGTATTTTGTTGTAGTTCTTGTACTATATGTATCAGGTGTTCCTTGTTGAGTGTGTAATACATTGTGGAGAGAAGAAATTAACTTCCTTCTGATGCAAGAGATACTAACCTTACATAATGTTGTTATCCCAGTTATGTTAATTTTATTTTGCACATTACTTGTAGCTGCATACAATTAGAGAACACCCTGGTTTGTGTTTGTCTCAGATGTTTCTTTTTTTGCATTTTCGTGTCAAAAAATCAATAGAATGCTACATTCATGTGGTGTTTGAACATTAACTTCTTTTTTTTTTTTTCATCTTGGTTACATGAAGTTCATGAAGCTGATTTTTCATTTTTACTTTCTCATGACTATGGAACAACACTTTCTGAACAAGTAATTTTCCTGACAAGAAAGAATGTATAGAAATATCTCCCTGCAATTAATTTCCAATGTTTACATTTTTTTTAAACTAGACTGTGGAATTTATACAAATTAATATTAAATGGAGCTTACAGTCAAATTTATGTAGTAGATGTGCTGTAGCTAAGCCATGTTTGCCTTTCCAGCATTAGTTACGAGCTCTTGATGAAATGCCTGGTGCTGTCAGTGCAGAAACCCTCTCTACCCAATGCCTCAAGCACAATATAGCAGTTATACTAATTACTTTACCATTTAGTTATCTTCTGTTTTATGTACTCCATTTATTTCTATATTTCATGCTGGCAGTGTTGTAGAATTTCTAATCCTACCCCATCTCCCTCCTTCTGACCCACCATGCGGTGCAAAGAACCAGTGAAGCTCCGTATTCAATTGCACTTCAGTATTTCATCAATATGAATGTAAAATATATAAATATATAAAAACCTGCAGCTTTAACAACTGTAATACAGCCTTTAAAATTAGTCACATGTATAGATAATTAAATTCTTCATATAAAAGCTAGACTAAAATGTGTTTGTTGTCTTGTTGCTGTGTACACGCAGAATTCACCAAGTGGCATTAGTGCATGTAATGAATTTGCCACCAGAATAGCCTGAAGCCCACCTGTTTAATTTCTGAATGACACCCGTGTTGTTACTTTGAATATTATTTGATTATAATTACTCAGATTCATTGTGATCAGCTGCAAACTTTTGCACCTTTCCTTCTCTAGTCAATGCCTTCTACGTGTTATAGATCAGTAGGTACTTTTTGACACTATGCTAGTAGATATATGACGTATACTTTTTTATTTTACCATGGGTTTACATTGACCTAGGCTCTGCATTGTATGCCAGAAGCTCTAGTCTTAAAACATGCACAATTGCACAGATTTTCTTTATTTTTAAGATAGTATCTAACATGCACAATTTTTTCCTTTATCACTCTGCCATAAAAAAGGTTTTCTTCTCCGTAGCCATTTGCTGAACACAGTGTTGCCTCATATCTGACAGACATTGAACATAACTTAATACTTGTAATTTTCAGTTACTGTTGTTTTGCTTGCTGAGAACTATGTAGCAGATTCTTCTCCATTATTTCAATATTTCATGCATTAAAATGTTATTTTAATGGAAGGGTATCTCTATGTTCCCATAATGAGCTATTGTGTTGAAAGATTCATAACTTGACTAAAAGCTTTTGTCCTAAGGGACTCTCTGGTTTTTATGACTTCAGGCCAGAAACAGACGTTCTCTACACACTGAAATATTGGCAATACTTTGGATATAGGAGATTCAGATGCTGCTTTTTTAATTATTATTATTACATTAAAGGAGAAAAAAAATAAAACTATTACAACATCTGCAGGTTCTATGTTTTCTAACATGCTTCTTAAAAATACTAAGAGTGATGTCTCATGAAAGATATTCAGAGTCACAGTGCCCTAAAAGTTCCTGAGGTCAATTTTCCACTGAATTGAATAGAACAGACTGAAGTTGTCCCTCTGTAGACGCACACACTGGTGTATGTTGTGCCAGGATTCCTCGCACAGAAGAGTACTGTGTATTATTCAACTGAGCAACATCACATAAATCAGTCTACTCTTGAGAACAATTAACTCACAAAAACCTCAAAACACATTTAAAATGTCCTGGACTAAGATACTCAGACCATTGTGGCTTATAATGAAATTTATTGTTGAAAGACCTATAATGTTTATTTACTCAATTATTAAAAAGTCTTATGCATACTACTGTAGATCAGCATGGTAGTGTTTGAACTTACTCATAATCAGTTATTTCCCCTGGGTAGCAGGGAACATGACATTGCACTTATTCTCTCTTGCCTGTCTGGATTTTTGTTAATATATGTGAGAAAGGGAGTATGAAAATAATTCTTTTATAAAGAAAATGGATTATTTCCATCAAAAATAATAGTTTTTCAGGATTGTGTCTCAATCCAGTTTTGACTCTCTTCTCCTTAGTCATTCATCTGAGAAGCTCTTTAGCCTCCTAAAACCACACAATTACCTCCCAAAATACACTTGTCTCCTGTGATGGAGATGTGCCCACACTCTTGTCTCTTCAGTTTTTGAATTTGTGGCTGCAAAGCCAACAAACACTCATCTTGGTCAAGGCTGAAATAAGATTCCAAGACCTACATAGACAAAGATAAGAAATCATTCAGATTATTTTAATTTTGATTTACATTTTAAGACAACATTAAGAAGAAGAGCAGCCCTGTGGCTGCCTAATCAGTTGAATGTATTCTTTATATCAACTTTCATTTGTGAAGTACCTTTTCCCATTGCAGCAGGAAATCAGGAAAAGGAGCCGTCACTTGAGGGACGTAGATGGGACTGCATCTAGAGAGTGCTTCAACTTCTGGCAGTTCTTCTTCTTCAGAGTTTTTCTGTTAATCTTGAGAAAAAATTCTTCTGTATTCACAGAAGGAATTATTCTGTATTCTGGTGGAATTGTTTTAATTAAATATTTCATGGACGATGTATCTGCTAGTGTGTTTAAGTGGACAGATTTTTTTACATGAGGTAATTCTACATCAAGTGAATATACAGCTTTTAAAAGAGGTTGGAGTCCCCATAGCGTTATGTTGCTCCATGATCACAGTACTTGGCTCCATGTTCCAGCATAAGCTTCTCATTTTTTTGTGTGTGTAGCCCACCTCTTTGAGTGTCCCCTCCACAGCAGCTTTACCTAGCAGCAAGAAAAAAGCTCAGTGCTTCTGCTCTACTCTGATCTTGACTTGCATTTGGCCCATCACGGTGCCCGTTTGTACCCCGAGTCAGCTGAGCTGATGCTGCTGGCTCCACCGATGCCTATACAGCTGTGAGCTGGTGCCAGCACTGCCAAAGCGCTGCTCTGCACTGGGCTCACATCAGTATCAGAGACAGCAATTTTTTGCACCCTGGTCTAGCTTGCTGAAACTTGATTTCATGGATTATTTTTCCCATCATATTCATCTCTGACAAGTACATTTTTCTCTGATGGATTGTTTCGTATGTTGGAGTAATTCTGTTACAGTCCATCTGGTTCAATTCCTTCACATTACTTTTTTTTTTGGAGGGGAAGACCTGGAGCCAGGAAAGGTAATGGGTGGAGGTCAGCACGAGAAAGGGAAAAACTAATGAAATATTTGAACTTTTAGAATACGAGTTACCCAATTTCTGACTCCAAGTGCAGTACCTATATAGCACCTTTACTTTTGCTGAAGACGATGTGAAGGTAGGTTGAGCAGTTCCATCAGCCTGGATCTGTGGCTGATGCTCTTGACTGATGTGCTGTTACTGTGAAGAAAGTGGTCAGGGGCTCAAGATCGGTCCTGGGTTGTAATTCCAAGGTGAGAGTTAAAGTTCATTGACACAACATAACCAGTCCAGAACTCAGTTAACTTGGACAACAAGAATTGTTACCAGAGATCCTGGAGTTGTTGTTAGGCCTGTGTAGATTGGTGGTGGCAATCCCTCCACTTGATGATAGCTGATTGGTGTGATCAGGAGGAGACACGTGTTGCAGGTGACCCCTCTTAGCAAAAACAAAGTAGCATTTAATATTTTGCAAGTGGGGCTTTCCAGACTTGCTTTGTGATTCTACTTCTGTACGACCCAGAGGAAAATGCTCTGCTCTACCGATAAAAGGGTATACCAGTCCTGTTGGGAAATTCTGAACGCACTGAAATCACTGAAAACAGCTGTGAAATGGGATTTTGCATTACAGAAGACAGAGAAGGAAAGATCTGTCGGATTGCCAGCATATGAGCTGTCCTCATCAAAAGCTTGAAATAGTCTCTCAGTAGAGGGTCCATCCCACAAGGTGTTCACAGGAAATTGGTGTTTGCATCTGAAGCCAGCTGATAAGAAGAATGAATGTTCCAATGCTGTACTTTGAGTGAAGGAATGCTATTGTGGTGCTAGAAGTACTGTTTCTCCTTACTTAAAGTTTTGGAGGAAAACTGATGTAATTTTTTACTGCTTCTGGTTCCCTATAATAGCAGCCCTGCCGGCGGCAGGGGAGTTGGAACTGGATGATCTTTAAGGTCCCTTCTATCCCAGTTCTGTGGTTGGTTCTGTGATGACAGAGTGGACTCCTGTCTACTGTGATCTTGCTGTTACAGTCTGGGTCAGTACGAAGTTATTGTGAAAACAGTTACATTGTTCAGAAAATCTCCCTGAATTTGAAGAAATTAGAAGTTGTGCCTATGTACTTAGATGAGTGAGTTCCGCAACAGAACTGTTTTTCTGAAGGGACGCAATCCATGACACATTGCTTTCAAGCTTAGCAATTAGCTTAGAAAACTCAGATTTTCAGGGGTGCCTTTGCAAGGAAAAGGAAAAACTCATTTGCTTTTTAGAATGGTATTTTAAATTATGTTCTTTAAATTTCTAGAACCCTTAGTTCTACAAGTCATGAAATGATAGGATACCAGATTTCTGACACTGCTTGTGTTCACATCTGTTACACATTTAAAGGACAGAAGGTTATGTATTCACTGCACTGTGAGCATGCTGGATTAACTATCATAATTTCTCCATTGTTTTCTGCGTTTACTAGATTTTTTGGTAGTTAAAGATTCAAATCCAGCTTCTGCAATCTTTCAGATGGTATCCAACGCTTTCTCAGAGTGAGAGAGAAAATAGAAAAGAATGGCATCTGATAACCAAAAAAGCAAATTACAATGCCTAGTTTTAAGTACCTGAATGGCTGTGTGCTTGAGGGACAACGTGTGAGCTTTGAGCTAGAAACCTTAACTGGTTCTGTACTGAGGTAAGGTCCTGGACTTCACCCATAGCAGAACTTTCACATTTGTCAGGGGAAATGCCTGATATCAAGGGTACTTTTGCAGGAGGCCCTTTCACTGGGATGAATTCATGAATGTGTTATTGCAGCTGCACACGGAATTTGGATGTACATAAAAGTACTTTACACAGTATTTTGGCTTCCATGAATAACCAGCCAGAGCCCTGTGGCCTTGACATTCCAGCTTGAAAAAGAACCAACCAAGTTCTCACTTGGTATTTATGATACAAAGATGAGACAACTCTTAATACTTGTGCACCTAATAAAGAAAATCCTTTATGAGAAAAGTCTCTCCTGCATTTTCTGCAGTAACTGCAGTAGGCAATTTTCCCAAATATTAAGCATTCAAGGTCAGGCCCTCCACTGAAGTTCAGAGTAACCCATTTAAGTCCCAGCTGGCTATCTGTCAAGCTGGCCACTGAAATGTAATAGTTCAAAATGTTGAATACTTCCTTCTAAAGGCTGGTGGTGGTTGGAAACATTTCAAGCCAAGGTCGTCGGCATCTTTGAACACTAAAATTCCTCAGCCTCTAGAGAAAAATCATTGAACATTTTGTTCACTTTTAATGAAGCTGACGCTGCGTGGGGAGAACTGATTCTGTTAATTAGAACTGTGATTTACATGATAACTAAGAAAGTGCTTTGAAAGCAGTCACTTGTTAAACAGAATTGAAACTTTTGACTTTAGAAAAATAGCGAGAATTTTGATTATTTCAACTTGAAGTTGCTAATTGATATTTCTCAAAGCCAGCTTTTTAATTTCAAGTGAAGTTTGAATTGCATCTTTGAAAGGACTGCCATACACAGCATTTCAAAGGAGCATTGTCAGCGTGCTGTACTTCCAATCTGATATGTATTCAGCTTCTTACTCATAGGGGAAACTACTTTGACTATCTGTATCAACTTTTTTTTTTAAAAAAAACAAATCCATCTTTATCTTTTCTGGAGTACAGATTAGTTAAAACAAGCTGTCCCAAGGTGTTCAGGAAAAATTTAATGGTGACACATGGTGTACCTTGCTAGTTGTGTTGCTCAGAATCAGGTCCTAAATTATGTTCGAGAAGCTGAAAATACAGTAGATACTACCTAAGTATTAATTTTATATACAATCATCATGACTGATGCTGGTGAGCAGTTAAAAAAAAAAAGCTTTGACCATTTTGAACCCCATGGTGTGAAGGTCTCGTTGAATGTTTTTCAGTCAGATTTTTTTTTCCATGAGGGAAATCTGTTTCAATGAGGAATGTACTGAATTTGCCACTACTTTGTTGAGGGGTGGGGGAAAGAACTAAAATGAAGAATTTTGATTGTGTCAAAGTAATAGATAGTACTTCTTTAAAGCAAAATATTTTAAACCTGTTTCAAAACAACTTTTCTTTCTGAAATGCATTGTATTTTATGCAGAACAGCTGTAAAAACCATTAAAAGTGAAACATGAAGAAAGCATTTTCCTTGCCAATTTCAGAAGAATTTAATTGATCTGTACTGAAACATACCGAAAAAAAACAGGAAAAAAAAGTAGTTAAATATTCTGTTGTAATGCAGAATAGAAAATGGAACGTGAAATTTGGAACATGCTTATAGTGTAGAAATTCTAGAATTTACACAGAAAGTGGTTTGGAAAAACAGAAGGTCAAACTTGATGGAAGATATGTTCTTTGTTATAAGATTTCTTCTTGCTTTTTAAGGTATAGAGCAACAATCAACCCCCTTGGCTCTATCTATAAGCTAGTGAGGTCTGTGAGGTGACTCCACTGACCTTCATGAGTTTTGGCTCAAGTCCTTCGAAACTTCTGCAGCAATTTTTAACTGAAGTGTGAAGAAGTAAATAAACCCTGCTTTGATGAGGATGCCTACTTTGACTAGAATGCTAAAGGTTAAACTTGAATTCAGAGCTGAGAGCTGAAAATCTGAAGAGCTCATCAGAGTGTTAATGTCTCTCTAGTTCTCTTCCTTAATTCAGCTCCCTTTTAGGATAAATCTCTATGTTCTTTGGCATTAATTCCAGTTGAAGTCTTTGTCCCCTTTTTATTAACAGTGATCCATTTGGGGATTTATTTTACAGTGTGGTTCCAGCTGAATGACACAACTAAGGGAAACAGTGAACTTTGGAGTGAGGTTGGAAATGGGCAGGTAGTGGTAAGGGGGACTTTTAAGCTTTACCATCAGAGAGGAGATATTTGGAAATCCTGTCCATGCCGCAGGGAGGTCTGTGTTAGTTGTTTCTGGACTGCATGCTTTCATTTTAATGAGACCTCCATTCACTTGCCTTATTAACTGGTTATCACCTAGAAATAACCTTGATTTAAAAAAAAAAAAAGTTAATGACAATGTTTTTATCCACTAAGAGATGAAGCATTGCAAGCACTGTGTCATTACATGTGAATTATAATTAAATGAACAGGCAGTAGTTACTGTTTGTTAAGAGTTATTTGAACTGCTACTGACCTGGATCAATTTGGAAATGACCATAAGTAAAATCCAGGATTCTTTTGTGTTTTCCAGGGTGTGCAGACTTGCATCTTCTGGATATGTTGACACCTACTGAAAGAAAAAGGCAGGGATACATCCATGAGCTCATTGTCACAGAAGAGAACTACGTAAATGATTTGCAGTTGGTCACAGAGGTAAGGAGGCACAGCACTTTTAGGAGCAGGTTTTATTCACTCATATTTTTGAAGTAAAATTGGATCAATAATTTCACCCTACAAAGTCATTTGATATCGCTGCAATGCTGGACTTCCTAGGAATGATCGGTGTTAAATTTTCATATATGTGCATATATGCATGTCTGGGTGTGGGTGTAACTACTGGTGAGCCCTTGTGTTACCATTGCTGAAATGAAGATGTTTAAATTGTCATTCCGGTCAACTCTTTTCACTCCTGATTTTGAGTGTTTATTTCTCATATGTAAGTTCTTAAAGCACATCATGTGCCAGCTTCCACACTCACAGTGGCACTTAGTTATCACTTAGTCTGTTTCTCTTTCAATGTTACAAGGTACATAGCATCTTTTATGTGGGGAAATTCATACGGGGAATTGATGTGGGCAATTCTTTTGACAGCGAGGGAAAGCCATTTTTTTTGAAAAGGAGGTCAAGTTTTACAAACCTGATACACAATGAGATAAGTCAGAACTTCCATAAAGGAGTCCAAAGTAAAACGTATCTTCCGTTGTTTATCAAAGTAGCCCTGAGATGTTTCACAGGAGACCTGTCACTAAAATTCCCAAGGTTAAAACAGAGTATCCAGGTCACAATGAACAACCACTGAGACCAATTCAGATGGTTATCTTTTAAAGAAATAAGCTGCTCACAGAGGTATTATCAGGGAGACCTGATAATGGGCACACAGCATGCTTGAATTCTGTTCTGCTGAGTACCAAGTGCTACTCTGATATAAAGTTGTCTCACTTCCAGACTAAGGAAGTAAGCATCATCAGTCTTAGCAACTTTGATTATACTCAACATATACTTTCTAAATTGCTTAATTTTCTGAATCTGTAGATCTTCCAGAAACCACTAATGGAATCTGAGCTGCTAACAGAAAAAGAAGTTGCTATGATTTTTGTTAACTGGAAGGAGCTGATTATGTGCAATATAAAACTACTGAAGTAAGTTGTTTGTTTTGTTTTGTTTTGTTTTTCTCCATACTTAGCAATTAAAATGTAACGGGCCTCTTCTTTTAGCTGCATGAAAATATTTGCCACTTATGAAGACAGTAGCCAAAGGAGCCAGGCATTATTCGCTGCTGGAAAAAGCTAGATGTTATTGTTTGCTATGGTTGTACTGAGAAAAATGCAGCAGTTCTTTGCTGAATGAGGATTTGCACTTTATTTGCTCTTAGGGTACCTGCACCGCAGAAGGCAAGGTCAGCTTCTCCTGAAGAGTAATGCCTCTCAGGGCTCCCCACAGTCCATACTTCTGCTTCCTCTTTCTCTGTCACAGCCCCATACTGAATTCCAGTCCTGTTATCTGTGAATGGGAAGCAAACTACAAGAAACACTTACTGCCATCCTTATTCTGAGTTACCTGATGTATTCCTTTAGTTATTGTAGAGTTTTTAACACCTGAGTGAGCTGACTTGTGAGAAGCAGTGCCAACAAAACCTGGTTTCTTATGGATTTGTGCCCAGTGTACCCTGCACCCTTCCTACCAAAGTCTCCGACTACTACAACCCCAACTCTCTACCATGAAACTCCACACAGTGCAAGTACCCTTATTTCCCCTCTCATTATCTGCAGCTTCCACTGGATCCCATCTTCCTTCTTTTGTCTTTCTCACCCATCCTTGCTACTTCAGCAGGAGGGAAAGCCTTTTTTTTGAAAAAGAAGTCAAGTTATGCAAACCTGAGACACTATCAGGTAAATCAGAACTTCCTTGGAGGCATGTACAAACAGACTGCTTTCTTGGCCATTGCCCAACAAAATGAGTAACAACTGAGTTACACCCACATCTTAAAAAGGCAGAGTATTAATAAAGCTCCTTTATTTTTCCCTACTGATTTGCTAATTTTCATTGAAAGTGTAGGAATTTTGTAACTTTGGGATCTCTCCGCTTTTGTAATGTGTTTGAAAATAGCCCACAAAATTATAAGTTGTGACAGTGATAGGGCAGAGACAAGCAGTTTGACAATAAAACATCAGATGACAGTAGAATTCCTTTCCTTAGGAAATCAGGATAAAAACTAAGAATAGCTTTGGGTCCAAGGTTTTTATCCCTCGTTCAAGAGCATATCTATACACTCTTTCTAATAATGACATAATGAGTAATGACATTCCTTCCTGCATTGTATCTGATCTGGCTTTGCATTAAGTTAATGTCAAATAATAGTTTGGTGATCACAAGAGGGAAAATTTATGTTGGCTGAGGGTACAGTCTTGATTATTATGTTCTAATAATATGCAATAAGTCCTGTGGCTGATCTATTTATTATCCAGAGGCCTGTTCATTTCAGTAATGAATAAGAATCAACCTACTTATTTCATAGATCAGGAATCATTATTCAGTGGTCTTCTGACCTGTCAAACACACTTGACGTTTTTGTGTTTAGGGCCTTGCGTGTGCGTAAGAAGATGTCTGGAGAGAAGATGCCAGTGAAGATGATTGGTGACATACTGACAGCTCAGCTGCCACACATGCAGCCGTACATTCGGTTCTGTAGCTGCCAGCTGAATGGGGCAGCGCTCATTCAGCAGAAAACAGATGAAGTCCCTGAATTCAAGGAGTTTGTAAAAGTAAGAGAGGAAGCATTCACCATGTATTTTGTATACCATAAATGTGGCTCATCACATTGCTGATTTCCAAAACGTAGTCTGACATAGTGCTGTATGTTGGATTAGAATGATGAGTCATCATACTGAAGCACTCATTGAAGGAATACATTTTTTTGTTAAAGGAATACCTTTTTTCAATGAGCTATACAGCCATAAAATAATTACTTTAACAATTTTTTTTGCAGTAACATGCTGAGAACTGGACAAATAATAGTGAGAAGATGCTTTTTGTTTGTGCTGACAAGTTAGGTGAAGAGTACATTAGAAAAAATACAAGAAATTCTAATGCATTGACATTGTTTATGATCTAACATATTTAGATGAGGCATTTTGTTCATTTGTTGCCTTACCTTTTCCTTATTTTGCCGGATTTAAAGGAAACTGACTAACACCATTTTACCTCTCTAATGTTTCAGAGGTTAGCAATGGATCCTCGCTGTAAAGGAATGCCACTATCAAGTTTTCTACTAAAGCCTATGCAACGGGTAACAAGATACCCACTAATAATTAAAAATGTATGTTCTTTTGCAAAGATGATGTTTTTGATGCTGCTTTGCTTATTGCTTAATTACAGGATAGTTTCCCTACATTGTCACTGTTAGATGATATGCTAGGGAAAGTGGGCTGCCCTTTTATATTTGATCACACTAGATCAAATAGAATCATAGAATCATAGAATTGCTCAGGTTGGAACAGACCTTCAAGATCATCAAGTCCAACCACAACCTAACCATGCTAGCCTAACTCCAACAACCCACCGCTAAATCATGTCCCTGAGCACCACATCCAAACAGTTTTTAAACACATTTGGGAATGGTGACCCCACCACCTCCCTGGAGAGCCTGTTCCAGTGCTTGACAACCCTTTCTGTATAGAAGGTTTTCCTGATATCCAACCTAAACCTCCCCTGGCGCAACTTGAGGCCATTTCCCCTTGTCCTGTCACCTGTCACCAATGAGAAGAGATGCAGTAATGCAGTAATTCATTTGGCTTCAACAAAATGTCTCTGGATTTCCACTGGAAATAGAAGTGAAACTTGCACACAAAGAACTAGAAGGCAGTAAAAGCTGAATGAAAAGTTTGTAATTCAGAAAATGGGAGTATTGGGTCTATCTTATGCTCATCTTTGCCTTTTTACATGATATCGTTCCCTTCCCATAGTGTCATAAATGACATCCATTATGCAATCCTGAGTGCCAAATCATTGCAGCTTACATTACTGGATAACTTACAACCCTTTCCTAACTTTTATTTGTTGCCTAACACTTACCATCTTGAATAGTACCATTGAAATTGACCCCAGACTTTCCTAGGAATGAATCCAGTTACAAATTGTATGTTGTCATTTGAGAGATTCCGTAATCAGACATGTTTCCGTTTATGGCTGGAATTTGCATACTTATGTCCAAAGAGTGAGTGGTACACTGACGTAACAGCTCTGCAGACAGCTGTCCACCTACCAGCTGCGAGTTTGTCTCTTATTTTTCATGTTTGTTAAGCAGGAAGAGAAATGTGGGAGCTTCTGACCAACTCTGATGAAAATAAAGAAATAAAACAAAAATTTAGAGTTCTCAAGATGAATACATTTTAAATGCAGATAATAGAAAAAGCTAACGTATTTTATTTACCTGTAGATAATAGAAAACACTCCTGAAAACCATCCTGACCACAGTCACTTAAAGCATGCTCTTGAAAAAGCAGAAGAATTATGTTCTCAAGTAAATGAAGGAGTGCGAGAGAAAGAAAATTCAGATAGGCTGGAGTGGATCCAGGCTCATGTTCAATGTGAAGGCCTCTCTGAGGTAAACAACATGCTATCTAGAGTAATGGACACACTTCACTGTTTGGGAAGAAATCATGGCTCACTTATGGCACAGCATCAAGGGAAAATGGTGTAATCATACCATATAATCTCCAATCATTTGTTTTCATCTTTCTTTGGCTCCCTGTCACTCGTGCACGTAATCCTTTTTGCTGCTTGTATTATTGTCTCCTACATGATAAATGTTGCTTTTGTTTCCTGCCTCTGGACTAGTGCCAGATTAAATGCTGCAATTTGCAACCACAACTCTTCAGTTTCATAGCTCTTTACAATAATTATAGTACTGTTGTATCTCATCCTGAAGCCATACCTGACCATCTTGGAGCGCTTTAAAAGTCATCACAGAGTCTGCTTTTTGTAGTAAAACTTCATATGCATTCTGAAAGCGCAAGAATACCGATCAAGTCTCTCTCAAGACTTTACAGAGAGAATCACTGCCTACTAATGCATGTTTTTTTTAAGGTAACTCTCTGCTGAAAATATAACCAGAATATTTGTGGCGGACAGAGGATACTTCGATGGCCTCCCTATAATGGTGAAGATACTAGAGGCAGACAGATCACAACTTGATTTTTAAAATGTATACTGAGTTTTCAGTTCAAAAGATAAATAATAAGCACCGCTTGGTTTATAAACTGGAAAATGTTGCACTTCAGCTTAAAAATCTGTTTTGGGATAGAGACAGTTCTGTCAAGAAGGGCCAGAATTGTGTTTGGCTGTCTTGAAACTTCTGTCCGAAGGAAAATGGCTGCTTTTGTCTTCTGTACATGATGTCTGACCCTGGAACATCAATAATATTACCTGAATGGCCAACTGACTGCTTGCGTACAGGATAAGACCAGTAACAGCCTTAGGTCTGTGGCAAGCAGTGACCAGGCCTTCTCCCAGTGGTTTTCTGGCTGAGATGTTTCTAATCTATAGAAGGAGCTACTCCAGATCTACCTGCATGGCTAGCAAGGATGGCAGGGCCCACACCATCCTGACCAGTGGAAATGAACTTAAAAATGAAAGGGCTAGCAAGCCTCTACAGACCTGATAACCTCTAGATAGATCTTGCATCCTTCCAGTTCCAGCCACTGGTCAGCAGCTGTCCTCTAAGCCCAGCTATTCTGGGGAAAGACAGGTCATCTGGAAGTCTCTTTTATGTTTTATGAGTGAAATTCAGACAGAAATCAGAAATGCTGTTCTTGTTAAGAAAGCTCATCATTTGGAGAGGTCATTTGCATGACTGCTGCTAATCCAGGACAAGTCATCATCAGCTTGGCTCCACTCACAGACGTGCATGTGCATGGCAGAGAAACTCAAAGGGAGGCACACGTGCTTTTCGCTTTTCTCTAACTGCCCAGGACAGGCCTTGCGCAACTGATAGAATGCCTTAAATTTCATATAACATTTTTATGACTTGCCCTGCTTGTCATGCGCAAGGCAGAGACATTGCTCGTCATCCCTTTGGCACAAGTTAAAACTAATGTCAGGACTCAAAACTGTATTTGATCTCTTTCAGGGGAACCTCGATTGTTTTACTTTATACAGTGCGTTGTTCTTCTTCTTCTACTTTTCGCAGCAACTCGTATTTAATTCTGTTACAAACTGCTTGGGACCACGCAAGTTTCTGCACAGTGGGAAACTCTATAAAGCCAAGAGTAACAAGGAACTGTATGGCTTTCTGTTCAACGATTTCCTCCTCTTGACTCAGATCATAAAACCTCTTGGCTCTTCTGGCACAGACAAGGTCTTCAGCCCCAAGTCCAATCTGCAGTACAAAATGTACAAAACTGTAAGTACCATTCTTAAATGATGACTTGGGTAGTTATATATAACAGAGGTACAAGAGGCAGCACCACCATACTATACGTGTGGGTCTTTATATAGAAGAATTTTGAAAGCTTTGGCATATGCTGGGGTTTCCAGGGACCAACAGTGAGCAAGCTGGTTGTTTGCTAGGTAAGGGAAGATGCTTTTGAAATTTGGCCAGAACAATCTCTTCAACAGAGGTCATATAACAGGGAGTGATGCAGAGAGCAGTATTTGCTGCTCCCTGTGGGAAATGAGAGATTGCTACACTTCATAAAGCTGTTTTCTTACTTCAGGAGAAATGTTTCCAGACTGCGGACGCACCTTAATAATAAGGAAATTCAAAAAATGACATATTTTAAGACAGATGGGAGGCCAGCTGAAGGGGAGAAGCTATTGCGGGCACAAATGAAATCTGTTGTGAATTGCTCTATCTTGCATGCCTCTGTTTGGATACTGTGCAATAGAACTCTAGCTTTGCCTAATGTTTTACAGCCCATTTTTCTAAATGAGGTACTAGTAAAATTACCCACAGACCCTTCTGGAGATGAGCCCATCTTCCATATCTCCCACATTGACAGAGTCTATACACTCCGGGCTGAAAGCATTAATGAAAGGTAAGTACCTGCACAGGCCATGTTAGTACTGAATTTTAAAGATCTGATGCAAATGTATTTGATTTACACATGCATTGCAGTCTCCAAGCAGTTAATATTACATCTCCTTGTGCTTGAGAATAAGGTGATATTCAATACATGAAAAGAATGGAGAAATAATGATGCTTCCTGAATTCCAATAATACCAGTGGTGAGATCACTGGGAGGGCTGATGATTTCATTTCACGTTAGCATAAAGAAGCAAAAAGATTCAGTCCTTTCTTATTCTGTTAATGTCCATCAGTTTTCTGTGTCAGTGCAAGCATCTGTATGGCTGTGTGTTGAATGAGATTCAGGAATGAGTCAGATTAAAACCTGAAGCAAAAACCTGCTGAACAAAACCCAGTTAGTTTTAACCTGGTTCAGTTTATAATGAGTAAGCCAGAAGAGTGCAACCTCAGCTAGTGTTTTGTGTCTCTGTCAAGCTTACAAAGACAGGATTGCACCAGCTTATAATGAAAACTTGTAAGTTCTTGAAAGATAACTTTTGTTAAAAAATGGAAGCTAAAAAACAAGCAAAATAAAAAAAAAACAACCCAAAAAAACCCATACACATTGTATAGATAGCATTATGCCAGCTTGTGAATGTGTTACCTGGAAAAATCCTAATGCATAAAAAGTTATAAAACATCTTTGCTCCCTGCCTGCTCATAGTTCTCTGGAGTTTCCATTGTGTGATGGGATCTGTTACGCTGGAACAATTACATTTCTACAGGCGCTATGAATTCCAGCAAGATCTCTTCCAGGCAGGCAGCTTCAGTGTAGCAGAGCCTGTGGTGGGGTCAGGGCCTTAGGCTGCAAGAGGCTGGGAAGGAGGGCCAGCGTCACTGTTGCCTGCAGTACAGCAGGGAGAAAAAATGGAAATGATATTTTGCAACCTTTTTCTCCTTTCCCTCTGAAGGACTGCGTGGGTTCAGAAAATTAAAGCTGCTTCGGAACTTTACATAGAGACAGAAAAGAAGAAGAGGGAAAAGGCCTACTTAGGTACAGCATGGGGTACAGGGGTTCTCATCCTTTGTGGGGAAGTCCCTGGGCCAGGAAATACATTAAGGACTTTTATCTCTCCTCTTCTGTTTCACCACAGTTCGCTCACAAAGAGCAACAGGCATTGGGAGGTTGATGGTGAATATTGTTGAAGGCATTGAACTAAAACCTTGCAGATCCCATGGTAAGTGCCTTGTGTTTTTCATAATATACTCTGTGAAGGAGACATACCTATTTGACTAACTTAGACATTCTGTCAACATATTTTCATTTAACAAAGCAGTTTTAATGAACTTAAAATGCACGAAGGTGATTCTGAGCAGTTCAGTAGCAGTCATGCAGTTGTCTTGCACTTTATAATTTGGTTCAGACAAGCACCTTTTACCACGTAAACTATTTTATAAGAGATCACAAGCCACAAAGTCCTTAATAAAGAGTGGAAAGTGCTCAGCACCTTGCAGAATTGTGCCCCTGCTTATTGAAATGACAGCAAGGCCACTGTCTTTGCCCAGTCTGTTGGCCGCAGGAGTAAGAGGGTATTCAGACACACACCTGAAAACATGATTACATTTTTTTGTTTGTTTCCTACTTCCCAGGAAAGAGTAATCCATACTGTGAGGTGACGATGGGCTCTCAGTGCCACATCACCAAGACAATGCAGGACACCCTCAATCCGAAGTGGAACTCCAACTGCCAGTTCTTTATCAAGGACCTCGAGCAGGACGTGCTCTGCATCACGGTGTTTGAGAGGGACCAGTTCTCCCCAGATGGTAAGTAGAGGGCAGCCACCCTTCCAAGGGTATTTTCAGACCTCCCATTTTGAAGAGGTGCATGCCCACTGTGGTAAATAGTGAACCTCTGTGTGTGTTTGAGGCCTGACATGCTCTCACTCCCCAGTGTAGTCATGGTCATGTTGGAGCAGAAAAGAATTGCAGTCTTTCTAGGTTTTTGGGTTTCCTTTCTTGTGCGGTTTGACAGTAACTGAAATGCAGTTTGCAATTCTGCTAAGTCTTTACGTGAAACTCTGGATGCTTTTTGCAAATGGACAAATTAATGGAGGAGGAAAAGAAATGTCGTCAGGTTCCTGTAACAGGCAGTAGTAGAAATGAACACAAGATTCCCAACCCATTTTTATTTCATAACCTGCAGTAGACATAATGAGGACTGGAGAATGTCTTTTGGAGTAATAGTCCCTCAGGAAGTATTTGGGCAGGACTGTCATTCATGTCACTGGTACCATTTGCCCCAGTGACCTTGTTGCTGTTGTGATCTGTCCCTTGGCTCTATCATCTCCTGAGAGCTACTCGTTCAGTTTGAGCTGGGCAGTGGCCTTTGGCCTTTTTTCTTACATATCATAAAATAAATAAGCTGCTTAAGCAAAGCAGCTGTGAAGTACATGGTGGATTTTTCTGCCTATTGAGTCATTTATTTTTAAATGGTGCTGCTGTCTAATACAGTCCAGATGAAATTCTCTTCTGTGCAGATAGGCAGCATTTGTCCTTCAACTGCAAAAATATTATTGGACCGAGAGCTTGTTTTCTCCTTTTGCTGTGTGTAGATGGAAGCTTAGCTCCTTCTGCAAATTAGCATTTTATTGCAACGGAAAACAGTTGTTTCATTTCTAAGCATGCTGTCTTTTTGCATTTCAGACTTTTTGGGCAGAACAGAGATCCGTGTGGCAGACATTAAGAAGGATCAGGGTTCAAAGGGACCAGTTACAAAGTGTCTCCTTCTCCACGAAGTCCCTACAGGAGAGATAGTCGTCCGACTAGACCTGCAATTGTTTGATGAGCCTTAGAAGGAAAGGGACCAATGTTTTTTTTTCAGTCTGAGTTCACTGCAATATAGGTATCTGCAGAAGCTGTCACAAAACCCTTATTGGTTTGGTATGAAACTACTGCTTGCCCTTCACACACAAGAGGGTTATCAAAGCAAACAGGAGCATCTTTGTGCCTTGATAATTCTCACTGAAAAACGAGTCCCAGTTTAGTGAGGAAGTCTCCCTCAATTTCTCTATGTGGAACCTGACGTTAGTTTCCTGGGTTTATGAAGTAACCTGGTTGTTCGTTGTGCTGCAGCCTGAGAGGCTGGCACACCACATAGGTCCCTGTGCTTGCTCCAGTTATTCTACTCGTTAATTTACATGAAGAAGGCAATGTTGGTATGTTTGGTGGCTTTCTGCAGGGTTTTCCCCCATAAGGAATTCTGTGCCTATTGCTCAGCAAAGTGGCGTGTAAATGTTTTGTGAATGGAACAAGCAGTTATGCAGTAAGAAGATCTCTGGAGATCTTCATGGTGATGCTGAAAATATTTAGAAAATAAATAGTCTATATCTATAAACAGAGAAGATTCTATTAACATACCACTTCATGACTCACATTGCCCCCCAAATAAATTACATACAGGCCTTGTGCACAGAGATGAGTTGCACTCCAGAAGAGTCCACCCACTCAGTACCTTTGGAAGAAGTGTTTGAACAGTAAGTGAAGGACAGAATATAGAGCCCTTCTGAATGTTGTGCTATACCACTTTGATACTGTTTTACTACTGCTGCTCAATTGTGTGAATGCAGATGGATGATCCGTCACCTGCAGCGAGGAAGGAAAAAAATGATGGCTCTAGCTCAGGAAGCTCATTTCTACCCTGCAGAGTCTAGTTTGCAAAGCAATCAGTGGTGACCAGTTATTAAATTGTACTATGCCTCACTGCATTCAACATCATGTTGCTGAATTCGGGGCGGTAGCACACTGTCACTCACGGCGGTGTTTGTTGCAGACCAGGCTGGTCATGGGGTTGGTGGCAGAGGTGGTAGATGTGAACAGAATGGAGCGTTTGTGATTGTATGGAGTGGGTAACCCCAGGGTAAAGTCTTGTCATCTTCGGGAACGCAAAAGGTTATATATGTGTTTAACTCAACACATAACACACATACAGGCCAACGTCCAGCAAACTTCCCGCGTTAGGCAAAGCACCCGGCTCTAAGTGCCCACTTAGGTTGTGTTTCCCTTAAGTTCACGAGTAAGCGCTTTGCTAAGACTGGACCTGAGATGTGGCAGACCCCTAAGAGTAAAATTCATCTTTGTTCTGCCTGGAATCATTTCGTTCATCACCTATCATGCATACACTGGTATTTTTGTAATGACTTTATTTCTGAATGGGAGGTGTCAGCCTGTTCCATTAGCATGTGAATGTTCTCGTGGAGCCTGTTGTTAGGTTTTGATGTTCCTTGCATGTCCTTTCGGTACTGGTTTCCACCTTCCCTGTATAGATGGTGTTCTCTAGCACTACAATTCTTATTGATTTCCATTAGGAAATTAGGATATATTCATAACGAATAGGTAGCTACAGTATGGTAATAAGTGTAAACTGTGCTGGGAAGTGTCTGTGTATTATAATTTCCTACGAGACCACTGTAATGTTTCAAGCAATGGGAAAAAAATGTATGTTGGAGGGACGACAAAGTTTACATTTCATACTTTTCAGAATCGCTTTATTATTTATTTATTGAAGATAGTGTAGAATTTTGTATCAGAAATGACAGACATACTTATGTATTTTTTGAAACAGAAAACCAGAGATACACACTTTAGTTAGAAACTTTCGACTGATCACATTTTAGAGGGAGTGCAACTTCCTGGGCATGCATTTGGTTACCACTAACTGGCAGAAAACATGATTAAGAGATCTTTAAGTTTCTATTTTTCAATGTTGTTAAGAAAATTGTTTCGATTAAAATATGTAAATAGTACTAAACCCATGTTTTCCTAATTCCATATCAATACATTTTATTAAATATAATGTATATGAAAATACACATTGTTGTGGTAGGATAAAAAAAGTGATAAAATCTATTAATGGGTAACATTAAATGTCATTGTCTAACCTTTTATTGCTGTCCTAATTTTACTCAGTAGCTGGAAATACAGTGAACATTCCTTTCAGTGTTTAGAAAGTTGGATCGCTTTTTCATGGTATCATTTCACCAGCCTGAATTACAGCAACAAATAAGTAGACAAACAGGAAAAAAAACCATGGATGCAGAGATCCAGGCCAGGTTTTCAGAGGAAGCCTCAAGTTGCTGCATTTTCCTCTGAGATTCAATTGCTGTTGGAAGTGGTGGCCAGGAAGTTGCGGGGGCTCCTCTCAGAGTGTGGCCCCTGTCATGGACTTGTCAGATTGCAACTTTTTGTGTGGTAACACGACTGAGCACCTTCCTGACGACCAGCGCTTGTCATTGCCAACTTGCCCTCGATGCACAGGAGCGTTTAGTTCCTGTTAATGCCAATGAGTGTCATGCAAATGATGATGATGAAGGGCTGGGGTTCAGCTCATGGATTTCTAACTTGCAATCAGTAATTTCCTTTTTCCATCCAGGACTTCACGTGTTGTGGAGTTGTGGGACTGGCTAGGCCTCTTCTTCCAGGTAACAGTGACAGGATGAGAGGGAATGGCCTCAAGTTGTGCCATGGGAGGTTCGGGTTGGATATTAGGAACCATTTCTTCTCAGAAAGAGCAGTGAGGCAGTGGCACAGGCTGCCCAGGGAGGTGGTGGAGTCACCGTCCCTGGAGGTGTTCAAGAGCCGTGTGGATGTGGCACTGAGGGACATGGTCAGTGGGCACGGTGAAGGTGGGCTGATGGTCGGACTAGGTGATCTTAGTGGTCTTTTCCAACCTTAATGATTCTATGACTCTATGCCCAGGGCAAGTTCAGCTCTCCTCTGTTAGGGCTGCACCACACACTTTTCCAGCTGGGCTGGGCTGTGAGCTGCACCTTCCACCCTGTCACCCCATAGGCTCTGATCCATTGCTGCTAATTACCTTTGTGTCCCAGCTAGAAAAAAAGCATACCGGAAGCTGGCTGGATGCCCATGTGCTATGCTGGAGATGCAGGGATGAGTTCGAGGAGCCTACATTATGAAGTTGATTCAAAATCTCTAAGGACTGGTAGATCGCAATAGCTAAACAGAGCATCAAACAACAAGTCAAGGTTAAGATAAAGGAGTTTATGTTCTTCGCAGATCTGTTTTCTTCCCTGTATTTCTGAAAGTGCATGGTCATTGGGTTATAGCCACCAGGCTCTCCAGAATGGTATTTGCTAGGCTAATCGTAAGTCATATACCTACAGGTTGTAACACATTTGGAAGCACTGTAAAATAAAAACTGTAAAGCTGATCTTGGCTTTGGAAATACTGAGTATTTCCCTGAGATCAATGCTGCAGGGAGGCGGTCTGTAAGGCCCCAAGAGGCCGTGTGCAGCTGGTGGTCTGATGTGGGCACCTCAAGGGACAGAGCACGTCATTGGGCTGACCCTAAGGAAAAGGACCCATAAATGACAGAACTTTTTCTAGATGCACTTACTTATTATATATTTTCTCAACATGAGTTTTTATGAGGGAAATTTTTAAATGTTCATTCTAGAATATTTTTACCCTTCAGAAAAAAAACCCAAACACTTTTTGTTACCTGTGAGTTGGGTTTGGGGGGAAGAACATTGCAGATAACAACGTTTTTGTAATATTATTAAGTACATTTTCCAAACGAAGATGTGACGAGTCCAGACTTTCACCGCGGCAGCGGTGTCTGCTTTCGTACTGCTCCGTTTGCACCACGCTGTTTCACTGTTCCTATTGAGCAGTCAAAACCCTTGAAACGCAGAACAGTGGGGAATTAGGTGAACTCACCTTTGCTTTGAGGCATTTGCTCTGTGAGAACATTCCACTCGGACCCCACGTTTGTTCAGCCGAACACTCCCGTCCTACACCCATGTTGATGTATCTATAGATATATATAGACATGTGATTATTTGTATAAATAATATAAGAACATAGCTACTTTGTTGTTGGCAAATACGGAGTAAATCTAACAAAAAGCATTTATAGGCCCACAGTTTTGTTTGTTCACTTAAGTATTTTAAAATAAAGGCCATCCTCGGGAAATTATTTTTCAGTACATAGGCAGATATATTTAGGACCGAACTTAAATGAATGAAGAATGTGTTGAACTAGCCTAGCTGCTTGGCATAGCTGTCAGAAAAAGGTTTTGCTGCGACTGTAGGTGAATCCTTGTGCTTCTTGTAAAGCTGCAAAGTGTTGCAAACCCCCGATTTAGCATTGGCTCTGCAATCCCAACATGCTGTGCAAGTCAAGGCGTTGTTGCCTCCTTGGAGCCCTTCTGTCAGGCTCTCCTGCCTACCGCACTGAGCACAGCTGACAGGGGAAGACTGGGCTGCAGGAAAATAGGGGAAAAAAGGAAGAAGCAGCAGCAGAGCTGAAATGTCAGAGCTTGTTGAGCAGCAGCCTCTTCTCCCCTCGGGAAGACTGGGGTGGGTTGCCCATCATGCGATGAGACTGGAAGTGAAATCCCTCCTGGTTATGGAGCCTGCTCCGCAGGGATGGGACTGGTGGTGGAACCTGTACTTGCCAGGAGGAAGGGAGGTTGGGCGCAGGAGCATGGAGCTCTCCTGGCGCCAGGCTGAGTGCTGATCACACGGTATCTCAAGAGAAAGTCATCCTGGGAGGAGCATATGGAAATATGAGTGAGTGGACCACTTTTGGCAGTGTGAAGTGCCCGAGTCGGGTTGAAGCGATTCCTATCCAGGTGACACTTTGCAAAGGGTTAATGCTTCTCATCAGGCTAACCCCCAGCTTTTGCAGAATACCCTATTCCAGTCCTCAATTTGCTGAAATAGAGTTTAGATTCCAACAGCCTTTGCAGACTTCTTCACGGAGTACTTTTTATTCAGTGTCGGTACATTGCTGAGAAAAGATAGCCGTAGTATTTTTTCAATGTTAATACTTAGAACTGGTGAATCCCCACCCCCATGATGGTGGTGTTTTTAGTGCACTTGTCGTTGCCAAACAAATGGTATCAATTAGTTTCCTTTTTTTCTTAAAAAAGGAAGTGTTGTACTATATGTAGTATTTGTAAGATCTTAAAAATTACAAAGGCATTATAAAATAACTGTTATATGTACGTCTAAAGAGCTGGACAGGGAGGAGAAGTGGTTCCTTTCTTCAGAGAAACCATAATTCACTTGTACTGTTCATTTGCATCGCATCTAACCAGCCCACAGGAACACATCCATACTGTGAAATGGGTTTATTTTAAAGCATTTCTAATGGGTATAACGAATAACTACAAATTGGATGCCACCGTTTCCTGTAAGCCAATTTCACCTGTACTTTGGTTGCTCTGAATGTGTTATTTCCTCTGCTGCGCTCGGTTTAATAATTCTATTTACAGGCGATGTCAAATGAAACAAAAGTCTTCAAAATGCATTCACCTGTCTGAGGAATTACGCCGCGTCCCAGACTCCATTCACCGAGGTTGAAGCTGCAGATCAGACTTCAGTCTGTGCAAATTGTTTGACACAGATGAGACTGTATTTGTGCAAGTGAAATTATAAGAATAAACCCTGTTGGTTTTTTTTTTTTTTTAATTTTAATAGCCTATCGTGATGTTCTTGAGAAGCACTGAAGAAGAGTGCTACGGTCTCAAAGACATACAATGAATCTGGAGATGAGTATTTTTGACAACAGGACTAGAAGGTCCCCCCTGGTCTGTCCCCTCGTTTTGGTTAATAATTACTGCATCCAGCCAGCTGCCCTGAGGTCAATATCCTCTTTGTCCCACTGAACATAAGGAAGTCCATTTGTCTCACTCAGCACCCACTAATGCAGGTTCCCTGAGGATGCATGTCTTTGTAGCTGTTTTGGGGCTGGGTTGGCACAACTGGATTGCAATATACTCAAAGCATCATTCCTATGCAGGAACTACTACGTATTAAAAGTTAACAAGAAAGCCTCCACGACTGATTAACAGGCTTCAGTAATGATGGAGCTGAAACAAAGTAAAGCTAACACTGCTAGTTAGACACCCCTCCACGGCCAGGATGGTGTCCATCTAACATTACACCAAAATCCCACTCTCAGCCAAGAACTGATGGGGACAACAGGCATTTCACTCTGCTTCAGAAGCCTCCAGAATACTGTGCAAAGGGGAAACAGCACACAGCCCTTTGAGACAGACGTGGAAGGACAAATTAATGTTCAAATATTAACCTGGAGGCACACACAGCCTTGTCATTAGAACACTGCCGTAACATGAGGTAGCTGTCAATCAGAAACATTCTGGATGTTTTTATACGTAGTTTTAAGCTACAAACATCTTAACCTCTCACTAGCAAGCTTTTGGAGGCCTCCTCATCTTTCTCCCACTGCTGTATATTGAAATCAAAATACTCTAAAACAGCTATTCAAGAAGAAATAATTTTATTGTTTCCATCTGACAGGTTTTGCTGTGAACGAAGAGGACAGCTTGCTAGACAGTCTCTTTCATTATTTTGGTCAGTTTCTGGATCTTTGACCTTGTTGACATGTCCACATACTTCTCCCCAATATTGACAATCATTCCACCAAGGACTGAGGGATCAGTCTAGAAGAAATATTGAACAGAAACTCCATTAGCAAAAACTTATTACCCTAGTATACTTTTTTTTTTTTTTTAAAGTGCAAACAGCTTTTAAAAGAGCCTTATTTAAGATAATTTTGCAGTCTCTGTGTTTCAAAGTTAAGATTCCAGTACTTAAAGCACCAGGTCTACCAGAAAACACAGAAGTATATAATATAGCAACTGAATTCAACCAAATGAATATATACAATAGCATCTTAAGGTTCCTCTTTCATTTATTTTTTGTAAAAATGAGAAAGAGCGCGAGAAGCACAGCTTGGCATTAAGTTAAGTGTATTTACAAATCAGAACCCCCTACCTTGGTCTCCAGCTTCAAGACCTCCCCTTTAGCCAAGAATCCATTCAGAGCACTCTTTAGCTCAGTGAGGCTGGCGTCATCCAAGGGCTGAAAAAATTTGCACAGAAGACAATGAAAACGAAGGATGTAAAAAATTCAAACAATATGAGAACACTTTCTTTAACAGAGTCTAAAGAGAAAATAAAGACACTCCCAGGAAGGCAGAGGAAGCAGCCCTCTTGGACAACAATAACCAAATGACAGCACAGAAATAGCACCATTTGGTGCTCCTTTAATTTCATGAAGCATTGTGCTGTCTGTATCCGTATTCCCAGCAACTGCTTGACCTTAACATCTTCTGGTTGCAAGCATCAAGAATCCTGACTTGCTACACTAAGCACTCAACGCAAGACTCTCACACATCTATTTCAAAGCAGCATTTTGCCTATATGAGGAGGGATTAATTTTGCTGCTTCTAACAGTTCAGATTATCATCTTAAGAAAAAACAGTTTCATGTGAAGCATGGGACAGGGACTTGGGATGCTGTTAGAGGGCTCCCAGCACAGTTGTGTGGGCTCAGCCAAGTGCACCTCTCTCCATCACAATAGAGAAACTCCACATCCCTGTGGGAGAGGCACCATGAACCTGCACTTGCTTTCCCTATGAGTTGTTCAGATATTACTGCAACAGAAGTGGAAGAGACTTCACAGAAGAATAGTGATTTTTGTGTTACTAGCAATAATAATTCCTATTTAACAGCTAACAGTTGAGAGCCAAAAGAAACCAACCACCATCAACAAGAGGCATCAGGAAAGTAGCTTTACTTTCACCGCCCTCTGAGGAAAGAATTTCTGCGTAACACCTAACCCAAATCTCCCCTCTTTTAGTTTAAAATTTTTCCCCCTTGCCCTGTTACTATCTACCTTTGAGCTCGCAGAGATGTTATCTTTGCTGTCACTTCAGAGATCTGCCTTGCTACAACTAAGAGCTGATCTGTTAGTTCTGACCTGATCAGTACGATCTTGATGACAAAAATAAGAGCAGAGGCAGTTTTATCTGCAGACCAGGCTGACTTTCATCAGCCACTGAGTTCACACACAGAAAAAGATGTTGTCTGTTAAGCTGAAGCAGGAGGAACACATGTAATTGCTAACCAGTAACTTCTGTATATTGAAACACTACTGGAGTGTTTTGTAGAAATGAATTTTCTCTTCATTCCTCACGCAGCAAGCTGCTTACACTATAGCTAAAGAAGTTTGCTATTTATGCCACTACCTATTAAACTCAACCTTGAGGTTCCTGACCCACCTGCGCAGTGGTGACTGTGCACAGCACTTCTCCTCGGAACGCGCTCATGATCTTCCCAAAAGCAGAAACAATGCCCGGAGTGTAGCGCAAGCGACCGTTTTCAGCAAGCAGGTCTGGAAGACGCAGATGTATCAGAAGGGTTTAGCACACCCACTAGGAGCAGATTCGGTTTAGCAACAACTAACCACAAGCAGCATTAGATGTTTTTCAAAATGTAAATGATTACTCACTCATCAGGTTGACGGTAATAGGAGACATCCTCTCTTTTGCTAAAACGTCATTCACAGCTTTCTGTTTAACTGTGCCCTTGGTATGAGGGTTCATAACAATGCTGGATAGCTTGGGGTCCTTCAAGAGAGTCTAAGAGAACACACAAGCAATACTGCAAAGGCCATAAGTTTTCCAGGCCTAGGCAGGCAACAAAGTCACCCCTCGAGCAAGGATAGAGGACAGGAGAGAGCAGGTGGGAAGTCAAATGACAGCCCCAGGTGGAACTCATTGAAAAGATGCTTCTTTTAGAGCCGATGCTCCTCTGAGCAGCTCAGCAGGCCGCAGAGCAGCACTAGGGGTGGAGTGCAGAGAGCAGCCTGACGTGAGTCTCACAGCATGCGGGAGCGTCCTAACCGCAGCAGACAGCCCACGGCCCCCAGCCCCTGCGTGACCTCAGGCCGAGGCGTGCTCGAGAGCCTTACCCATACTCGGCCCAGCTCCTTCTCCACCTGCTCCAGCTTCTTCTGCTTTGTGGCGGCGGAATACAGCGCGGTGGCGTAGCGGCCCTCCAGCCCATACACCTGGATAGGCGGCTGCGGGACACACGGCGCCTGAGCGCGGCCCCGCGAGGGGACCCAGCCCCGCACCCGCACCCTCACCCCCCGGCCCCGCTCACCTTCACCAGCTTGGAGACCGGCCGGGCCGCCGACGTGCTCAGCTGCCGCACCTGTGGGACACACAGCGGCTGTCCAACCCCCTCGGAAAGGAGGTGAGGGCCCACCGCGACCCGCCGTTACCCCTTACACGACCCCACTTCACCTTCAGGGCGAACCCCGCCGCCGCCGCCATTTTCTCCCACCGCCGCTCGAGGTCACCGCTGCGCCCGGGCCCGGCGGGGAGGCAGTGCGCAGGCGCGGAGGATGGCCCCGCCTCATCCCCGCCCCCTCCCGCCGCGCGGAGTATGCTGGGACGTGTAGTTCCGTGGCGCGGGCGGGGTTTCCTCAGGAAGATGGAGGAGCCCCTGTAGGCCCGTTAGGCCCAGAACCCCTTCCCGCCTCCTGCAGTTCACACAAGAGCACGCCCTTCCCATCAGTTGCTTCACACGCGCTCTCCAAAGGGAGATTTTGGCTGCACGTCCCTCAGGGATGTTTCTGTCCTCTAACAGCGTGAAACCGCCCCTGAAATACAATGAGCTGTTGTGTCCCCATCCGATAAACTGGGCCCAGGCGTCTGCTAGAGCACAGAGAGACAACCCTCCAGGTGGAGCGCAGGGCGGGCGGTCCCCTTCAGCTCCGCCTGTGCTAGAGTCCCCTGCTCGACCTTGAGCTGCGTGCTGCTGAACTGCTGAACGCACAGCGCTGCGCAAACTGCAAGCGTGCTGCATGCATGCAGGGCTGGCTCGAGACGCTAGATGTTGCTGTTGCTATAGATTGAAAAATTAGCGCTCGACCAGAGAATTAGAGCAGCACTCTTTAGAGAAAACGGTCTGAATAAGAAAGCTAGACTAGCATCCCGTCAGAAGTAAGGCAGTGTCACCAATATGCTTTATTCTGGATGCTAGAATTTAGCTCCTTCAGCTGCCCCCAGCTTATTTGCTGTGGGGACATTCAAAGCCACAAGTATAGTTCATGACAGGCTTAAGCCTGATGTAACACCATTCTTGGTATTTTTAATAACTACACTACTAAGAAAAGAGTACCTAAAGTGTAGGAAAGGCTTCATTTTTCTTAAAAACACATATTCTTTTTTTTTTCTTGTTATAATGTTACTGTTCTTGTTATAATACACTAAAATTTGGGAACAGTGCAGAGAATCATAGAATCAGTATGGCTGGAAAAGACCACTAAGATCACCCAGACCAACCGTCAGCCCACCCCCACCATGCCCACTGACCATGTCCCTCAGTACCACATCCACACGGCTCTTGAACACCTCCAGGAATGGTGACTCCACCACCTCCCTGGGCAGCCTGTGCCACTGCCTCACTGCTCTTTCTGAGAAGAAATGGTTCCTGATACCCAACCTGAACCTCCCCTATTACAACTTCAGTCCATCACTTGTTGTCCTGTCACTCTTGCCTCAGTGAAGAGGCTGACCCCCGCCTCACCACAACCTCCTTTCAGGTGGCTGTAGAGAGCGATGAGGTCTCCCCTGCTCCTTCTCTTCTCCAGACTGAACAACCCCAGTTCCCTCAGCCACTACTCATAATACTTGTGCTCCAGACCCTTCACAGCTTTATTGCCCTTCTCTGGACGTATTCCAGGGCCTCAATGTCTTTCCTGTAGCCAGGGGCCCAAAACTGAACACAGTCCTGGAGGTGCAGCCTCACCAGTCCCATGCTTGTTTGAAGCCCCATATCCAAAATTTTATTATAGTAATTCTGGAACACTTTATGATCTTTTAGCACTCTACGATCTTTTAACCACTATCCATCATATTTTTAGAAGCCATGTCAGTCCAGTGAAGTTCCCACCAACTGGAATTCTGAAGAAAGGAAAAAAAGAAAGGCCCTGGAGAAGTGCAGACAAGTCAGTCTGCCCTCTGTGCATGTTAGGATTATAGAGCAGAACCTGGAAACTGTGCTAAGGTACATGGAAAATAAGGAGGTGACAGCCACCAGTAAGCCATCAGTAAGGCTAAATTGTTCCTGAAAAATTTGGTGGCCTTCTGCAATGGGGTTACAACACTGGTGGATAAGAGCAACTGAGGTCATCTACCTGGACTTGTACAAAGTGTTTGACACTGTCCCACAAGACATTCTTGTCTCTAAATTGGAGAGATGTGAATTTTCTGGATGGAGCACTCAGTGGATAAAGAATTGGATGGATGGTTGCGCTCAAAGTGTTGTGTTCAATGTCCAGGTGGAGATCAGTGATTAATAACATCTGTCACGGGATGGTATTGGGACCAGCTCTGTTTAAAATCTTTGCTGGCAACATGAACAGTGTGATTGAACACACCCTCAACACGTTTGCTGATGACACCAAGCTGTGTGACACGGCACACTGGAGGGAAGGGATGCCATCCATAAGGACCTTGAGAGGCTTGAGAGGTGGGCCTGTGCAAACTTCATGGAGTTCAACAAGGCCAAGTGCAAGGTCTTGCCCCTGGCTCAGGGCAATATCAAGCACAAATACAGGCTGAATGGAGAATAGATTGAGTGCATCCCTGAGGAGAAGGACTTAGAGGTGCTGGTTGATGAGTAGCTCAGCATGACCCAGCAGT
Organism: Numida meleagris; assembly: GCF_002078875.1. NCBI lineage: Eukaryota > Metazoa > Chordata > Aves > Galliformes > Numididae > Numida > Numida meleagris. The sequence continues at coordinate 103,582,848 of NC_034409.1, forward strand.
GTGCATTTGCAGCCCAGAAGGCCAACCATAACCTGGGCTGCATTGAAAGAAGTGTGGCCAGCAGGTTGAGGGAGGAGGTTCTCCTCCTCTGCTCTACTCTTGGGAGACCTTACCTGCATCCAGCTCTTGGGTCCCCAGTGTAAGAAGGGCATGGACCTGTTGGTGTGGGTCCAGAGGAAGATGATCAGAGAACTGGAGCAACTCTCCTGTGAAGTGAGACTGAGAGAGCTGAAGTTGTTCAGCCCAGAGAAGAGAAGGCTATAGGGAGACCATATAGCAGCCTTCCAGTACCTAAGGGGGCCTACAGGAAAGCTGGAGAGGGGTTCTTATCAGGGAGTGTAGAGGTAAGTTAAGGGACAATGGCTTTAAACTGAAAGAAAGTAGATGTAGATTGGATGTAAGCAAGACATTCTTCATTGTCAGGGTGGTGAGGCACTGGCACAGGCTGCCCAGAGAAACTGTTGCTGCCTCATCCCTGTAGGTGTTTAAGGCCAGCTTGGATGGAGCTTTGAGCAATGTGGTCAAAGCAACATGGAGGCAGAGGTATTGGAACTAGGTGATCTTTAAGGTCTCTTCCAACCCAAATCATTCTATGGTTCTGTATTAACGTAAGAAAATCTGTCTTACTGAGGCCAGTCAAATCACTGAGAGCTGAGGGTACTTTAATGAGCTGGGGATTGGGTCAAATCCTGATAATGCTCTCAAGAAATAAAATCAGATCAACTTTCTCAGTTAATTTTGACAAGTATTATCTCACAGTTGATAAACAGTCTGTACCTTTACGCCTCGTCCTAGGGAGAAAATTTAAATCTTGACAAAGCTTGTTTTTGGATCTGGATATCTTAGAAGCTTTTTTTCCCCGCTAGAAAGGATTTAAACTCCCTGTTGTGCCAATCCCTCATCATTTGGCATTCACCTCTGTTTGTTGTTTCAATTTGTTCATGTAGGTCCAATACCAGTCAGCACTCAAGCACATACTCTGTTTATAAGCTCTTCCACAAGAAACACCTGGAAGAATACCCACTTACAGGTCTGCCAGTTTGTGTGGAGAGTCAGTGCCTGAAGCATTGTAACCTTAATTATTCTTAGTAAACGTAGTGATGCTGTAAACATCACATTTTTCTCCTGTTGAGACAGACCAGAACTGAAATCCTGCAAAAAATTCTCTCTACTTCTATTTGAGAAATCTTCAACATAATTGGTCTGAGTCTAGATTCATTTAAACAGACCTTCATGGTTATTGAAGACATAGACTTCAGACCAGCATGACAGCCACAGAGCCTACAGTAATCAGCACTTTTATGTCTTCAGAAAGAATGTGATGATTCTTCATTATTATTCTACCAGAGTGGCAGCGGGGATGTGTTTCAACCAGGGCACAGCTGCATGAGGCCTCATAAAACTCATAGTAAAACATAGACCATTCCACAGAGAGCTTGCAGCACGTAGTGTTAAAATGAGATTAAGCCTGTAACAGCACATCTGGTGTCCTCCTCCCCACAATGATGAGAGCATATCTGTTTTCTTCCACAAAGTATGCCAAACGTATCCTCCACCATACTAGGGCCAGCTTCTTTAAAAAAAAAATCAACAGCACAATAAAACCTCCAAAAAATCTCCAGTAACTAAACCAGTGTGTCAAAATTTTAAAAAGGAAGGCTGAAAGCAGTAAATACTCTGCTCCCTCACCTTTCAACTCACCTGAAACATTAGCTTTCAGCCTGTTTTGAGCACTCCTCTGCACCTGCTAGTCAGCAATTGCACCCAGATGTTTTCCATTGGCTGTGCCTGGGATTCCCACACTCGGCAGTATGGGAGGGCCCCAGAACAACTAGGGTGTAGCTGCAAACAAGTTCCTGACCTCTGTAAAAAGTTTACGTTATTTACAAGAAACGGAGGAGGCTTTCACTCACAGTGCACCTTAGGTTCAGGGAATGTGGTACAGAAAAGCTATGACCCACCTCACCTCCTTGCTGCTACTGTGGTTTTGTTCCTGCAGCTGTCTGAAGGAAGTGTTGTTTTTTTTCTCTCCCAGGGGCTGCCCTTTTCATCTTTGGAAGCGGTTGGTACTCTCACTGAATCTAATTCACTTGGCTGTTTTCCAGACCTCTGCTCTGTGAGCTGTTCTGCTTGGGCAGGTAAGTTCAAGTGCTCTGTCACAAGGACTCCTTGGGGACCAACCCTTTAAAGGTGAAGTGACCCACCTGCTAAAACCTAGCTGCCTGGGGAAGACCTGACTCATTTTCCCATTAGAAAAGTGTTTTTCAGGAGACTTATTTATTTATTTATTTTCCCTCCAAACCAGCAAGAATGATTGTAAAACCACAACAATTGTTAGGGATTTCAGGATAGGAGCAGTAGCCCTATTAATGGAGTTAGGATGCTGAACTTGCTAACCTTAGCATCAGAGCGCTGTGCTGGAAGTTCACTATAGGGATGTTTGCAGAACCAAGTACCTGTGCCTACATTTTCTTGCCCTCTAAAGGAGTTTTCAATCTAGCATATAGCGTATTTGATAAAATGATAAATCGTTATGATGTTATTGTACCATGAGCACCCCACAGAAGTATTGTGTGAATGGTAGTTTATTTTCTGAGCTATCATAGTAATCTGTTGTAAAAGGGAAAAAAAGTCACAAGTAAGTACTTGTAGCTTCACTGACAAAATATCTCCTCTATGCCTCTTTTAGGATAATCTTATAAGCCTGAAAAATTTATTTAAGGGTGAATTATGATGTGATTTTAATAGATTAGTAAAATAAGCACTAATCAGAAAGGCCTTATGCTGGAAAAGGTGATGAGGGCTCACTTGAATATTTGACCATTTTAGAGGATGTCCACAAAATATCAGTGGTAATAAGAACTTTTTTGGTAAAGTATGCAAATAATTGACGTGGTTTGGTGCGGGCAGTACTAACAGTTGAGCTTTGCCATCTCACGTATTGGCAGAGTAGCAGCAAGAACATTGCACTGAGACTCAGGAGAGCTGGGATCTATTTTCACCTTTGCTTTGGGCCTACCAATTGGCTTCTAATTATTCTGTGCCTCAGTTCCCCCATCTGTAAAAAAGAAAGAACGAGACCAACATCCTTTACAAAGAGCTTTAAATTCTGCTGATGAAACATGTTTTATTAATAGCAATGATACCTTCTCACTCATGCTGCTATTAATAAAGTTGTTGTAAATTCACAAATATCAAATTATGATAATGTGCAAGCAGCTATAGATAAAATGAAGGAGAATCTCCATGCCTGCTCCATCACTGCTGTGGAAAACGGGATATTACCTCTTGTCCCACTTCTGGAGTCAGAATGATGATGTATGCAGGGAAAGAGAGATGCTGGTCTATATCCTTGAGGTCTGTCATAGAAATGACTACTAAACTGGAAGGCTCAGCAGAGGCCATTGAACAGGCCTAGAACACGAGCAACTCTCTCAGCCAGCTAGCACTCTAGCTACCTCTCTTACAGGATTAAAAGTGTGCCTTCGAGTGGACAATGTCTCTTCCGTCAGTTTAAACTTGGGCCAGGTTCTGGCTTGAGTCATACCAGGGTAAGTCTTTGAAATGTTCACATCAGTGGTATTTCTACAGACCTGAGACCCCAACCTGCCTGTCCGCTTGCGACATGTAGGTCTTTGTGTCTGCCTCGAACTGAAATTAGCTATCCTGGATGCAAGGGTCTTGCTAAATGAACACATTGCAGCATTTTGTATTAGACAGATGCCTGAGTGGATTTTAGTTGCGTGTTAGAACTACAACTTGCTCGTTGCCACAAGAGGGAAGCCAATACTAATATAACTGTATTCCTGTATTAGCTATGGTTAAGGTGGCAAGATTTTTATCCATTTCAAGGCTGTTGCGTGTCTCCTTCTCTTTCCTTTTAGCAGACTTGCATTTGATCATATGTCAGCAACTAAAGAACATTATTCTACATTCCATTTGCTCAATGCCCTGTGAAATGAATTTCATGGATTTGCCTCTCTCGTTTGAACAGTGCATACATAAACCTGGAACAGAAAGTAGGGGCAAAACTGAGCTGTTTGTTTTCATAGCAAATTGAAGCAGACCACTTACAAGCAAGGGAAAATTCTGTGGGCATGGCAGCTGGTAAAATAAGGTGTTTTCCCTCACTTGGCTGTATATTAATAATTTAGACTAGATATTAGAAATTCTTCACTGTGAGGGTGGTGAGACACTGGAACAAGTTGCCCAGAGAGGTTGTGGATGCCCCCTCTCTGGAAGCGTTCAAGGCCAGGCTGGATGGGACTTTGAGCAACCTGGTCTGGAGGGAGGTGTCCCTGCCTACAGCAGGGGAAATGGAACTAGATGGTCTTAAAGGTCTGTTCCAACCCAAGCCATTCCATGATTCTATGATTCCATGAATATGAAAAATTAAAGAGTATTTGACAAGTCATAGGCATCATTACTACAGAGCAAAAACTACTCAAAATAGTTGCAACTGAACTCAGCAAGCCTGCTGACTCTTGTTCTTTAGCTTGTTCTGCAACGTATGAGAGCACCTTCTTTATAGATTCATTTATTATGTCAGACCTGATCTCATTTACTGTGCTGCAAACCAGAGTAACTGCTGATTTCAGGAACTTCACTGAATCACTTATCTTGTGGTATGTTATCTGTGAAAGTCACCCTTATTTAGATCACATGCTGAAGGCTTAAATCTAATAGGTCAAGATTTGTCGTTACATTTCATCCTGCATTCAGGCATTAAATTATGTGCACAGACTTTTTGAAAAGGTCTTCAGAAACTGGTGAAAGCAGTGCTTTTGTATATAGGAATTAAAAAACCTGTTTGGGTGTAAAACAGAGTCTGAACAGGGATTCATCAACCAAATTTCTTTAGTTAGTATTTTCCTGCAGCAAGATGCATATACATGAGAGTGACTGTTCAGAAGATTTCTGTGAAGCATTACTGTCATATGACAATCGTTAGAGATCACAATTCTTGGTATTTGGAAGTCATGATTTGGCTTGTGTTATTTTTTTTCTGGAGGCGCAGCAGAAACATGAAGCCAGAAGCAATGCAGAAAAACACATATGTTGAGGCTTCCTGCGAAGCCCCCTAGGGTGTTCCCTGCAAGTGCAGGAGAAGGAATCGGGGCAAGGTTATGGAAGTCACAGACATAAATTGCAGTCCCCAAAGGGCCTTTGCATAACTAGCTTCTTTGTTAAAGTTTTTTTTCTTTTTTTTAATACTTCAGGAACATTTAACATTGGATATTTTCTTCTCTTCCCCTCTCCCTTTAGATCAGTCATGCCTTAAAAAGTTTTCCTAAAGGTACTGCTGGTCTCACAGAAATGGTTAAGCTTAGAAGGGAAAACATAGCCTGAAATATTGCTGTCCCCCGAGTGAGCATGCACCTCTCACAGACCCTCCCAGTGCATTGTTTTTCAGGTATTCTCGCCCTACTTCTGTTTCTCCTTTCCCTCCGGTGGTGTTGTAGGCCCCAACCCTGCATGTATATATGCAGGTGTTTTTTATGGATGTGAGCAGTCACACTGCCTCCAGTGAGAATATTCACATGACCAAAACCATGCACTTGCATAGGGATTTCCTGAATCAAGGGCATAAAAGGAAATGGCCAGGTTAATAATGGGTTGGTTTTATCCCTGATGTAATGTCATTGACACCAGTGGAATTATACAGGGCTGAAATAGATCCAGTACGTCCAAACAGGGAACTTCCTCCAGCTCCCTCACTTGCCACTTTCTGTACTGATGGTGTAACCAAAGCCAGTCCTCCTTTCCCCAGGTTTGGGCTGTTGAGGCTGAGGGAATTCAGATCACTTAGCACGAGCTGTTCTCCTTCTGCACAGCATCTCCTGAGATATCAGGTGTGCTTGCCCTGCAGAGCTGTTTGAGGTATGCCTGTGGAACTTCACCTGTAACCCACATATCCTCATTGCCACACTGAAGCAGCTCTCACCTGTCTTGCCACTTCCCTGCTCCTGGCTGATGCTGAGCCATTCTGTGGCCTTAACAGGAGCTGCTAGTCTTGGAGCAAGAGCCCTACTTTTCTCAGCTGGTGTCTGGGTTGTTCCACTATGTGGTCTCTTCCTGTACCAATGCTTCTTTGGTCTTTGTGGGTAGTTAAGTGCTCCAGTTGAATGTTCACGCTTGAAAACAGCCGGTGTGTAAACATGAAGATTAAATATAGATAAAAGGTTTGTTAGTCTTAGAAGAAGCCCCTCTTAAAAATGTTCTTCTCTCCCTTCTGTGGCCGTCCTGCCCTGTGCATGTGGGATGTTTGGAAGCCCCCAGCCCTCACTGCTGTGAAGCTCTGATTTGGGAACTCCATGATCTTGCCCTCGGCTAGACTTCAGTACGGTTCAGTGTGGTTTCTTATGGTCTACAAAAGCAGGTGCCTACCTGCCTGCTCACCCAAATGTTCCCTAACATGGGATGGACCTCCAAATGCCAAAAATTATGGAGCCAGGAGAGGGAGGAGTGGGGGGAAAAAACCAACACTAAAACACCCTCCAGCATCCAGTGCTCATGACTGCTTTGACAAGATCTATCTTTAGTTATAATAGTGAGTCACATCATTGTGATTTGACTTTACGGTTAGTTTGAGGTATGAGCCAGGCCATGGGATTGAGAGCGAGAGCATCACGGGATGCAGCTGTAAAATTCCACTACTCTGTAAATCAGGTTTGAAGAGCATTAAGAAACAGGAAGCAGGCAGGGGAGGGTGGGTTTTTGTGTGTGTGGTTTTTTTTTTCTTCTTTTTTTTTTTTTCATCGGAAAATGATCGCGGTGCCCACTGCATCATGATGTCGCTCAGCAGCGCGGGGAGCGGAACGGAGGACACGTATCGGTAGGCTGCTGTAATATTCCCGGGCTGAGTGCGCCTCTTTCCGCACTGCTCCGTGTGCCAAGTGTCACGTCCAGCCCGCCCCACCAGCCACCACGAGCTGATGCAGGATTTTCGTGGATGGTGCCGTGTTGCTTAGCAACCTTGCTAGGCAGCATGCTATACATCACGCACGGTGCTGGCTACTACGGTGCGGCAAGGCTGCTTCCAGTTCTTTTTATCGGCTATGAAATATTTATTTTCTGCTGGCAGGTAGAGTTGGCACCAGGAGGTTGAGGGGTGCTCCCTCCCAAGTGGATGCATGCAGCTCCGTAACGGGAATCACAGGCAGCCCCAGGCTGACCTGAGCTCCTGGGATGTAAAATGTAGGCATGATTCCTGAGATATAAACACTTTCTGCGCATGAGATGGGCTACAGGTTGGCTTTAGCACAAAGAAATTAATAAATAACCAGGCGGTGAAGATTATGTGACAGACATAATAATGTAAGTACAATATATTCCCCCTCCTTTTTTTCTGTGACTCATATAAGCAAATCCTGATGCGAGGACCACATGTTTGCGTACACAAAGAGAAGGAAATTTCCTCGACATTTGGGGATTTTTTTTTTTGAGGCTCCTCCACTCCAGGGCATTGTGGATGAGAGCCCATATCACAAACACCAGTGACAATTTTCTAGACTGATGGGTGTAATTGCAGTGGAGACTGCCTGCCAAGCCCCCTCCCTGAAAGGATTGCATAACCCAGCTGTTGCATGTGCAAAAAAAAAAAGGGGGGGGGAACCAGTCCTATTCTATAAGAAGCTGAATTGTTATTGCAGAAGGTAAACAACAGGGAGCCTAGTCCCCAGAGCAGCAGAGAAGATGGTATCTGCAGCTCATTTCAGGTATGCAGAGCCAGAATCAGGAGCTGTCTTGTTTGAGGTCAAAAGGGCCCTCTCCAAAGGGTCTACCCAGGACAAGGCTTCGATAGTTCTGAAATCTCTGGATCGAAAATGCTCGTTTTTTGGACATATTGTTACTTGTAATGTTACCAGGTGGCAAGAAGGGAAGGATGCAAAAGAGCGGATAAAAGGCAGCAGATCATTTCTGGCATCTGATTGCCATGTTTTTCTACTGAACATCCGCAGGCAGACACTTTGTTTAAGCCAGAGTGAAGAGGGAAGCAAGAGGGGAAAACCACAGTGTCAAAATATACAACGGTTTGTGAGATGAACCGCTGCGTTGCCCCTCATCTACACTTGCAGATATGGCAGCACCAGTGGAGTCAGCAAAACCGTGCTTTGTCCTCCAATTACTGTTAAGAGACCAGAAATGTAGTTTTAGCTTAACTCATTGTATTGCAGGCATACCTTGCTGCATTTTGTGGTGGATAGCGCAATCAAACAAATCAGACTGTCCTACAGTAGAGCGGATACGTCTTCACGCTACAGACCTCAGAGAACTTTGATACAGGGATTGTTTCCAAGGTGTTCAATGGCATTTGTCCAACAGCAGAACAAAGACAGCAACAGAACTTCCATTTCATGTTTTTCACCAAATCGTGGCAGGCTGAAGTGAATTCAGTGCCCATGGCTCAGCTCCTCTGTTGGGCTCCTCAGCCTTTGTATGTAAGGCCAATTCAAACCTAGGAGATGATGCTCAGAAATTGTACTGAGAGGAGTATCTGAATGTGGGACTTTGGAGTGAAAAGTACTACTACAGGAAAGTAAAATGCCATCCCTTCCACAGCTGTGCTTCAGGCAAAGCCTGTCCTGGTTTTGCTGCCATTTTTGTTGATGAGAAAATAATTGAATTTTTATCATCTGTCGTCTTTTTAAACTGAAGAAATTTAATTGGAATGATTGCCCAGTTATTACTTTCTTTTTTTACAAGAGATTTCTTCTGTAAAATGCTTTGACAAATATTGACAGCAGTCACAGTAAAATTTAAGGTGTATGAAAAATTTGCAGAATTTCACCATCCGTTTGCACATCTTTCTGTCACTTCAGAAAGCTTCTCAGCTTAAACACTTGACAACTGACGGAGCTGCTAAACTTTTAGTGAATGAGGACCAAATAAATAACTGCAAGGCCTGTATCTGTGCACATTCACAGAGCTGAATTGTTCCGGATGGACACCAGTGACTGGTGGAGGGATGCTGGACTCAGCACATATCTAGGACAGCGAGCGTGCCATGCCTGATTCCTGCCAGCACCAGGACTTCAGCAGTAGGAAGACACTAGCAGCATAAATGTCATTTATACCTGCTGCAAGACCTCTGTGGAGTGATAATACAAATGACAACCTGTCTCAGCCCTTCCCAAGGGCTGAGAGTTATCACAGCATAAGTTAGAAGATAGATTACATCTTATAACAAAACAGACTCGAATACAACACATGCAAGCATCACAGTCTGTGCAGAAAGCAGAAGAGTGTTATGCTGGGCAGAGGTAAAAATAAGCAAGCTAATCTCGAATGACACTGGAAAAGAAAACAGCTGAAGGACTTTTCCTCTCTGTGAGTTTCGTGGTAAATACCACTCAGTTTTCGGTATCATTAACATTTTATTATTATGACTACTATTAGACAGCATCCCCACCTACTTTTGCCTATATTTTCTGGGCATGTCTCTGCATTTTACAAGTTAGAGGTTGTGCTAGCAATTGGAAATATTGTATCATCATTTCATTATCACCCGGCTTGGAGAGAGGATCACCCAGTAATTGGGTTTTGTCCACGGAGATAATGCAAGGGAGGAGGCAGCTACAAACTCTTCTATAGTCACTATGAAACTACATTTGTTTCCTTGAAGAACCAGCAATGCTTCTCTGTAAATTGATCACAGCTTCGTTTTTTTCCTTGCTTCTCTTGATTTGAAACAATCCAACCTACCCTATTTCTTGCATGCCACAAGAGATATCACAGTCCTCTTTCTCTCCAAATGACTCAGGGTCAATGTAATCTGAAAAACAGCTCTAACAAAACAAGCTCTTTGCAGATAAAACCACAAGAACAAAATCCAGTGTAAGTCTCCTCCAAAAATTGTTTGCATGTTTCCCTTTCCTTTACATCTATATTTACTGGTATGCATAAGAGACAGCATCCAGTTTTACTTGGAAACTCTTACATAAAGATGAGAATGGGAACGTGATATGTCAGAGGTCACATTTCATCTACTTTGCCTGGAAGAGCTCTTACAATAACTATAATTGGAAACAAAAGTGAAAAACAGCACTTAATAAAAATTACATGGAATCAGATAGGATGTGCATGTGTTTGTGTGGGTATTGGTCTCCTTGGCTATCTTCAGTACTTTTTAAAAAACTGTACAAAATTATAAGCCAAACCCCTAAGAATGGATAAATAAAAGAATGAGATGAGCCTGTTAACTTGCCTCCTCTGCACTTGTGTTTCAGGACAAGCTTTTAATTAACCATCACCTGCTACCTTGTTAATGGAACACCCTCTTCATCCGGGTGGTGACCACTGAATAATGTTTGAGATACCCGCCTGCTGGGTAGCAAACGTGACAGAAATGCCTCTAGGAAGCCTCCCTGTGAAGGACTGGAACCACGTACACAAAGTATAATGCAGAAGACATGAATTAAGTAATGAAGTTGAAAAGGAAGAAGTCCAGTTCTTAAACTCGGTGCACTGAGTGCTTAATGTGGTAGATGTTCTTAGTTGAAAGAATATCTGATCTTGTAATAAAAAGATGTAGTAACGTGAATGCACTAAAAGGGTGATTAAACCTATTCAGGCCATCATGATCATCTCATCAAACTTCCTGCAAAATTCAGACCATCACGTCTTGGTCTACAATTCATACCTCCAGCCTCGAACTACTATTTAAGCTATAATATGGGTGACTGTTGAGATGGTATTAATTTGGTGTTTAAACATTACTTGCATATTGGCTTGCACTATTGATGTGATGTTACAGTGTAGACACTCCAGGTTTTCCTACCAAAATATGCACAAAGGCTTTATGTGCAAAGTTTTATTTTAAATGTTGCTGAAGAAGTCTCACCTCACATTTAAGCTTATTTTTATTTATATCTACTTCTATTTATATGTATTTCAGGTTTTATTTAAATATTTATGTTTTTATATCAAATCACAGTGAATTGAAAAAAATTCCCTTCCCTTCCCTTCCCTTCCCTTCCCTTCCCTTCCCTTCCC
>NC_034409.1:103593987-103716664 GCF_002078875.1 Numida meleagris
CCTTCCCTTTTGAAAGAAATAACCCTCCCAGGCAGAGAAGAAAAAAGACACTCAGGATTTTTGTGGACGTAGACATTTCAAGAGGTTTTTCCTTTTTTAGGTGAGGGGAAAATTAAAATAAAAATAGTAAAACTCCTTCCTTTATTCAATCATTTTTAATACCAGAGTCTTAAAATCTGGTTTGGAAGTTGAACATTCATTACAGAAATATCTAAGCATGATTTTTTTTTTTTGCACTGGTCCTGGATAAGTGACAGTAACACCCTCCTGAATATTTTTCCAATACATGGAAGGCTGTTGATTGCTAGTTCATAGATGCTGGGGTCATTATGTTTGTTCCTTAAATTTGTGTTAATGTTGCTCCCATCTCACAGTAAAACACCACGCTGTTGCTAAGAATTCACTGGAACACTCAATTATTGAAAAACAGTTTCAGAAATCTTTCTGATTCATGAATGTAGCTGTGCTGATTAGGGGTAGTAGCAACACAACCATAGCCAGCTTCCCCTCTGTCAATAAATCTGTTGTTTCAGTCTGGGTGAGTAATGCGATCTAGCTTCTGATATTATTCTGTTGTTTGGCATAGTAACGTTTGCACTCAGGTGTAACATGAACCTGCTGCTGATGGTCAGTGAAAGCTATGCCAACTTACGTTTTGGTCAGCTTGTTATTGTGCATCTTATTCCAGCAAACTGTTTACCTTTGTAATATATGTCACGTAGTCAACGCTTTTTTGGGGTTGGTTTTTCTTCTTTTTAGATTGGAAAAATAGATTCTGATCTCAACACCACGAAAACTGCCAGTAATTTAGGTAGAGCCATTGAAGCTACACTGCCCTGAAGGATTAACCTGTGGTTTAATTTACACAGCAGTAGTGATCCTGCAATTCCATTCACTTTTTTCAGTGTTAGGAGGACAGAAGTTTCCAGCTCCTTGTTCAGGCTTTCTGTTGCCTAGACAGCCTAGAATTTGTTCTGACTCTTGTCTCAGTGACTCCTCATCTCTCTAAATCTGCCTTGATGACCTTTGTGGTCCTCTTGACAGTCCACTGAAATGTATGCTAAATCTTACATTCAGGTCAGAGGGCATGTTTTCCTCTTCAAATTTTAAGAGCGGTTCATTGCATATGACTATCATGTGGCCATTCGTTCCTTCCTCTTAGGTGTTTTCACCTTCTCCTGTACCTTCAGTTTGTATTTGATGAACTATTACGTCTTCCAGGGATTTCCATTTCATTTGTATTGAAAGTGTCTTTCAAACCACTGTGATAGTCTAAACAAACAACAGATTAAAAAAAAAGATACAACATTTATGAGTTGTATATCGTAATCCACTAAGCAGCTCTGGACAGCAAGTCACAGGAAGCAGGGTTGGGAAAATCTGTTTGCTCTTCAGCCCCTGTCAATGTTCAGATACTTCTCTACAGGATACTGTCAAGTGCTTTTTCCAGCCGATGGTTAACTAGCATGTTCCGACCAGCCAGATTAAACATTCCCATGTGGATTGAGGGGGGTGTCTATTGCAATAAATGCTGTGAATACCCTTGAGCTCAGCGAGCTTTCTCTGGGCTTTGCTGCCTTGTTGGCTGGTGCCAGCAAAGGAAAATCAATACAGAACACGTAAAATTGCTGGCCAGAGGTCTGGAATAACTCCTGATGCAAAGAAGGAAGATAGAGACCCCATTTCTGAGAGAAATGTTTCCAGTATTTAAATTTAAATGGGGTTAATTTGGGAACAGAAAGTTCTAGAATGGGCATATCTGTTTCCAGGAAAAAAAGAAAAAAGCATGTATTTCTCAATCAGCTAAAATGTCCCTGGCCATATGTATTGGCATTCTGACACCTCTTTCCACACAAAACTAGCCCTGGATGTAAGAATGCAAGTTTTTTTTGTTTTTTTTTTTCTGCTTAAAGTTAAGTCTAGAAATAAATCTTTTTGGGATCCAAATCCTGTTAAATAGTTTCTGGTGGTGGGGCTTGATGGACTGCACAGAAGAAAGCTTGAAAATTTCAGATTTGATGTAATTAACTATTAGGAGGGAGAAAATACTCTGTGAGTTTCCTTCTCTCTTCTAAGACTCTGTATGGGCAAGCCCTAAAACTGCAGAATCATAGATAATATTGGAGCAGTAATGATGATTAACAAATGGAATGGCTCAAGTGCTTGATGTAAAGTGAAAGGATAGTATGGATTCTGTGATTCTGTGATAAATAATGGCTGTTAACATGGTCAGAGCAAGGAAATACAGGTCAGATTTTTTAAAAAACTATAGAGGTTTTAAAGAGAATCTGCTTATTTTCATCGTAAACATAACAGTTAAGATCTGCTGTTGCTTCTGTGTGTGCAACATCCCATTTAAAAGCAGGACAATCACATGTCCAGACACACCTTTCTCCATCCAGAAGTCTTCTACTGTCAGAAAAGAAGGTAAGCATTCACACTGAGCTCCCAGCTGTTAGACAGATGTCCCAAGTCCCATAGACATAGCCATGGTGGCTGTGGAGAATAGCAGTGCAAAGGATGTGCAATGAGTCCAATGTGTCTGGGATGTGCTAAGCATCCCGCTCTTCAGCTGCTGGATTGATCTGCATGCCCACACCAAGTACCGAGCTGTTCCAGCACTGCGTGAGCTCATTGTGTTGAGATTTCCCAGATGGAAGAATGGGAGCATGAGGTGGATGGGCATGTAGAAAAAAAGCCTGCGTGAGTCTTCTCACGAGCCTGAGCAACAAACGGGGGAAAAAATCACCACTGTCTCTGTCTATGCACGCAGCAACTGTCAACCTGCAGATTGTGAGCTTCTTGTTGGTCTGTGACTGTTCCTATGCGGTCGTTGAAAGTTGTTCACTGGCATGGGGTTCAAATCACTACAGAGGGATCTGCAGCTCATCTGGAAATGTTCTACAGCATGAAAAGTGGAAAACCCTGAAAATAAGGGTTAGGTTAATGTGGAAAATGCTGGGGTGAACCGGTGTGACAGGCTTTACTGTGCCTGTTTAGAATTTGGGTTTTGGCTAAATTTGATTTTGTTTGATGTGGTATTCTGCTTACTTGAAAGAGAGTTACATACATACGTATATCTGTATGTATGCAATTTATACTGTAAAAATCTATATATAACGAATACTTTGAGGTATGTGTGCACACAGATATATACATGCATACACATTCCTCAAACTACACTTCTCTTACTTTTCTGCCCATATACACTTTGTTGTGAAATGTGGAGAGAACACTGAGAAATGGTTCAAGGGTCTCAAATGGTTGCAGGGCATTGCTTGTCAAGAGATAGTTCAGTAAACACTGACTGAAGTGGCATCAGTGGCATCACCTTGAAAAGAAAAAGCAAACACCTCTCCTATTCTTTTCTCCTCACTTTCAGACTACAGTAGCAGTAGTAGCCTACATATAAGGAATTTTGTGTGAATAATGGCTAGGGTTAGTGGACTTCCACTGTTTCTCAGTTCATCAGCTCCTCCCAGATGGTCCCTAATCCCAGCAAATGCTTTGCACCTCCACTGTTCTTTTCTCTCCTGGAAGAAGATGCAACAGAGATTTAGCGTTTCAAAATGGATGAGCCACTTTGAATCACACTGAAATCAACTACCCAATTTTAGCCTAGTCAACCTTTAATCACAACACGCTGCACTTTCTTTCTCTCCCTCCCCGTTATATACCGTATCATGTCTTTCATAAGTGCCAAGAGAAACAGGGTAATCGCTTTTCGTTCCTCCTCCAGGGTCAGCAAATCGCAGCTGACTCAAGTGTATCTGGTTCTTGTCCTCCCTGAAAGCAGCTATGACTGTGTGAGAATGTCGTTGTTTAAATTATTCAGATTACTCCTTGCCTGAGACTCTTCTTATATCATGGCTTTCTTTTGGAGCTATCAAAGCATTTGTCTGGGGACATCACACAGTTGACAAGAAATAAGACAAAGGTCTTTCCCCCAAGTCCAGATCCGTGGAATGGACTGGGATATCCCGGCCGTTGCCCCACTCTGCCTTGCACAAGGTGGGATAGCAGAGAGGCAGGAAGGTATTTCCCAGGGGTTGTGACTAGCTTTTACTATTGAGTGAGTCCCTGCGTGTATCTTAACAGATAGGGAGTTGCTGCTCTCTGACATTTCTGTCACTGTAAATACAGGGTAATTTCACTGCAACCACCATCAAATTGGTGAGAGGCAGCACAATTCAGCCCACACCGCTTTTCAAATGAAAGCAAGGGAATGCTTTGTTGAGAAGCATCAAAGATAAAAGTGGCCATTTGTATTATCAAGCTACAAAAATGAAAGAGGAAACAAGTGGTTAGTTTAATTAGCACTCATATTCCTATTATTCACGCTGACTGTTATGAGCAAATGGCAGGTCTTTACTCTGCCTTCACTGGAAGCAGGAAAGGAGCCAGTTTCACTCTCGGCTTTTTTGTTATTTTTACTATCTTAGTAGTACATTGATCAGAGTTTGTTGCCAAGTATGTCGTGCAGATCACAGGCATTCCTAGCGCTGTTTTATTGAAATGAGTAAAATGACATCAGGAGGAAAGGTGACCCAATGTATTTCATTGTTTGCTTGTTACTTTTTTAATCAGAAAATCTTGCTGGGCACTGATCAATTCTTTTTTAAACAAGATTGCTCCAGATTAAACAAGAATAATACAAACATAACCATGCAGGGTTTGCTTGTTTTGGAAGCTCTCTTGTCGAAGAGGTGTAGCTTACAAGCATCCTGCCAATTTGTCCAGTGTACCCAGTGCGTTGCAGAAAGCATAGTTAACTATCTATTATGCAATTATTTGAAGCTCTGTGGTTTATCTATCTAAACTTCAAAAATTGCTTCAAAACACTTTTGATCAAGGGGAGGATTAAGATAAGTTCTTCCTTTCGTGGCAAAATAAAGCCAGCCACTGTTGTGCAGGCAGAACTAGGCCTTTTAAAGTATGCCTTTGCTTTACCATAGCGCAAGAGAAGATTACTTAAAAAGTTAAGGACTAAAATGTAATGTGGATTTGAACTGTGTTTCAGAGCCAGACAACTGGTGCAAAAATAGGTCAAAACATTAAATACTGTCATTTGGCCAGATCATTACTGGCCCCTTAAACTTGACCCTTGTTATTTTGGGGTGCTCCTGAGTAAAATTAAACACTTATGAAGACATATGCAGAATTTGGCAGACTTTTGTGTCCACAAAAACAGACTGCCATTAGGAAGAGCCTTATGGACCACCTGAAGTGATTTTCAGCCGTATAATAAGGCTGAAATAAGATCTAAAAGTCCAGGGGATAAATGTTTCTCTAATTCCACTCCTCACTTCCCCTTTCAGATTAAACTCCCTCTGGCTTCATTGACAGTTTGTCTTAATGGAGTAATAATTGAATACATCTCAAGGTATGACTCACACACTAGCTGTGTGATCCACCCAGATACAATAGTTCGTTAGTCTATTTAAAAAAAAAAAGTGGGACTGTTTTGGGTGATGTTATCTTTAAGGAGGAAGACTTTGCCCTTTGGCTGCTGTTGCTGGGAGAACGTTCACCTCCTGTCAGTACTGTGATATCAGGCTGGGGCCTTGTGACGCTCTTATGGAAGCCCAAACTTCAGTGAATAGGCATAGTATGTGCCTTCATCGTGGCTTTCAGTTATCCAATGGCAGTGATGGGTACTGGCCTTGCTGGCTTTGACCAGAGAAGAATCCTACAATTTGAGTTGTGTTTCCTGCTAGGCTTTGAAGGTAGGAGCAATTTTAAATCACACAAATTGTCCTTACTCAATCAACTGAGTTGAGAACAAATTGTCAAGGAAGTGAAATACTTTCCACTTGTTTCCACTTAATGTCCCATGATATCATTAACACCTCAAGTCCTCACACCCATTTCCACTGCAGAGGCTCCCTCTTTTTTTTCCTTTTCTATAGTAAGAGTTAGCTTTAATGCCTCCCACACCTGGCACCACATGCACATGTTCCTCCAGAGCAGCAGTAGATCTGTGTCCTGGTCGCAATGCGGTTTACAGAGTTTTGTGTTAGGTGCAGCACATATTAGAGGTACTAGACTTTAGTCAGGCTCTAAAGGTAAGTAGTGATAGGATGAGAGAGAATGGCACCAGGGGAGGTTCGGGTTGGAATTAGGAACCATTTCTTCTCAGAAAGAGCAGTGAGGCAGTGGCACAGGCTGCCCAGGGAGGTGGTGGAGTCACTGTTTCTGGAGGTGTTCAAGAGCCGTGTGGATGTGGCACTGAGGGATGTGGTCAGTGGGCACGGTGGGGTGGGCTGACAGTTGGACTGGGTGATCTTAGTGGTCTTTTCTAACCTTAATGATTCTATAATTCTAAAAGGGCCTAATTTTTACTTTGATAACCCAGCAAACATTCTGACCTATTAAAAATAAACAAAACACAAAACAAAGCATAAGTTGCTGAATATTTTTCCTGCCTCCAGGAGCCTTCACTTGTGGGTGCCTGTGATTCTTCTTTTGCAGCTTTGTGCTTCTTCTCAGCCCATCTTGGCCAGCTTTCTCCTGCTTCAGATGGAACCACGCCCGGCCCTGAGAGCATGGACTGTCTCTTTCTCTCTTCTTCCCAGCAGATGCGGGAGTCTCCCCACCTACCTTCCCACAGAGCTCTGTGCACCAGTGTCAGCATCTTGCTTCCTTTGACATGTCTCAGGGCATTTGCCAATCCAGAACAGGAGAAAACTTGCTTCACCTTGCCCTTGCCAGCACAGAAAACCGTTAGGATTTATTTACCAGTCTTGCTGCTATGTCTTGCTGTAAGTGATGCAGTCTTTGTCATCAAATGGTGAGCTCCACAGCTACACAGCGTTATCTCTCAACATGTTATTTCACAGGCTGTATACACATAGATGCCACAGGTTATTTCATGTATAAATATAAATGTGTGCAGTGGGAGATGGGTGTAGATACTATGAAACACTGCACATGAGTGATTTCCTATGACATAATGGATGAGGAGGGGTTATTCACTTCATGAACTAATCTGTAATGAGTCATACGTTAAATTTAAGTAATTGCTCTCTGTTTTGTGTAATAAAAGTGGGAAACAAAGATTTATGGACAACTGTAGATCAACTGCTTGATATGAGTTGCAATCTAATGCCATTACATGATGTATGAATCTAATGCTGTTGTATGATGCATTGTATGACGCTGGGGAAGATAAGCTCTTATCTAATGAGGCAGCCAGTATAGGTACATGCAGTGTCATTTGGCAGGGGACTCACAGGGCTGTGCTCACAAGAGAAAGGTAAGGACAAAGACCCTCGCCCCACACTGGTGCAGCTGGCATCAGTGTGGGTCAGGAGTGGCACCTAAAGAGCTGGTGTTTGTGTAACTGCTGTCCATCTCCTTGTTGTCCCCACCTTCTGGCTGATTGCAGCTAGGTGGGATGGGGGGCTGGATTTTCAGAGAGATTCAATTCCTGCCAGTTTCCTGAAAATTGGAATCTGGAGAGCTAGAAGTTCAAATTAACACACTGCCACCAATGGAAAGGCAGGCACAGTTCAGGTATTAGCTCCTCTGCAGGGCAGTGAGCGTCTTGCTGGCTGATGAGCCCACGTGTAGCCCTGTACTAGCTGCACTGTGTGCTGCTTTTTATTTGATGAGAATCTCACAGGGCAAGGAACAGTGGTTTAGGTAGGGCAAAAGAGCAGCAAATGGCAGGGAAGCCAACTTTATTCATCCTGCTGCTTATACAATAAATTGTGGAGTTTTCTCATGTGATATTTTCATTTTCTGTATTTAATTTTTCTAACCCAATGATTTAATTAGGGGCTTCAGGAAGCTGAACTTAAAGTAGTTTTCTGAATCTGTAGTCAATCTTTATTGATATTTAAGGGTGTACAGAAGAGGAAACGGGAATTTGTGGCATTTAGAGAAGGGTCTCACCTGTGTGCTTTGGAGATTGATCCTAATTTTCTCAAAATCAGCATGTTTTTAGATCCAGAATTCTGGTTCTAGCCTCTCTTGGACTGCCATATTTCCTACTGCACCAGCAAGAAATGTTTTCCTTACAGGCTGGGTGTCAGGGCTTGATGGACAAGGTGCCTCATTGGTTATGGCAGAGCCTATGTTTCGGCTAGCATCTTCTCACATAAATATTCCATGCATCAAAAATGTATGACATGCACCATAACTACGTAAAAAGAATGACGTATGAAGACAAATACATAGTGCCTGTGGCTAAGAATTTCTTAATCAGATGTTCAAAAAGCACATCTACGCACCAAGGAAATATTTTAAGGTATGTTATTTAAGCTTGCTATGAATAAAGATTTTGTTAATGCTAAACGTAATAGCTACCACTGGAGGAAAAATCATTGGGATGCATTCTCAGTCCTCTTTTTCTGGGGCAACGGAAATTTTCCTTTGTTTTTTTCCATGTGCTAATTCAAACAAATCTGCTCTTTGGTCTTTCCAGCCAGATTACTTCAGCAATTGCCCTCAGGACAGCTTGTTTAAGCATAAACTTGTGTAGGGCTCATGTGCTTTTGTTGATTCCAGGGGCTTTTATATTGGTTTCCCCATTAAAAATGAAGGAGAGAATGACTTTGTCATTGTGACTATTCCTAGTGAAGATGAGAAATTGTTTGACCACAGAGCATGGAGGTCCCTTACCTTAACATCTGTAATTTTATAAGATTGGTAACTTTTGTGCTTGATTTTAAGAAATGCAAGATACCCTGAGAACCAGCTGGAGACAGCAGGTCTTTGATATTTAACTGCAACATAGACTTGCAGGACCAAGGGTTGAATACTTGAAATGTAGAGTAGGGGAGCTGGGAAGGAGGGGAGACGAGGGCATTGTACTGTTGTCGTGTAGCCTTAGTGAAATGCTATGGGAGTTTATGACTCTAACTGAGGACACGCTGCTGTAGCCATAGCCTGTTAATTTCTAACAGGAATGAATGAATAGCTGAGTGGGTGCAAGCAGCAAAGAACAACAAACAAATCATACAAACTTAAAGAAAGCACTATTAAATAGATTAAATGTTACAGTATGTAGCTACGCAAGATAACCTGGGGGAACTGCAAGAAAAGGATTGAAAGGGAAGGGGAGTTTGTAATAGAGTAAATGTGAATTAATGCTAAGCTACAGTGAAATTCCCAAGGAATTATATTTTGCATCCACATGAACACTAGGGTAATTCATCATGATTAATGATGTTACAATGAATCCTGCTATGTGTTGAAATATGTTCCTGTTCTGAAAGTAGGAGAAAAATGTTTACTATGAACACCTAAGTATGGGCATTAATCATTATGTCTTTAATGGCAGGTCAAAATTATTTTCCTGCAGCTAATATTCTGCTCATTATTATAACATTCAGAGTTAATAGACCGACTGAGAGAAACGTAAAATTCCTAAAGAAATTGTGCAATTTAAGCTAGAGTTGCATAGAGAGTCTCAGCCATCCCGAAATGTTTGGGCAGTCTCCTTCGTTACTTTTCACGCGGCACCGGTGCACAACGGCCGGAGGAGCAGCCAGCGTGACACGAGGTGTGTTGACACTGATTTCACAATGTCTTTTATCATCAAGGGACTATGCTCTTGGCTGCTCTGGAGGCATGGAGGAAACTGGAAGGTGCAGCCTGATCCTGGCAATCCCCGTGTGTTCCCCCCTTTCCTGCTACAGCCCATCTGCAGTGGCCTCCTTGGATGTGACAGCTTGCGTTGTACGTGCTGCCTGGACAGCTGGGCCCCAAGGGGACAGCAAGGGAGCATGGAGTCTCTGAGCGTGTGGGACCTGGGCCTAGAAGTTGGGCCATGTGGTGATCCTTGCTATTGCCTCATGGCAGCAGGCTCTCCTACTTTCTTCCCCAGGCTTGCTTCCAGCAAATATGTATTCTGGGGGCCACTCTCGTGTCGCAGTGGTTTTATTTAGGGGAAATTACCCTGGCAGGCACGTACTCATATCTGTCTGTTTTCATGTTGAAGCTTCTGGGGCTGTGTCCAAAGTCCACTGAAATCAGTGGGAGCCTTTCCACTTTATCCCAGTGAGCTCTGGTGGGACTGGGTGTCAACACAGACATTTTGCCTGTGCCCCGTTCCTTTCCTCCCCACTTCTTGTGCTTCCTCCTCTCCCCATTGACACCATTGCCATATAAACCAGGCAGGCTTAACAAAGATTGGTGTTATCAGTGACATTTAGAGCTTTCAGAATCTGGGAGTCTTTGTAATCATGGTCACAGTCTTTGTAATCCTTCTGTGCCAGGGCTGATTATACAGGTAATGGGGTGCTGTTATCACTACCTATTCAGAGCGCTAATCCACTGACTAGGAAATTAATGACCGCATTACATATACACATATTTCTGTCTGTCTAAAGCATGAGAATATCTCTTCCTTTATTGGTTTCAGTTGTTTTGTTTATGTTCTCCTTCTCCATGGGAAGCGCAGCCACCCCCCTTCTGTAGCCACAAAGAGAAAACGAGGTGGGCAAGAGGATGTGGGCAGCTTGTGGCCAGACGGGCCTGCATGTGTCTCCAGTGCAGAGAGGGTACATCCCATGATTTCCAACAGAATAATCATATTTTTTTAAAGGCCAAATTGGCATCATTTTGCAATGCAAATGGTTGAAATAATCATTACCAAGCAAACAAATAGAGGTAGGAGAGAGCCAGGGAGAAAAACAATCTATGCATTTTTAACATTTTTTTTCATGTTTTGAGTTCTTGTAGTTCAGTCCAAGCCATGCTTTCAGGTGTCACTGGAGCAACAAAGTGGCTTACATAGGGGAACCGGTGAGATTAACAGCATTTCTCATACCTTACCCTTGTGATTCCTCTGCTTTATTAGCCCTGGAAATCATTTTGCAATACTACGTGTCCTGTATGTAAGTGCCATTAAGGGACAGTGACGTTTTATGTCATGGAAACAGGACTTTTGTCTGCTTCAGATGAATATTTAGAGGAAAGTTTCCCTGGAAAATGAGATTTGCTATCCTGTTCCATCCCTTTCACTTCCCAGAGGTGTGGTACAACACAGCCCCTGCCTGGAGCTGGCCCATCCGTGCTGCGTGGTGAGCTGGGGTGCGGGGACCCACTGCTCTCAGCTGTTGGGGTGAGGGCAGAAGCAGAGCTGGCTGCTGGGCCAGGCTGCGAGAGCAGAACCAAGAGGAGCTGGCGGGGAGGAACCAGCATGTGTTGCAAACGGTTGCTCTTGGCTGACATCAGGGCCCCTGCGGGGCTGCCTGCAAGCCAGCACAGCTTAAGCAGCCTGGCATGGGTTACAAGGCACGAAAGTGGCTTTGAGCCACCTTTGTTCCTCCCCTGCTAGCCCCTGTGCTGTGCCCAGGAGCGAGGGATGTCAGGAATTGGGATGGAGGCAGCTACCAGCCAGGAACCCACCGGGAAGAGAGAGATGTCATAGACAGCAATTGTTTTGATCTGCTCTGCGATGTTTTAATTGTGTCCTCCTTACAAGGAGCTGTAAAGACTAGTGGCCTACGTGGTATGATACCAAGAAGAGGATTTTGTTTAACGTAGTTGGGAGTGTATAAAGTAGCAGACAAGAGCTTTGGAAAGATTGGATTAAATTCGACAGACCCGTTGGAACTCTGCACGTCTGTAAATCCTGGGGTCCTTAACTTAGTCTTGGGCTGAGCACTGGCTGACTGAGGGCTGCAGCAACCTAGATTATTCTGATCTTACGCTGACAGATTTTATGTTAAGAGCAGCTTATTTCTAAGTCATTTCTAAATGTTATTTAAAAGGCTATTATACATATATTCAAAAGGTTTTACTGTGCAGTAATCTTCAGGCCTTACAACAGCAGTGGCTTTCTGGTGTTAGTAGCCGGAGTCGTGTGGGTGCTCCTGTGTCCTCTTTGGAGACTGTTTGCTCACACTAAGGTAAGTAGCTACGCAGGAGTGGGCCTAGCAGAGCGAATGCAAAAGGTTAATTTGATTCTCCCAGCACCAGGATATAAAAATGTAAGAAATAGACTTTAGAACAAAAGAGAAAATAAATTTTCCTAATTTCAAGCAAGAGGTAGCGACTTACCACAGTTCATTGCTTAAGAAATTCTTGGTAAGTTAACTCAGTCAATGAAGTGGTGACGTTTCTCAACAGTCCATAGCATTGCCTCAAAGAAGCATTTATTTTTTTCATTAGCAGCTATGTTAAATTTTTAATCAATGTTTGGCAGATGCTTTTATGTTTCTAAGCAGTTCATTAATGTTTCAGCAAGTGTGTCACATCTGCAAAAGCAAAGTTTTTGCCACATGCGTGAGTGCCCCAGAATCCTTTACTGCAAATAAGAGTAAT
Source organism: Numida meleagris (assembly GCF_002078875.1). Lineage (NCBI taxonomy): Eukaryota > Metazoa > Chordata > Aves > Galliformes > Numididae > Numida > Numida meleagris. The sequence continues at coordinate 103,606,264 of NC_034409.1, forward strand.
GTCTGGGAAAAGCCCATGGTCTTGCATGGGCCTGTGTACCCTGGTGGGAACATGAGATGGCGTAAGGAATGCAGAGACTCAGGAAAGCCAGCTTTGGGCAACCTGAGGGAGATGAGCATCTGAGAGCTGATGAAGTGTGGGCAGTATGGGCCGAGGTGTTGCTCCTGGACGAAGGGTGAAACTGGAGGGTGTTTGCTTAGAGAGCAGACATGTATTAGCAATACTTGTGAAGAGCATGCAGGCAGACAAAAAGAGCACAGATGAGAGAACAGTGGGGACTTCAGGAGGAGGTCCTGGATGCGTTGGGAAGTGGGGCTGCAGCAGGGGTTAGCAGCAGATACATAATCTCCCGAGAACCAGAGGGTGTTGGAAGACTTAACTGTGGTCTATGATAGAGCAGTTCATGCGTGGCCATGAGTGACTGAGATAATGAAGTGGGAGGGAGTGCTGAAGGATTATATTCAGCAGGAGGGAAGCAGTTTGAGTCCTTCATTGCTCATTCCCAAGCACTCTAATGTTTGGGTGGTATTTCAGTGGCAGGGATTTTATAAGGGAAGTGTGATGTTGTTTTATGGGGTGCTAGCCAGATCCCACTGAGCCATACTCTCAATCTTCAGTCTTCTTAGTCACAGTTTTTTCAACAGAGCATTCATCTGTTCATAAAGTTGCCAGTGTTCAAACATTATCATTGCTAAGGACTGGCCTACATTTGCGTAGTTTTGACACTACAACTGGCTCAGAAGTGGGGTTTTTATGGTTTTATTCTGTTGTTATTATAAAGGCATAGTCATTAGTGGGAGTGCAGTTATACTAGGACAAGTATCACTTACTGTGGTACAAGTCATGTTCAACATGTTCATCAATGACCTGGATGAATGGCTAGAATACACCCTCAGCAAATTGGCTGATGATACGAAGCTGGGAGGAGTGGCTGACACACCAGAAGGCTGTGCTGCCATTCAGTGAGACCTGGACAGGCTGGAGAGTTGCGCAGAGAGGAAGCTGATGGGGTTCAACAAGGGCAGTGCAGAGTCCTACACCTGGGGAGGAATAACCGTGTACATCAGTCCAAGTTTGGAGCTGACCTGCTGGAAATGAGCTCTGCAGAGAAGGCCCTGGGTGTCCTGGTGGACAACCAGTTGGCCAGGAGCCAGCAGGGTGCTCTTGTGGCCAAGAAGGCCAAAGATATCCTGAGATCCATTAGAAGGAGTGTGGCCAGCAGGTCGAGGGAGGTGATCATTCCCCTCTACTCTGCTCTGGTGAAGACACTTCTGGAACACTGTGTCTGGTTCTGTGCTCCTCAGTTCAAGAAAGACAGGAAACTTCTAGAGAGAGTCCAGCTTAGGGCCACAAAGATGGTGAGGGGCCTGGAGCATCTCCTGTATGAGGAAGGGCTGAGAGACCTGGGGCTGTTCAGCATGGAGAAGAGGCGACTGAGGGGAGGATCTTATAAATGCTTATAAATATTTGAAGAACGGGAGTCAAGGGGGTGGGACCAGGCTCTTTTTGATGGTGCCCACTGACAAAACAAGGGGCAATGGGCACAAACTGGAAAATAGAAAGCTTCATATGAAACATGAGGAAGAACTTCACTTTGAGGGTGACAGCACTGGAACAGGCTGCCCAGAGAGGTGGTGGAGTCTCCTTCTCTGGAGATGTTCAAAACCTTCCCGGACACTTTCCTGTGCAACCTCCCGTAGGGAACCACTTTAGCAGGGTTGGACTCGATGGTCTCCAGAGGTCTCTTCCAACCCCTATGATTCTGTGATTCTGTGGTTCTGTGAAGTATCCCACTTAGTGCCTGGGAACAGCCTCATTGCCATAGGCAGCTCTTCGTACTGGTGTGTAAAGGCTGCATTTGCAGTAGTGATAATGGGATCGAGATGATAGAGGACTAAAGAGGTACAAGAAAAAACTTGCAAAATAGTGTTCGAAAGGTGATGCTGACCCTTCAGTGTCTCTTCTTGATTTTGAATTTGAAGTATCTTTCTGATGCTCTATGGCTTTTGTCTTTTCAAGAAGATGCAGATTATGTAAACACTCTATATTTCATCTAGGCTCGTTTTTAAGTGCTTAGCTGCGGTTATTCTCATGACATACCAACAAAGCATTTAGAAAAAAGCCTCACATTCTTTTCTTTAGTTGCATGGAAATGACAGTGCAACTAGTTGCTTTTGAAACAAACACGTTGTTTTCCCCTGTCTATGATACCTCTCCACCAGTTGAAAGCAGCTTTATATTGTCAAGTATTATGTCAGTAAACTCTTCTAGCTGTTGCTTACCCTTGGTTAGAAATATTAGTTTGGACCTCAGAAACATCTTTTCCTTAGTGGACTAGCTTTTCACCTGCAATTTTGGGCTCCAGTAGCCAACATAATTCATGACACAAAACACTTGAAACAAGATTGTCAAGTTCAAGGCTACTGAAATGGAACCTATATGATTTAAAGCTGCTTGTTGCAAATGCCATCACTCTGCAATGGAACTACAGATATTGCTGGAGCACTGCTGACTCTCTGTGCCTGAAACTCTGCCATATAGGTTGCTATAGGTTGCTTATGCAGTCTACCTTTTCTCATTTTGAATGTTTAATCCTCTTCTCAGTAATTTTGGGTTGTATTCTGGCATCATGATCTTAGCTGTAGTGGTCAGTCAGGAACAGCATTTCTCTTTGGGTTGTCCGTATCCAAGGAGTTAGTTTGCATTCATTGCGGTTGCTGACTGCAGAAAAGAACTAGGTTGGATTTTATACCTGGAGGCACTGATTCTGTTAGAGTAAACATTAGGGTTGCTAGTGTAATTGGACACATGCAACTCACCTGTATTGACACCCTGGCCCTGCCTAGATTTCCTTCAGTAGCTACAGTCAGATTTTCACTGACAAGGTCAAAAATACTGTAGGTTTCAAATACCTCATTGTCCTTCACTCTTAAAAGCGCGCAGTGTACTGTGCCAGGATGCCTGCACCAGTCAAATTCTAAGTAGACTTGTCTGGGGATGAACAATGCGGTTTGGAAAGGGTTTTGCCATCTTTCTGGAGGCTCAAGGCATAATGATACCTCTGATTTGCTCTATAGCTAAATTTTAAAGCAAAGAGTTCGACAGCTTCTATTACTTTGGGAATAAATTGCAGTGCTCAAGTTAAAAAGGTCGCTGCTTCTCAGGATCAAAGTTTGTTTTCCCTGGTTGTTGCTTGATGTATGCACATGTAATCCCACTAATAAAATAACGAATAAATGCAACCCTGGTTTTAGGGGTGAGCAGTAAAACTGGGAGGAGGGGGAGGCTGTGATTGGCTAGCAATGTAAGTCATCCAGTGAGTCAATGACAGGAAGGAGGGGAGCGTGTCTTTCAAAAATTTTATGCCAAAGTATAACAACAGTATAAAACTCCTAGTTCCCTAGAGACCTAGCCAGATGAAAACCTGGTCTCCATAGCAGGCCCTGAAATATTCTGGACCCATTTTACATACTGTAATAAAAGTAACTCAGTACCAGCTTTTATTTTAGAAATGTTATTAAAATGCTTTTAAAAAGCAAAATAAAGCCAAGAGACGCATGATCAGCATGAAAGAATTATTGGTAAAACAACACCAATCCACAGCTGAGATACTTTATTTAATAAAAAGCAAATCAGTCTTCATACTGAGTTAGAATAAAGTCACGAGATGATTACCAGCTCTAAACAATCCCAAGATCAACTCCAGAAGGTAGAATATGAAGTTTTGCTATAAGTCTCACATAAGTGATTGTATTAAACACTTAGATTAATAATCTGAATTTAGTTGGCTCTTTCATACTGAGTTCAAAGGTTATTTTGGTTGCTTTGATGTAGAGTCTATTTTTAAAACTTGCATTCTACCTTTACACAGGGCAAGCACACTGCTACATTTTTGCTTTTACATCTTGCAAATTAAGAAAGATTAATTTACCCACATAACTGGTTAAAAGAAAAGAGAAATTGTTCCATAGGGAAGAAGCTTTGCTTCCTGTGGGTTTGTGCCCTGTCTCTACTACTGGTTCCCTAAATTCTCTTTCTGTCGAGCTGCAGAGGAGGGTGCAGGTGTGCTGTTGCTTGGCCATTGGCTGCCCACTCCACTGGGGAGCACAGGTCCCAGACCTCTCTTGTGCCAGGTTAGGAGGACCTCACCTCTTGGAAACCTCCCCTTCTCTGTTATTTTTGGCAGAAACAGACAACTGAGTTGCAGAACTAATGGCTGGGTGAACAAAGTAATCGCTTTAGCTTCGTGTCCTTGGGAAACCAGGCTAAAGAACAGAAGAGTAACTAAGATACTAAAAATATGAGAGCAGTGCAAGCTCTTCAGTTCTCAGAGTCTTCTGCACACTTGTGTAGCAGGGGCTGGGAGTGTGGAACAGATGTGGCACTGTTTTGCTGGCATAGTAGGAGGGATTTTTCAGTCTGGAGCAAGGAAGGAGATGATGGATTAATCAGCTACTGAGGGAGCTTTTTTAATGTCGATGCAATGACTTGCTTTTCCCCAAATGATAGCTGTTGATATTTCGAAGCAGCAGTTTTCCTTCAGGTTGCTTCCTGACCCATAAGATGAGGGTTTTTTGCCTCACTCTTAAATTTTGTGGGTTGCCTTACTCTGTTTCCCTTAGGGCCCAGGCATCTTTGTCCAATCATGCTTGAATTAGGTCACTGTTAACTAGTGTCAACTTGGAGGAGTCTTGCTGAAGCTGGCAGTCTAAAAAAAATTAAATATTTTCCATGCCACAGAGACTATTGGTCTGTGACCCACCAAAATATCAAAAATCCAGATGTATAAGACCAATTCTGATGAAGTTGGCATAGTCTTATTTGGGTCAATTGTCTTAACAAGACGTTATGTCACCAGTTAGGGGAAAATACAATCTAAACCCCCTAAAAATAACTAATGGGAAAAACCTTGCACAATAAAGCCAGTCGCACAGCACTTGGTCATCAGAAAAATAAAAATAATTTCAGACTCATGATATATTTAATCATCTGTATTTATTCCTCTGCTGATCTAAAAACAGGCAAATGTTCTTTTTCTTCTTGGAAACAAGGCAATTCCGGAAAACTTCATATTTTAGACAGCTCTTCAAACAGCTTTTCTGCTAAAACTTAGATTTCATTATTTGTTAGGAGGAAAGCCATTAGAATGAAAAAAATTTGAATTTTATGTAAGATCCTTCACCACACCAGCTATGTTGAGGACAACTATTCTGCAGAATTTCGGAATAGACACCAAAAGAAGATTCTTTCTGTGTTTCTTCACAGAAAGAGAACACATTTCATGACAATCATTCTGATCTGGCCTGAAGAAGGCAGAACATGGAGAAAGCTAGACGGAGAATGAAAAAGCACCAGCTGGCCACAAGCACACTTAAGCCCTATTAGCTGCCATATTGTCCCAGAAGGGGAGAAGCAGCTCTGTAATAGCAGCAGCATAAACAGAAGAAAGGGAAGCAGAAGAATCTCTGTATGAGTGATGTGCAAGCAGGGAGCATCCTGTGAATGAAATAGTTTGCTGTAGTGCTAAGCCTTCAAAATCAGTGCTCTCTCTATTACGAGAAAATTAGCTAGGCATTCTTAGCCACCAGCCTCCAGTTCTTTTCTATGGAAAAGCCACGGGGGAAAAGCCATCAAGGCAGGAGTACTCCAAAATACAGTACTGAGATCAGCCATTCATGGAGTTTTTTGAGACCAGTCTGGAACTGAGAGGGAAAGAAAAAAAAAAGCAGTGCAGTGGAAGAGCTGCACACAGGGTCTCTAAATCTGTGATGCTGCGAAAGCATGGAAATGTCCTGTGGTCCTTCACCATGGCCGTATTCAGAAAACACAAGAGGTTTTCAGTGAGGGGATACCTTTGAGGAAGGGATGAAGTAAAGCATTTCAGACGCTGTGGACTTCTTGAGAATCTTGAAAATGGTTGTTTGAAGCTTTTTTCTACTGCTAAGTGGATTAGAGATTTGGTTGGATTAGGGCCTTAATAAATACCTACAGTGTTTGTCTTTCATCTGTGAAATGTTTGCCTGCTTTTAAATAGACTATTCTTGTTTGCTCCAGTGTTGTCATGTTGATATGAAACTCTGGAAACAGGAATTCTGCCCTTAATTCAATAAAAAGATTTGGAAACCTGAAGCTAAAATTCGCCTCAAATATAACTGGTATAAATCCAAAGTAGCAGGACTTTATTTCAGTGCTGGAGAAGCAGCAGGAGACTTGCTCCTTGACAATTTTTGATGTCTGGATGACTTGTTTATGTGCCTCATAATAGTTTGTGGTAGTGTAGCTAATATTTTTAAAGCTCAGCCCTGGCCAGAGGGCAGCCGTTCTGTTCCACGCAACGAGGAAACCCAGCAGAGACAGTTCCTTCGTCTGGTGGGCAGAGGACTTCTGGCTATGGCAGAGATGAACAGGGAGGTGAGGCCTGGCCATCTTTGCTGGTCCGGTGGCCGTGTGGTCACTGAACAAAAGTGGATCCTGTGAAATCTGCATATGGCCCCGAGTCAAAGGAGTGCAAGGAAAGGTGAAGTCTAAACATGCTCATTCTCTCTGCTGCTCACCACTGCTGCTACTCCTTTGCCTGGTTTTCCTTTGATGAGGTGCTTGGGTGGTCCAGGGAGCAGATAAATCCGTGTGTAGGAAGCTGCTGGGAAGATGATGCCTCCTCTGTATCCATAATCAGAGGAGCCATAAAGCCTGATCCCTATTACTCTGGTTATCCTTTGGATGCTTTTAACTGATGAACAATCCAAAGGTGATAACTCGATGATGACAATTTATTGCATCAATTTATAACTTTAGTCATGTAAAATTAACAACTTACAGGCAATAGGAGGGTAATGATGAAAATTTACTGCAACAATTTGTCATTTATATTGGTGACCAGAACAAAGTATGTAAGACAGACAGGCCACAGACCAGAGAGTGGCAGCCAGCTGCCAGCTTTGTGGACAAGGAGGGCCCCAGCTCCGAGTGCTGACCCATGGCCTGAAGACTCCTTTTCACATCCTCTCCTAAGAGGACACATAGGTTTTATGGGCCTTGTTGTGTACTAGCATGATGGGGAAAGTTTCCCACTGCCTTTGAGGCCAAGGTAGAAGGTGACAGCAGGACTCTCAGTACCTAACATTGCAAGATGGGGTGCAAGGTGGAACAAGAGGCCTGAGGAGCTGTGAGAGGTGCAGTTGTGCAAAGGATTCATTGTGGTAGGCCTTGCCTGTGGTGGCACAGGCCTGAGGGTGTTCAGCAAGATGAGCTGAGCTGGCTGACTCCTGTCATGACAGTTATACCTGCTTCCTCCTCCTCACCTGCTAACTACTTACCTGCTCATCCACCCTTGTCAAGAGGTGGTAGCAAGACACAAGCCCAGCAAATACTTTTCTGATGATGTACTAAGCTGTGATGTTTCATCAAAGGGTCTGGTGAATGCTGAGGCAGAGTTTGGAGCATAGAAAGAAGTGCAGTACAGGGAGCAAGACCCCTGCCCCTTTTGATGGCCCTGAGATTTGGGGAAGCTGGAGGTGAGACAGTCCCAAACCTGCTTCCTGGCCATCTGGGGAAGTGGTGGGGTTGTGCTTGTTCTGCAGGCAGAGTTCTGTTTCCAGGGGCATTATTGACAGTCTTTTTGTAGAGCGGAGATTAGCTCGATAATGAATGCCTCAGAATAAATCAATGGTGGGACAGCTTCTAGAACTGGTGATTTTCCACCCTCTGCAGCTTCTGGGGAGCACATGAGCACCGGCTGCAGTCCAGCTCCACTGGAAAGTATTTGAGGAGGGCACTTTTACCTAATTTCAGGAATGTGGCCTTATTCTTCAGGGTACATCTCAGCAGCACATTACATATCCTTCAGGCTGGTGTTTTTGCTTCAAGAGATTGTAAAGGTCACCTACAGGCTGTTCAGATGTCATTGCTCTCTCTTTAGCATAAGATCATCCAATCTTTTCATATTTGTGGTGACAGAGACTAGTTTTCATTCTGCCTGACAAAGACAGCCGATAGCTTGCAGTGTTTATTCCTGCTCACATAAAATCTTTTTAAAGAGCTGCATTGATCTTTATAAAAGAAATTACAAGGTCGTAAGACAATTATTGCACGCTGAATCGTATGGTGTACTTTGGTACTGGAGAGATCAAATCCTGCGAGTAAAGATGAATCTTAGATCCGGAATATAATGAAAATTGACCTACATATAACATCCCATAAGGTGATACAAATTAGTACGACTTATTACTTATATTTTTAAAATCCTGTCTTTCTGGCCACCACAGCCACAAATAATAGAAAGAGTTTCTGTCCCAAAGACCTTCTGATGACTATCTATTCCTATGACAAGAAGCAGGTGGGAAAGAGAAAGAAAAAGGGAAGGAGGCAAAGGATGTGAAAGGACACTGATCAACCGATCACAGATTTTGGTGTACTGTTTACTGTCCCATGCCATCTGATTTGTAGACATGTAGATATAAAGGGTTCTTCAGCCTACTGTTTTTTCACAGAAGGCTCTTTCAAATACGACCTTTAGTTGTCTTCTTTTTTGTCTTTTTCTTTTTTTTTTTTTGGTTGGAGCAGGACAGCCGTAGATGAGTTGGTATCAGACACAAGCAGAAAGGAAGAGGCAAAGAAGGAACCAGAAGGTTCATGTCAGAGTGAAGAGTAAACAGGGAAACAGTTTTGTGATGGTGAGAGAAAGATGGCAAGTGACAGGCTGAACAGTCTGAGCAAATGAAGGTGTTATTCTCTGTGTCATTTTAATGGCTGATGAACAGATAGGAAGAAAGAGAGGGCAGGCAAGAGTATTCTACTATTAAAAGGGAGAAGAAAGAAAAAATGTGTGATCCCCTAGGACAGAATCACACACCCAGAACGAAACTTGTCACAACAAAATCAGGTTGATTCATGAGTCTGCATACTGCGTGCAGTTAAGCCTTGTTGAAAAGTAATTTTAATTTATATTTAAGAGAATGGAATGGTCTCCAGGTTTAGTGGCACTGCTCTTGCTGAGCAAAATCCTGCCCAAGTTAGGGAGGAGGAAGTGCTGCTGAAAGGCCCTGAGCCACAGGGCTCCTGTGGGCCAAACCAAGATTCCTTGGGATGGTTGAGGCAGTAAGTTCTAGAAACAAAAACACACCCAGTCCTTCCTCCAGAGGCAGCTGTCCCGCTAGCAAGCCTAATGAAGTAGCCACCCTCCAAAACCACATGCTGTGGTAAGCTCTTGCATGAGCTCTCCCACATGGTGAGCTGGTCCTCCGTGCTAGCACTTTCTTGAGCATGGAGGACCCGATCAACTAGGCGGGCCGGAAAAAGAGGCCCCCTACATCTGCTGAACAGCACATGATAGGATTTAGCCAAGAGATGACTTAATTTCTGTGGAAATAGCCTGTTGTTTTTTTTTTCAAAGTGGCTGAGCACCACGCACATCCTACTGAGATCAGGGGAGAGGGAATACACAGGCGCTGAGCCTTGCTGAAGACCTCTGTGACGGGCTGTGCTCCTCAGTGCAATGACAGCACAGGAAGGCTGTCAGGTTCCGCACATCTTGCAGATGTATTTTTTGCCCTTGCAAAACCCAGCCATGGCTGAAAGGATCCAACAAAATATTTTTCTGACACAAAGGGGAGAAACTTCAGCTTGAGCAGAGAATTGCTCAGAAATGTAGGGATACAGGATAATAGCATCCAAAAAAAGTTGTGGCTCAAGGGGAAGCCGTTGCTGCCCTAGGAGCAGGCTGGCAATGCCTCTGTCTAGTCACCCCACCTGCAGAGTTTTCCGAGCATGGTGGTTGCTTTCTCTATTAAACAGCTGAAGTTCAGCCTCTTCTGCACTGCTAAAACCATTTCTCTCTCATGTCCTTGATTATGTGATGGCTAGTGATAATGTTAATCCTCCACTGCCAGCTTCCCTTGATCTAAACCGCCACCCTTAGCAAGGGCTTCCAGTCCAGCTGGCTGTCTCATTTCCTTCAAAGCTGCTGTTTTTCATGACTGCCTCTGGCCAGGAACATAGCGAGGAAAGGAAGGCAGCACTGCATGGAGGGCATTGACCGGGATGGGACGCAGACAGCCTGGGCTGCCAGCAGACGGGGGCCAGGAAGTGTTGGGAAACACCACGATCCATCTTCACACTCTCAGACGCTGGCATTGAGCATTTGTGCTGTACCCCACTGTCAGCACGACTGAGAGTCTGGAAACAAGTCAACAATGCGCGGGCTACCCTTTGCTCCTGCACAACTTAACTGCACCATTTAATATCAAGTAGCTTTTGTCACCATTTTCTGCCCATTGAGTGCCAGGTCCTAAAGTGCATTTTGTGCACACTCTCCGTACATTCTCACTGTTTTCATCTTCCGCAATGATCTCTCGTCATCTCTTGCCTGACTTGTTTGCCCTTGCTGGTGTCATGGTTGCAGCAATGGGGGCCCTTCAGTTCAGGGCACACGTATTTCTGAGGTGTGACTGGTTCTGCACAGACATTGTTCTCCTGCATCGTGTTGACTTTAGTGGGGGTGGTAACTCTACACTCAATAGCAGAGCATTGCTCTGACTGCAAAACACGCTAATAAATAATAACCTCACTGACCAAATGCCAGCTGATTTTGTAAGCCTCGAATGACTATATCAGCAATAATTTGATGTGTACTTCTCTGGTATGAGCTACTCCATTTTGGGAGCTCAGTGTGGGATAGGCACAGAGGAGAAGTGACCATCAGGATCATCTTTAACACCATTTTTAGGGTGTGTTGGTAAGTCAAAGCTCTCATGACACACTCCTGTAGACATAGTTCCATGCTGAATTCCATCCATGCACCCACTTTCCTCCACGTGCATATTCCCTGTTGAGCTACCCTCTACATAGATTTCCTACAGTCACACTAGAGCTCGTGTGGCCACATCATCCTAACAGCAAGGTAAGGGCTGGCTGCTGGCAGGGGTGTGCGCAGTGGGAAAGGACTTGACTCATGCTGATCAGAGAGCCATACTCAGGGAGCTGGTTGCATGTTACTACATGCATGCCTCTTCCGTGGCCCAGCCACATCTTGCAGTATCATGGTTTTGGTGATAGAGTTAAAGATGTCCGAGAGGCTCAGTATCTGGGGGACAACCTACTGTAGGGAACCTGCTTGAGCAGGGAGTTGGACTAGGTGATCTCCAGAGGTCTCTTCCAAGCTATACAATTTTATGATAGTTCTGAACATGACAGAGTGTTTGGTTGTTTTTTCAGTCACCTGGTACCATGTAAACAAGGGTCAGGATGGAAGTCAATTTGTATGTGACCTGTCAGGCTGCTCTGTGCTTTGCAACATTGGTGTTTAGACATCACAAACAACATTAAATTGAATCCTGCTTTCTACTTAGCACAGTATTGATCTTTAAATAGGAAAAGACCAGCCCATAAACCGGAAACTCTATATCCATGGAAACATGGAGCATAGCTCCTATGACTCAACAAGCACAATGGTAATTATTTTGCTGTCATTTTTACAACTTCAAAGCTTAATGGTATTAAGAGACCCTCAGCTCTTCCACTTGATTATTATCTGTCATATGTGGTTAAATAATAGTCAAAAGAACATCACTGACTGAAATGTTATGTTCCCATTTAAAAAACAGCGCCTACCACATAATGCTGTATGAAGTAGTATTTGAGTTTTTAAAATTAGATCAATAGACAGACAAATAGATAGATAGAAATGTTGGTCTCATTTTCTTTCCCCTCTCTTACTCATCTTTTTAAATGTCGATACAAACATGCTCTGTAGTTCTACTGTAGCCCTGATAGAGCCGGCTAGCTACATTCCTTGTTTCCCTGGTTGTCAGGTCACTCGGCGGTGAAGGAAGCTTTCTGTAAAACAGAAACAAAAACACTATTTCAAAATTGAAATGGCAACAAGAATACATCTGGCGGGACAAATTTATGCATAAAGACTGCTTTTTTACCACAGCATCAATACTGATGGAACTGGTTTTAACAGAGAGCAGAACTGCTCCTGCTAACAGAAGCTCCTCAGGCTTATCTTGGAGCTCTGGGGAACAAATGAGGGGCACATGAACAGGATGGGGCTGGGGCAAGTGGCTCCTATGTGAACATGGCCAAGCTCTGGGTGACAGAACGGTTCTTTTTTTAAATAAAAGCTATTTTACTGTGTTGGATGCCATGCTATTTTTTATTTTGTAAATATGCACTTGTATTCACTTTGAGGAAGGCTGTGTCATGCCACGTGTGGAACAAACCAGCTTTTAGATTGATTCTTTTTTCCCCAGCTTTGTAACAAGTCAGTGGTAGGCTAAAGACAGCACTGGAATCCTTGTATTGAACCCTGGGGAGAAGGAATGAAAAGGTCTGATTTCCTTACCAGAGCTTGCAAGATGCTCCCTAAGTGTAACAAGTGGTACTGCAACTTGCAACACAAAGGGCTCATAAACAAGGGAACCTTTATTGCAGAAAAGTTTCCACTGCAATGAGTTCTCAAATGGTCCATAAAAGGGCATAAATTGGCTCTTTCATTTCAGAAAAATAAAATGCCTGCCCACTTGATAGCACAAATAGTAGATCCCGAAGCCAGCCCTTGTTTAAGGTGTTTACAGCACTGGGCAGACACCAGAGAACAGGAGTGGAGGAGGGCAAGGGAGGAGCCCGTGCCTCCCTGTCTGGCCGTGGCGTGTACCTGGACCCAGAAGATCCAGTCAGGATTTATGTCAAAAAAAAGCAAGCAAACAGCACCTTAAAGGTTTAAAACACATTGGCAAAGGAGAAGCACCACGGAATGTGCTGGTTTTATTGCAGCCTGACAAAGAGAGAGAAGGCCTTTAATTTTAAGAGTTCCAGGGCTTTTTTTTTTTTCTTTTCATTCCTTTTTTTTTTTTTCTCAGTTATTCGCATGAGAAAATAACTAGGCATTCCAACGACATCATTTGGCAGAAATGAAATCTAAGTGCTCCAGTTTGAGTTTCAATAAATCAGTACTAGAGTTGGCCCTGTCACTCTATAAACTCTTGGGCATTGGCTTTTATACCCTTTTGGAACTGGCTGGCTGCTCTCTTAAACACGCTGATCATGACGCAGTGATGGTTTCATCATGACACGCACTAATCAAAAAAAAAAGGCAGGCAAATATTTGTGCTGCCCCTCTGCCCCACAGATGAGCAGCGTTTTTAATAGTTTTGCTAGAGCCTAATGCAAATAGAATTGTTTGTTTAACATTTCCAGGATTTCCTTTCCTTTCTTTTTCATTTTCTTTCTTTCTTTCTTTTTTTTTTTTTAAGTGATTTGGAAAAATAAAAAGGCAATATGATACCACGCAGCAGCCACTGTTGTTAACATGATCTTTCTGTAATGTTGTGTGGAAAGAATGCACAACAAAGGAGCTCGAAAAGCTTTGTAAATATACATTGCACATTTTGGCAGAGAAAAACCTGCCTGATTATCTTTCTGCTACTGCTGTAAATGATATTGCCCTTTTAGTGAACAGATGCAAGCCCTTCTGAATCCAATTAAAGGCTTCTCAGGTGTGCTCATGTGAACAAATTTTGGATGCTGTGGTGTGCGTGCATTGGTGCGGCTGGCAGGTAGCTGGCATTTCTGTCATAAAAGCTACGAAGGCCTGGGTGTAAGTGTGTGGACACTGTGGGCACCATGCATTTCTCCATGCTGTCAGAAAGAATCTCGGTAGCAGTGAATATGAAAAGCGTTGTTGTTTCTCTAAATGTTATGGCAAAAGCATGAACGGAATTACAGCATTTCTAAATATTTTGCCTCATTAGTCTGTTGGGAAGAATTTGAACTCCTCTTGTCCTGGATGTGAATGCTAAGTATTGACTAAACCTGACTCACACTTTGCTGGCCGTTGGGAAGGCCCAGGGTCAATGTCACCAGAAAGCTGCAAATCCCAAAGGCCATTTCTCACAAAATCCTCATCCTTAGCCTCTGCATTTTTAAGGTTTTTTGACTCAGAACCAGAAACGTCTCAGATTACAGGCCCTGGTCTTCCTCCCCTGGCTGACAGGAGTGTAACACAAACAAAAACAAAGCCATAGGACATTTAAATAGAAAGTTGCCCATTAAAGGATTATATCTCTTTAAAGTATTTATTTATACTCTAGTATGCCTAGGTCAAATGGACATGTTCCTTGCTGCTGTATCTATCAGAGGGGAGCCCTTTGTTATGCTATTTCCTAGCTTATTCAAAACAAAGTCTCTGTAATAATCAGGAACTAGCAAAGGAGTGAAGCAGGATGGCAGAATAGTTCAGAGGTAGGGAAGGACATGGCAACAACATTGAAGACATTGTTGAAGTCGAGGCAAATCATTTTGTCCTCACTCTTCCTCCGTGGGTAGATGACAGGCCTCTTGCTGTCTACTTCTCTTCCATTAGAAGGAGAGGGACCCTCCTTCCCAAAATTTGTCCTGGTCACTTGAAAGAGGGCCTTCTGCTATGTGTGATACTTTGAGGGTCCTGGGTGCCAAAAGCTTTCCCAGGTATCTCTTTCGGAGTGATATTTTGGTTGTCAGTTATGTTTCTGCCTGCTGCGGAATGCCTGAATGGTGGTTGCCTGGCAGATGAATTTCGCTTCAGCTTGGACAGCCAATATTCACAGAATCCCAGAACAGTTTAGGTTGGAAGTGACCTCTGGGTCAATCTGGCCCAGTCCCTGCTCAAGCAGGGACACCCAGAGCAGGGTGCCCAGGACCATGTCCAGGCAGATTTTTAAGATCTCCAAGGAGGATACCCCACAGCCTCATGGTTCACACTGCTTCCTTTCAGAAGGGAAAAAGTCCTACTGCTTCCTGTCCAAGGGCTAAACTTGTGCAAGTGAAAAATATTCATGCTGTTATGTGTGGTGTGCAAGTCTGCGTGCACTTAACTGCACCGAACACAGGCTAACCTGCCATTACCCAGTGAACAAATTAAGTTTCCTAATAAAGCCTGTTCTCACTAAATTCACTTCTGCCTCCCACTGCTGTTCCCTTCCCTTCCCTTTTCTCTGTTTCAGCCAACCTCTTATCTTGCCAGGGAACAGAAAGCCCCAGCTTTCCAACTCCTCCTTTTGCACTTACACCTTGCCCTGCTTCTGCAAAGACAGTGGTGTCTTACCCCTCACATCAGTGGGCACCTTCTTCAAGTATCAGCCAGCAACATCTTCAGTATGGCTCTTGAGTCACCTAGTTCGATGTACTCTGAGAGCTAAACTGCTGCAGTCCATGCGGGGTACATTCAGAATCATGTACACTGTGAAGATGGATTTGTTGCACTTAAATAAATAAGTATCTAGGGAATGATATCATGTTAGAAAATCAGGAGAATGAGTGTGAGGAATCAAAATCAGTGAGGAACTAAAACTGGGAAAAATGTCGACTCAAAGGGGAAAGAGCCAACAAATTTTGGTATTGGTATTGGTGAAGCTTGTTAAGTTAACAACCTGTAGTGTCTGAAATAGTAAGACTGCTAGTGGGCTTCTCACTTTGCTGTGATACACTGGGCTTATTAATGCGTACTTCAGCCCTGGGATAATCTTTTCAAGCAATTTTAATGTGTGAATTTCCTCTTTATTTTTTTTTTAGCCAACATTAATTCTCTGAAAAGAGAGGAGAGGCATCTACCAGGTAAGATGCTCAGTATTCAAAAGGCATCTTTTATACACAGCCATCATCTAACACTACCAATAAAATCTCAGTTTTTTCTTATGTTTACAGTAGAAAATAGTCTTGAGATTTCAGATGTCTTAGTGAGTTCATGTTTGCCAAGTGCAGGCACTTCAGGAGTCTTCAGAACCTTTTCTTCTTGAGTCAAGTAAAACACCAGTCTGTCTCACTTCTACATGCAGCCCATATTCATGGTAAATTCTTCTTTGGTTATATACTCATGTGCCCAAAGTCTTCTACCTGGGAGCTGAAATTAGTTCTTTTATTTCAGGAAGTTGTCCAGATAGGGTTACAGCAAATGGCCCGTGGCAATCCTTAATGCTAATCTTTCACACTCTTCAGAGCATTAGGTTTAAGGGAGGACAAATACCATACTTGTTCATGCAATTGATATGTTTTCCCCTTTCACTTCCCAAGATTGTATCTGTAAAAGCAAGAACACAGCAATTGTACACATCTTTTCTACAACTCCTGATAATCTTGCTAATGACCAGGCAGCACAACCATGTGTTATGACATTAGATCTGTATGCAAGTTTTGTACTTCAGGAGAGGACTTGCAGGTGAAATTTCTGCTTTGAGTTTATCTCTGACTTCCCGAGGATGCACTGACATAGGACCAAGAGTGTACTGTGGTTTTGGATGGCTCATTTATAAGTGATGAAGCTGAGAAACCTGGGATTTGATTTTCAGACCTTGGAGTGCTACTTCTGATGAGTGGCTGTCCAGCAGAAATTCCAGCTTAGGTGAATCCTCCTTAAAGGGATGCAGAATGGGTGCTGCTTTTGAAAATGCTCACTTCCATCTTGCTTTTCTTCCTGTAAATGATTGAAACTACTAATATGCCTCATCAGAAGATAATTTGACTGATGGCCCTTCTAGTCTCTGTGGACTGTTTCTGCTTGATGTGCAAAGTGACTGAAAGTGACAAATGAAGCACAAACTCTGCATCTTCTTACTTGGTAACACAGCCTATTTATTAAGTTCAAGGTGGCTCTTCCTAATCCTTTGGTGTATAGCTTAAGTGAGTACATCCCTAGAAGCAAGGAACAGGAAATGTGAATAGATGACATGGGGAGACTTGGACTCTTCTTCATTTGTAAAAGCGGCTGTTTAACAAGTCTTGTATAATAGTGACTTCTGGGACAGAGTCCGTCTGGGATGGATAACTTTTATATAACATTTGGGGTCTAAATTAAGAGCTGGATTCTGCCCTTGGCTGCCCCCCATAACTGAGTGTAGGGAAGCACAGATGGTAGAAAAGCTCACTTTAAAGTAGTGACCTTACATGCAGTATGACTGCCCAGCCAACAAATCTGCTCTCTGCACTACAAGATACTGCTCATGTAGCAGACTGCACGCTGAGGTAGCTCCTAGTAACTAGAAAATAGCTAATGGGCTATTTCTTCTGTTAACATATGCATGTGTTGTTCCTAGCTGCAAAGACAGGTGCTGACACAATGTGCAGCCAGTCGGTGCTGGGAAGAGGGGCATGGAGCACCCGTGGCACCTGGCTGCCTGGTACAAAGTGGCCTTCCATGACCCTGCTCCTTACGAACTGGGGTCACCAGTACCTCTGCTCTTTGCTGGCTGGGCAGGACACGTGGGCAGGATGGCTCCCAACACCTCACTGTCAACAGTTGTCTTAAATGCTTCTCTGCAGGTCTGAGCTTTTCTGCTTTTGCCTTTTGGGTTTCATTTCGAAGACTTGGGAGTGAGCGTACTTCTGCTGGCAGAATGTCTTTCAGTCCAACTGATGCAGGTGACTGAGCCCTTTCCTTGGTGGATCTTCACCCAATGGAGGATGAAAAAGAAAGGAGAGGAGTATGCAACCTTCCAGCTTTAAGCTCTGCAAGCCATTTGGCTGGTGGGTGGCATTAGCAAGGCTCCACTGTTCATTGTTGTGGGTGTCTTTATGAGCATTAGTGACAGAGAGCCAGCGGGCTGGCAGTAAATACAGACAGGCACCACAGTCCACACCAGTACTTCTGCAGTTCACTGAGAACAGAAAGGGTATTGGAAGTGTTACCGTTTTTTCCAAGTCATGTGTTGAATTTGGTCTGCAAAGGAGAGGTATTTAGGGCCACTGTGACATAATCGATCCCACAAAGTAAGCAATATTTGCAGCGGACTATATGTGTGCTCTAGCCCTACTTAAAATAAACCTACACATACTATCACTTTCTTATTTTAGGAACCAGTGAAAGGGAATGAGGGCTGCAGCAGCTACATATCGGTATATACTGCACATACGCTGATTACACCCACTCTTGTCACGGCCATTTCTACTCAGCAGTTGCCAGTGCTGCATAACTCATGGTGTTTTGGAGAACTCAGGAACAGGGCAGGCAATGTTTGCTTTGCCTCCTTGCTGTTGTCAGCTTAGGTGATGGGCTTGCAAGTGCGTGCATGCACATAGAAGCAATATGTGTGCGCACACCCAACTAGGTTGGAATTCATTACTGCCGTGGAAGACAAGAGTGTACCCCTCAATGGTAGGAAACCATCTGGTGGTGTTATAGCTGTAGTATTACAACCCTAGTGACAACAAAGCAATCGCATGGAAAATAGGCATCATGTTCCCTCAGCAGAGGCTACAAAACCTACTGGCTGCCTCCCCGCTGCCAGTCCCCCCATTCTTTTCCATGCAGGTATGCTGGATGCACTGGTAGAAATGGAAAAACAAATACTTTGGGATAATGATGCTGAGTCATTAACCATGTGATGGAAACAATTCATCCCGTTATCACCAGCCAGCTCCACCTCCGGCCTCCCAGTAGCCAAGGGCTGTAAATCTGCTGTCCCTCCTCCTCAGAGCCCTTTGTAGGACAAGTCCCTCTGTCCACCCGTAGCAGTGGGCGCTCCAATGCATGACTCATTGCCTGGACACCGTGCTGACTATGATAACTCTTTCTTCTCAGACTCTTTTGTATCTAACACAGTTGGGAAGTCCAAAATGAGTAGGGAAGGGGAGAAAGATTAGCTCCCAACTTCTTCTCTTTTATATATTTAAATAAGTAACTGAAAACTAACTTTAAAAAGGACCTCAGGTTGGCCTCTACAATTATAAGTCTCAATTCTCGCATCCATTTCTGTGTATGCACCATCCTAGATATAGGTGTGTACACACTGCTGATGCTAGTTCACATCCTGAAAAGCTATTTGTGCACTTCAGAAGAGGTGGGAAAAGCTCCTCTATATGCAAACTCACATCTAGGTTTTGAAAATATGTAATTAAGTGGTAGTTTATTGCAGATTTTTTTTTGCCTTCCTTCCTTCCAAAAGAATGTATGTGTATGATTGAAATGGTGTGAGCTGCTAGCTGGAAAAGGATTTTCTGTTTCTTCGGTAATTTATATTTACTTCCATCTAACGACGAAAACAGCTTACAGTACACAACTTCTGGCCTATTATGGATTAAAATGTATTTTGGAAATCTCCCCAGATTCCTGGCACATTTATTACAACTCGAAATATAGAGTGTTTTGGATCCTTAATCTTCACATTCCTGTAATAAGAAAAGTTGTATAATCCATCTCTGAAGGACAAGCCTTTATGAAAATATTGCAGCTACATACTGATAGTGGACTTCCATCACACTAAATCTCTCATTCATATTCAGCGAGGAATAGCCTCTCATTTTCTCATACTATAACATTTGTTTGTTTGCTGAAAAGCTCCCATGAAAATTTGGCAGTCTACTTCTGAAGGTCCATTTTCCACCCCCCTTTTTCATCTCAGCGCAGCTGGCTTCCACCTCGGGTGGGGTTGGTGGGTGGGCAACGGCAGCTTCTGAGCTGCGCCCATCCCAGCACTATGCAACCCAGGAGGGAAAGGGGCCAAGTGCAGGGGATGGACAAACAGGTGGGAAGGCAGAGGTATGGTATGGTGCACACACCTCCTGCTCTTCTTTGAGTGGTGCACTTTCCCTGTCCTTATGGGTCATTTCCATCCTTAACATCTAAAGCGCTAACGTTAATGGCATTTTCTTGCTTCTTTTCCAGTTCACCTCTAATACTTGGCTGCTCTATCCTGCAGCTGCAGATAAAATATACATACATTAAGGAAAATTCCACTGAACATATTGTTTTTTTTCTTTCTCCTTGCTTCCAAACACCACTCTCAAAGTGTGCAATGCCAAGTTACAAGTTATAAATTAGTCCTTCTTGTTCTTTCCCTGGGTCCAGTACAGAAACCTGTTTGTCATCTGTAAGGGCAGCTGAAGAGCAAGAAACAAATGGATCATTCTTTCAGATGCGGTCTAGGTAGTGTCTTAGTTTCAGCTGGGACAGAATTGTTTTCTTCACCGTCTGATATGATGCTGTTTTTGTTCCAGGATAAAAACAATGTTGATAACACACTGATGTTTATAGTTGCTTGCTAAGCAGCGTTGTACAGAGCCAAGGCCATTCGCAGCAAAGGGCCCAAGCAGCTGGAAGGGAACAGAATTAGGACAGCTGAGTTAAACTGGCCAAGGGGATATTCTGTACCATGTGACATTAAGTGGAAGGAGTTTTAAAAAAGGGGCGGGAGTTCATTTTGCTCTCTTCTGCTGCTCAGGGGGCTAGGTGGGCACTGGTCAAGGGATGGTGAGCAATTGCTTGTGCATCACTTGTTACATGCATTCATATATATATACAGCCATAACTATTATCCTTTTCCTTTTTTCTGTCTTAGTAAATAGTTTTATCTCAACCCCTGCGTTTTACTTTTTTTTTTTTTTATTCTCTCTCCCTTCCCACTGGGAAGAGGAGGAGCGAGTGAACCACTGTGTGGTTCTGAGCCACCTGTCAGGTTAAACCACAACAGACAGAAAAACTGAGATGCAGTCCAGAGCTGAGCTGCTCCGTGGACAAAACCCAAGTGTTAGAAAGCATACAGTTTCCTGGAAAGGTACATTGTTCATCATGTACATTCATCTACCTAAAGAGTGATCTCTGAATGTGACATGGCATAAGAAAACCTATTACTTGGAGCCTTTCGGGGTACAGACATTTTGGACACAGCCAGCTGAATGTGAGAAAGCAAAAAGAATCTGTTTAAACCAGGACAACCCTTATGGACAATACAGAGTGCTTGTTGGGATGTTATGGAATAAAAACAGGATAGAATGCACCAGAACTTCAAGAGAACTGATTCAAATCTTTGACAGTCATTTGCTGTATGACCTCTATACCTATCTTGTTATCTATAGGTAGAACTAAACCTATTTCTGTTGTCAAATGAAAAGAAACACATAACTAATCTATATAGCAATTGAGAGATGGGACCATTATTTATACAAGATGGAACTATTTCAGTATTGTTAATTATTCCTTTTGGTAGGGCTTTGGCTCAGAGCCTGACTAGGAACTGGTAAAAGGCTTTTAGTTTTTAAGAAAGATAGAAAAGAGTGCAAAGCTGAAGCGTTCCAGTTTCTCTGGCATTTTCATATTGATAATGGGATTGCTCAGCTTCAAGACTTAGAAACGCTCAGAGCCCAGGAAGTTAAGGTTAAGGCAGCAAATTTTGCCATACCACTCTGCTAAACGAGTGTGTTTCTGAGTGCAGTTTTATTATGCTTTCCAGTATGGTTGTCAAAAAGTCCTCCACAAATACTGTGCAGGGCAGAATTGGTGTTTCTTACAGATAACTGAACTTCTGTTTTGTCACTTTCCATTCTTCATCATTTTTGTTTTGTGCATTCACCCCTCAGTTCTGCAGCCCATGCTCACCTGGAGCGGTGCCTGAGCAGTGTCCTGTGGGCACATCTGCACCAGGTGCAGACAGGGGGTAGCACGGTTCCCACAGCAGTTGAAGCCACCAAAAACACATGATTACAGGGATTCTGGTAGTGCAGCTCCACCGTTTTATGCTAACACTGCCACCAAAAAATGTGGTCCTACATTTCCTCTGCGGCTCTTACCTCCCCACATGCTCATTCCTCCCACCTCTTCTTGCCAGTGGTAGCATTTATTTGGCTGTTTGTTCAGCCAAATCTTGGGTTTGAACTGGTTGAAAGTTAAACAGACTCCATAGTTCTCCCATGAACACATATGTGTGTACTGTACACACACGTATGCGTTCCTTTGGAGTTGCTGAAGAGTCAGTACCACGGGCAGCAGACACACAGGTCAGCAACCTGTAAGTAGTTTGGGCATTGTGCCTGGCCTGCACCAAGCACTGAACAAATAACATTTCCAGTCAGTCACCGTCACAGCCAGTAACAGTGATTGCTAGGACTTGTGTCTTTTAAAGTAGAAGGAAACGTGGAAAGATCATTGTATATCTACCCCAGGTAAGTGAAAACATCGTGTCACTTAACCACTGACTACAGCTGAGACTTTAGCCTTTATAGCACATATTCTACCAGCGGAGAAGCTAAAGGAGTGTTGCTGCAGGGGGCTTTCTGCCTGCAAAGAAAATCCCCAGCGTGAACGCTGCCTGGCGCTCCGCCAGCGTCTGCAGTGGTCTGAGACCACTGTGGAGAGTTTGTTCTCACCATTGGTACTAATGTGTGTTATCACAGCCTGTAGTGGGAGCACTGGACAGCATGCTTCCTTTGTGCTTGGTTCCCTTTTTGTGCATAGGAGCGGTCGGCTCAGGCTCGGCTGAAACCACTGTCTAAATAGGTGAGCAAACAAAGGAGGGGAGGATGTGGTGTTACTGTTCTAATTTTACATCAGGGGTTGTTGGCACAGTGCTGAGCGTGAGTAGTGGTGGTGCCAATGGAAGCATGCCAGAATTGTCAGCGGCTGCACTGCCAATACTGGAGGGGAAGAGGGTGAAAAACACTGGATGTAATTATGTGCATTACTGCACTATTAACATGAGGTAGGTGTTTGGTACCTCCTATCTTAAAATCTTGGTTTGCCATGAGAACTGGGAATGGGACACGTTAAAGAGGTGCCAGCTGAAAGAAACGATCTTGAGAATTACTGATTGTATCATATCCTCTGCACAATTTTGTGCAGGGAGGGAACTGTGCAGACTTTAATGCTAAAACGTACAGAAAGGAGTTGCTGTTATGTCCTGAGTTATTCTGCTGAGAATAGCACGAGTTGTTCTGCCTAGCAGACTTGTAACATCTTATTACACAATACAGACAATTCCACATCCCATAAAGCAATGATACAGTTCACTGTTTCACAGAGTCCATTTCTTTGTATCTAATTTCATCAATGGAAATGGGAATTGCTAGCATCTTTTTCATGTATCAGCATTCATAACATCTCTGCGAGGGGCTATTTGATTTCCTACTTTTCTGCAGCTGTCATCTGTTTTGCTGTTTCTTCTGCATATTGTTTTTTCTCCCCACGCACATTTGCTGCAGAAATAGTTCTGCGACTATAGTCATAACTTCTTCACACAGAGCCTCACATTTCAGACTCACCTCATTTCAGGTGGTGTTACCATTACAATTGCTCTGCACATGTTGAAAGTCCCAGTAAAGGTGACAGTCGCATCACCTTCCACTGAAAAAAAAAATTGTGGCTTTTTCCCAGGCCCTTGTAGCTGCTGGAGAAATCCTGGAAATCCTCGTTTTAATGGGATGCGCTGCTGAAGATCACTGTGGCTCCTCATAATGGCACACCCATTTCATTCTCACTTGCTGAACAATGAAGCGTGCACACGCGCGTGTGTGTACATTGCCTCCCTCCCTCGGGAGGGCTGTTGGCACTTCTGCCAGGCTCCATGCTTGCCCCAACTTGCTGTGCTTAGTAACTCAGGTTCAGCCTACTCTTGCTCTTACCAGGCTTGCCGTGTTGTTAAATTGCGTGTTAAATTGCAGAACAGACCCAGCAGGGCTATAAATAGAAAGAAATCCCCCAGATTTTTCTCAAAAGCTAAGACAAAGGCAGAGATTTTGGACATAGGTTGGTATTGCTAAGGATGGATGCTGCAAATTGTTTCAACTGTTGCTTGGATCGTTTTTGTCTACTTTTTTTTTTTTTCTTTTTTTTTTAAGTTGCTGTCCTGAGAAAGGTTTCTGAGGTTTGATTCAAAGTCTGGAAGAAACAGCTGATCTTCTGTTTTTACACATTCCGATATTCTTGCTTGCAGTGTTGTTTTTCAAGGCGTTTGTTTTGTTACTTTACTGTGAATAATTAAAGAAAAAGACCAAACAAGCTGGAGCTTTTTCTCTCTTACAGATGAGACAGAGCTTGTAGCTGCACTGCATTCAGTTAACTCTCTGCAAACTCAGTGAAAGCGATGGGATAGCTACGATGCCCCTAAGAGCATAAAAAGGACAAGAGCTTTACAACTGGAAATGATGCTTATGCTATTAAAAACCACCTGTGCTGAGCTGGTGAGGCCATGCTTTTTTCAGGTCTGGAGGTCAGCACATGCTTTCATTTCTAGGTGGAGCACTTTCCTGAAAACACCACTGAGATAAAAATATAGAAGGCTTTTTTTTTTCTTTTTTTTTCTGTCGTGATAGAATCACTTTTAAAATTCCAGACTAATTGAAAGTTTCATGCTCACAAATGCAGAACTGGCCTGTAATTTTCACTTGCACAGAACTGTGCTGTTGTGCCACTTCATTCACCGAGGAACATGGAAGATATTATGCTAGAGTTGTTTTACAAGATTCATCAGCTTTTCTGAAGACATTAAGTTCTTAATGTGGATTGCTTTGAATATACTCATGATTTAAATACAGTAGAGCCATGCACTGGTTTTGTTTCATGGGAATTAGATACACAGTGGAGTATATTTACTATGCAGACATGTTGTATTTCTCGCTATAAATTGTTTCTCAGAATCCAGTATTTTAATTAGAGCACATCTTAAAAACATAATAAAAAAGAAAACCAGCAGATTACTTACTTAGTACACATGTTCACTATACTGCATTCCATGAAAACATTTAGTAAACCTGTATCTGCTTCTTAAGAGAACATAAATTATAATAGTATTTGAATCAGACAGGTAAAAACAAAGTGATATAAAGCCAAGGAGAATTATCACTTTGTTGTACACTCATTGTTTAGCTAGAAAGCATCATGAGGATAATTTTTTAGAAGAAAGAAATGCATCTTGCCGAGCACAACAGATCATTCCAAATCTATCTGTGCTGAAGACAGAATGAATATTGACTTACTCTTTTTTTTTTTGTATTAGTGTTTCATATTGCAGCAATAACCCATACCGTAGTTTTCCCTTATATCCAGTAAGATGATTTAATATCTGTAATACTTTAATTTCTAGTGATGATTTTTTTCTACCTGCCCACTCTTCCCTCATTTAGTGTTTTCTCTTCTTGATTAATGTAAGAGATGAAAACAAACAAAAATAAGAACTTTTTTTTAGACCTGGGGCAATTGTTTTGGCAGGCTGGATCTGCAGGGAGGAGGAGAAGGAAGGAGTGAAAGGTTCAGAAATCTGTTGGGTTCTTAGTTTTTGATGGTCATGGATGATCCTGCTCTATCACCAGAAAGCATCCCCGAAGTTTGTCTGTTTTACTAGACACATATGACTGAAAGACCCCAGGATGAAACACCTATTTTGTGTGTAGAAACATTTTTGTGTTAGAGAGGATCTTCAGCTGAGCACTTTCACTGAGGTTGTGCTTTTTCTTGTGTGATTTGAGAAGTGCAGAAAGAGCAAAGTTAGACAGGGACACAGCTCCACTTTCTGCTCTTGATTGTGCGATGTGAGATTATTCTAAAGATGCAGAGGTGTGTAAATAAACATGTTTGTACATTCATTAGGAGGAAGTAGAATGGTTTGCGAAACTTGGAGAAAGCATCCTCAGTGGTGTGTAGTGCTAGGACAAGGAGTAATGGCCTAAAATTTGGACACAGAAAGTTCCGTACTAACATACAGAATAACTTCTTTACAATAAGGGTGACAGAGCACTGGAACAGGCTGCCCAGACAGGCTGTGGAGTCTCCTTCTGTGGAGATATTCAAGACCCCTCTGGACACCTACCTGTGTGTTCTGCTTTAGCAGGGGGATTGGACTCAATGATCTCTTGAGGTCCATTCCAACCCATGATTCTGTGATTCTGTGATCCCTCAAAACACTCAGCATCAAAAGCGATTCCAGTGAGAGATTTCCTGCTTCCTTGCCAAATGAAGGGGCAGTGCTTTCCACAGTGGTAGGAGCAGAGGCGCCTGCTGGGCTCTTACAGCACTATTCTTGTCCCACCGTGACTGTCTTCGTCCTACCTAACTTCAGACTGAGCAATTCAACACTCCCTTAGCCAGCTGCTGACCTTTTATGAGCTACCAGCTATTTCTCTGTGACCCAACTGACTATGTTTGTTGAGAAGGGAAGAGCCAAGAGATTCTCAAGGTCATTCCAGTGCAGTGCATACCAGGCCATCTATAACTTTTCCAAGACCTGGGGTTATCTTCTGTGAAAAATAAAAAATGACTCAGGCATGAATCCGTAATTTTATTCCAAATCCTCAAAATCTTGTGGAAGTTCAGACAGGTATTCAAGCTTTTGTTTTCTGTTTGGAAGTCCCATTGTTGCATGGAGTTTTGAAACACTACAAAGAAGGCATTTTGCTAATGAATTTGCATGCAGAGAGAAATATAAATTGCCAGAAATTTCACAATCATTTTAGAAAATCTGTTGCTATTAGCTCACATAATCCCCAGGTGATCTGATTGCATATCAATAACATAATACACCTGTAAGTGGCCTGACCTTTGTAAAGGGTAGTACATTTTCACAAATGTTAATTGTACAAATTGAGTAACAACTGCATTAGTCATCTGTAAAAATGGAATGTGAAACCTCTGGTTTTAACAGCATACACATCTACTGCAGGTTGCATACGCAGGAATAATTGTATTATCTGAAGGATTTAGAATTCTTTAATTCAAATCATTCATATGGCACTGAATAGCTTTCTTAGCTAGGAGTAAATTCCTCTGCAGTGTAACTACAGTGAGCTGGAGCTAATACTGGGAAAAATATAGGATCTTGATTGTTACAGACATTTATAAATTGTTGCCCCATTATAAAGAAGCCCATCATAAAGACTAATAGCAAGGCCCTTTTTTCCCCATGACAATCCTTCTCAGGTTGGCAGCATGAGAGGGAAACAGAGAGGCGGCCTGATGAATACTCCTTCTGTCATGCAGGAGAGAATTCCTGAATCTTGTGGAATGAATGATGTGGGATATATAGCACATCTCAAAGTGGGAGTGAAGCATGTCACAGCTAGCTTACACGCCACGCAGCTTGGGGAGAGGAAGACTTGTCTCCTTACCTGCTAAACGTATTTGGCAGAAACTGACCATTTTTCCCAAATATTCCTGTTTCTTCTCAACAGATTATTATCCGCTCTGTCCTCCTTTAAAAAAACAACAACAACAACACATAGTGCAGGTTAGAATTTAGCTCTAAATATTTCTCATTTCTTCAGTACTTCTAATATCTCCATAGACCTATGGAGGCTATTTTGTTTTCAGAGAGATTTTTCAGATAATAATATATGTGCACGATCTGGATAACACGTGCACTAAATCTGAGGCTTTTGAAACCATCAGATTTGCTCTGCAAGGTGGTAAAGATAGCCTTCGAATGCACAATACATCCAAAGCATTTCTCCTGCTTCGAAATTCCTACACAGATATGAATCAACTCCACAACACGTGCACAACACATCTCATGCATCTTGGAAACATCTCACTGTGCATGAAGCACAGAGGTGATCTACGGATGTGCGATAGGTGAGCAGATGACAGTGACATCTACCAGCCATGCTCTAAGTCACAATTTCAGTCAGACCGATATCTGAAAATCCTGAAGAAATGTATGCAATCTGCATTTTCTGCCCAGACACAATTTTTGAATAGAGAAAGAATAAATGTCCAGGGAAACCTGGATAAATGGTAGCCTGGAGAAGAACTTACTGTCTCCAGAAGAGAGGCAGAGATATGAATGCAGACTGAACATCCTTTGCTTCAATAAACTACCGTTTGGGAACAGAATAATCAGAGGCAAGGATGCAGGGCTTCCCCCTGGGAAACAGGAGACAGGTTGGCTCCACTGAAACAAGAGAGAAATAGAATTGCTGCTTTTTAAAAAAAAAATTGCTTTTTTCATATGTTAGCAGTATTCTGAGAGTATGTACACATCAGCACCATTAGCAGCTTAACAGTTGCGCATGTTTTGCTTGTGAGATTTTTAAGAGTGATGGGATCAAACCTCATCACATATCTAAATTAATCTGGGTTAGGGATTCCTCTGAGAAAAATGTAGGTTTGAACTAGATTAAATAATTGGATCATACTAGATTTCCTTGTTCAGGTTATTATATTTCCCCAACACAATTTATTATCAGCGAATGCCCTCACACGGAACATGGTAAACAGCTGTAAAAGTAGGGAGAGGCTCTGTGCATGTAGGAGGCGGCATTTTAATTGCACAGAATTACATTATCGCTTTCATAGCACTAGGAAGATGCGTTAGCAATATACATAGTCTGCAGCCATTGCCAACACACAACGCAACCTTCAGACGGGTTCTCTGTGAAGGAAACTTAACTGTTAAAACAAATACTGTTACAGTGTGACAGCAGCGCTAGGGGATGGATGGTGCTGGTGTGAACATCACAAAGACCTGGGTTTTACTCCCACTCGTGTCATAGAAGTTTTGTGCAACATGAGGCATTTTGTTTTTTCCCTCTTGTACCTCTTCTCACTCCATTTTCTTGGCTTTGCTTTTCAGAATAGCAGGCCTCCAGGACAAGGACAAGGACAGCTGCCTCCCAGATATTTGCAAAGTAATGCAACAAAACAGTCTTTCAGGTTCATGACAAAACCTTTCATTCTCCTCATAAAGGAGAAATGCTAGTGCTTGTTTGTCTCCCAGGCGATGGGATTTCAAGCTCCTTTGGCCAGAAATGCACATGATGTAACTAGAAAAATTTTTCAGATAAGATAATTTTTCAAATAAGCCTTAATGTCTGTTTTTCACATGTAATCGGAAGCCCCTCTAGCGGCAATTCAGCCATTTTGGCACAGGCTGTGTTTATTTACAACTGTAGAAGGTAGGAAGAAGCCTCAAGAAATGCTCTAGGGGTCAGCAACCTTTCCAAGTTTGCATTTAAGATCCAGTTTCTTTTTCCCTGTTTTGAGGTTAAATGTGCTGGGCAAAACTGAGTGATAGCTGGGAGATGCTTTTCCCAGTGATGATACTGTCATGACACCACAACCCCCAGATGCTACATATACTTTTCAAATATGTGTCTGCAAGTTACTATGCAGACAAGCTCTTGCCCTTAGCTCTAGTATCTCCCTTCCCGTCCACACACAACGATCACTTTGTTAAAGAGTTTCAAACCATCTGTACTAGAGACTCGATGACCTCCACTGGCAAGGAGGCTTTTGTAGCCTCCTAGCTAGGGAAGTTTTTCCTTACAAAAACTGTAACTCTAGACACTATTTAAGCTCACTGCTTTCTTCTAAGCATTGAGAGTACTTACTGCCTTCCAGTGAGCAGCTGCCTTTTAGTGTTTGAAGACCATTATCATGTTTCTTCTCAGTCCTCTTATCTCTAGACTAAACAAATCCAGTTCTTAGAGACTGGCCTCCAAGGCCAGTCTCCTAAGACTTTTAGTACTTTCTGTCGCTCCTAGGACTTTCCCTAATTGTCTATGCTCCTCTTAAGTCCAGTGACAAAAATGAGTCCATTTTCTGGACTGAGACCTCACCAGTGCTGAGCAGGAGTGGAGAATTTCTTTCACATCTCACCTAAACTATTTATACGTTTCAGCATGATTCTTGCTTTTCCACACAAGTATAGCATTGCTAATTTTTAGTCAGCTTGAGGTCTACCAAAACCCCCAATGCATTTTTGTGCAGGTCTTTCTGGCTGTTCTCCATTTGGGGGTTTATTCCTGCCAAAATGAAATGGGTTACACCCATAATACTGAATCCTTCTGTTTTCAGACCATTTCTGCAGTTGGTCAAGATGCTAATCCTGCTCACAGAACTTTCTCAACAAATTTGATAACTGTACTCTATACATCATCTTCCAAAACACAACAAAAATAGTGAGTGGTACCAGTCCCTAGCAGGGCATCTGCAGAACTACTTTCCATAATTATTCCACATCAACAATGAACAGATGATAATTCTTTTTTTTTTTTTTTTTCAAAGTAGCTGTGAGTCCACCTTACAATAGTTTTGTTTTAACTCCCTTACAAGAAATCACAAGAGACTGTGGTGAAAACCTTGTTCAAGTCAAGATATGTAATATCTGTTGTCCATAAGACTTGCTACTTGTCAAAGAAGAAAATTAGCTTGGTTCAGCATGATTTGTTCCTGGCAAATATTTGTTGGCCTCTACTTATCCTTTCATTACCTCCCATGCACAAAAGAAGTTTGTTGTATTTCTTTTTTCAGTGTATTTCCAGGAATTCAAGTTAGGCTGTTTTTGCTGCCCGTATTCGTCAAACTGCTTTTCTTTTTTTTCTTACTATGGGTACTGCAGTGCCTGTCCCCAGTCTGCTGATCTCCAGGTAATGTGGGAAAGGGTCCCCAATGGCTCTTGGTTTGCTTCAGCTGGTTTTCCACGCTCCCTCAGATGAGGTCTGTCAGGTCTGGCCAGCTGGAAAATGACTGACTCTAGTCTGTTCTATTCTTTGTATTACTTAGCTTTAGACATTAATGGTTACCCAACTGGTCATAGTTAATTCTTTTAACCAAAGAGTGAGGGAAAAAGACATTAAACACTCTGGATTTTTCTGTGTCACCTCTTACTAGCTTTCAATCCTGGCTGAAGGGTAGATCATATTTTTGCCGTTGTCTCATTCTAACTTCTAATGTATAGGAGTGCTTTCCTGTTAACCTCGCTTTTCTTTGTTAATTACATTGCCTTTTTTTGCCTTGGCCTTTCTGATATTATTCATACAGGCTCTTGCTATTCTTTTATTCTTGTCCTTAGTGTGCTGTAGTGTATGACCACATCAGAGGGCTAATGAGCCACTTACTGAGATTTAAAGAAGCTGCTGCCCGTATGCAGGGGCATGGAAATGGATTGTATATCTGCTGTGGCTCTGAAGCTTTCTTCCCAGGGTCTTTCCCTACCTGCTCATGCATTTATAGGTGTTTCCTTGTCATCCTGTCTTCCCCATTAACTACCATTTGCTGCAATTAACTTTGAACTCATACCTCTGATCTGCCTAGCTTTTAGTTCAAAGCATTCCTTGCACAGTTAAGCTCCCCAAAACTATTTTTTTTCCTAGGTCCCACTGGTACACAGCAGTTCTTGAAAACTCACCTGAACCTTCCTCATGAGCCTCCCTCCCCAGCCACATATTGATTTCCAGAGTGCCAGAGCCAGCACTCCTGTTTGGAAGAACTGGGCTCTGCCAAAGCTACTGACCCCTCCACCATCACTCCCATCTCCATGTAATGGTGTTTGATCTGCTCATGATCCAGCCTGGCAGAACCACAGACACGCTTACAGAGGAGCGGTAAAGGCTCTCTGTGTGAGGGGCCAGTGAGTCCCAGCAGCCTTCCTGCACCTTCTTGGACTTGGGCTTATGGCGGGCAGGACACTTCCTGGGGTATCAGGCCGGACAGCAGAAGGATGCCTCTTCCTCCCCCTTCTATAGAAAATAATCACCAGCCGTAAATATTTGTTGTTACCTCTTGGGTATGACAGTTTTGGCATGGGCTTGGGTTGGAATTATCTGGAGTTTAATGTCTTGTAGATTCTGACAACTCAGTATGAGACAGGTAATACTCCAGCTGAATATTTCAAGGATATGTTCTGCATTCAGACCACTTTATATGCCTAGCACCAACTGAATTCAGTTTCAGCTGGGATCATTCAGCACTTCCGCAAATTAGACCACAAAATCTCAATTCAGATACCCAGAAAGCAGGAGCATGAAATTTGTGGCCACCTGTGAAAAGTATGGTTTAACTGACCTTATGCAGCATTATACAAGAACTGTGCAGCAAAGGAGGGATTGAATCCATCCCTAAGGCAGAGCTCAGCTGTTCCAACCAAGAGCTCATCCTTCTTCACATGATCCCATGCTGCCACTTAATGCATGTTTGTTCTGAAACAAACATGGAAAAACTCTTGTAGACAGCGGCCTTTTCCACCATGTAGCTCCTGACACAGCTCCAGAGCAGCTCCACTCTGAGAAGTAAATGTAGCATAGATCCCTTGAAAGAATAGTATGCAATTACATTATTTGCAATTATTTGAAAATGCATATGCAAGTGAGAGGAAGGATAAAATAACACTCATTATGTAGTATTGATTTTGCAATCTAATCCTCATTTAAAGCAGATTTCATATGTGCAATTAGCTCGCTTTTAGAAAAAGCAAACAGTAAAAAGAAAAGAAAAACCTTTCCATCGCGTAGCATCATATTGTTGTACATGTCATAGGGGCTGGAGCCTTCAGATCCATGGCAGAGAGCCCTGCCTCTTGGAACTAACAGGGAAACTGGTAAGAGCAGTGTCTTTTCATCCTTGACTAGACAGGGGCAACATTAGACAAAGTACTTTGTCAGAGACTCACAGGTATTTGCTGATAGAAGAGGACTGGTGGCTGGATGGGAATATCCAGAGATCTGTGGTTCTATTATAAGCTGTGAAATACTTGATTCTCCCTGCTTTCTTCTAGCACAGTTCATTCAGCTTCCTTATACCCCATCTTTCCCTGCCCTATTCTTCAAGACTGCTTTCTCCATCCTAGTCTTTTTCCATCCATTCTTACATTTCCTTCTCCCTCCACTCTCCCTTTAATACCTCTTCATTAGATCCTACTCCCAGCTTGGGAGCGTCACATCCCTACCTCCTCCACATTCTTTCCTACATGTTTCAGTCATCCCAGCTCTGGGCTCTTTAACAGGACTTTGTCCTTTTTCATCCTTCATTTTTCCTTCATTCTTTTCTCAGCTGTTTGCTATCAGTCCACACTCCAAGGACAACCTTGCCCATGTCTAAGAGCCATAATGTCACAGCCACATCTGTTACTATCTCCTTCCCTTCAGCCTTGCTCACTCACCTGCTCCCTTGGGATCAAACAATTTCTGGTCCAGCTCCACCCATCACCTGCTTGGGACTGGTCTGGAACACAATCACTGCCGCAGCTGCAGAGCCTCGTAGATATTCCCACAATAACTTCACACTAGCTAGTTCACCTCTTGCTGCCTCATGTGTACAGGGCTCAGCTGCAAACCCTACCAGGGAGAACAGGCGTGTATCTGTATCTGTATCCCTGTCTATGCCTATAGACAAACACCAGGACAAGCAAATAAAAATAAGACACTTGGCAGTATATGAGTGTATGACAGTACTCTTTCCACAGCTGGTTCCTGTTTTCTTCTAACACCTCTAAAAATCTGCCAATTTGAAATCTGAAGACTCCCGTTCTTCAGATATTTAGAAGCATTGATAAGATCCCCTCCCTCTCGGTCTCCTCCAGGCTGAACAGTCTCATTTCTCTCAGCCTTTCCTCACATGGGAGATGCTCCAGGCCCCTAATCATCTTTGTGGCCCTCCTCTGGACTCTCTCTAGAAGTTTCCTATCTTTCTCAAAATGAGGAACACAGAACTGGACACAATGTTCCAGAAGTGGCCTTACCAGGGCAGAATAGAGGAGGAGGATCACCTTCCTTGACCTGCTGGCCATGCTCTTTTTAACGCATCTCAGGATACCACTGACCTTCTTGGCCACAAAGGCACCCTGCTGGCTCACGGCCAACCTGTTGTCCACCAGGACACCCAGGGTAATCTCTGCAGAACTCCTTTCCAGAAAGAGCAAACGTTCATTAGTGCTCTTTGTGCTGCTCTCTGGTGTACAGATGGACACGAAAGGTGCTCAGATGTAGGATAGCTAGCATTTGTAGCTCCCTCAACCTCCAGCATATAAAGGTCATGACTCAGGCCTCTCACGCCATACATTTTCACTTACTGCTTTTTAAACATAAATTAAGAGAATGGTTTATATTTGCTTTCTGAGTTTTAAAGCATGCTCACTACTGTTTCTCAGACCCTCCTCTACAATCTCTGTGCTTTTAAATGTTAAATGAGACTTTCTTACAGTCTTTGGATACTTCTGGTTAGCGCTTTGAGGAACAAACAAACTTCAAGATGGAAGGTGGAAGTGAATATACTGCATCAGCAGTGAGAAAGTCAGAAAGCATTAGGAACTCCCACAAAGATATGGGATGTCACAGATGCGTACAGTAGCTGGCTCATGAGGGAGTGTGCACAGCTATAGGTGGGCATCATGCATCAGACCAGAGGCCTGTGTAGGTGCAGCATTCAGGTACAGCCATAGTCACTGCATCTGTGTTGCTAATCTGTGTATCAAAAGACCAACAAGAGCAGAGATCTCACTCAGAGAATATACACAGGAGCACAGTTGTTAGATCTCATACACAAATCTCCAGCACAGACATAAATGGACTCATGTTCAGTCTTATGTTGGTGGGATCTTGAGATGAAGCATTGGAGGATGGAGATGTGTGGGTGAAGTTCACAAATAAAGGAGGGAGGGCCTGTTGGATCCATGCAGGTATGTATCTGTGGGGTTTGGGTGTGCAATGTAGTTAAAAGTGCTTATGAATGGTGAATACGAATGTATATTCAGCTGAGATCAAATATCGGCACGTGAACGGTACTAGAAATTTCAGTATATAGTCTTGGGTGTTTGCATGAAGTTCTGAGAAAGATTTCAGGAACTGGAACTGAATGTGCTGCTTTTTTTTTCCGGCAAGAGGAGTGTTTGAAGTAGGCACAGCAGCAGAGCATAGGGGTTTCATTCTGTGGGATGAGAACAGCGTGGTTCATGCGCGCTTACACCACCACCAGCAGGGCAGGAAGTGCTGTCCATTCATGTCTGTATGGAAGGGGTACCTGGGCTCTATCCTCCATGGGGACTGCCATTTGCAGACCACCTTGATTTCCTCTGGAAGGACCTGGGCAGTTGTTTAGAACAATAAAGAAGCTCATTCTGCACAACACTGTACCAAAAACAAAACAAAACCAAAGCAAAATGACAAGGGAAGGTCTGCAAGCACAGGCACTAAGTTACACCTGCCAGCTGGCAGACTGGCGATTACTGCCAAAGCACAGGTGTTTACCTGAGCTGGGGGGTGTAGACTGGGAGTAAACTTGTACATGGGCAATTAGTCCTGAACAGCTGACAGCTAACAGTGGGGCACAAAAAATGGCTGCTGAAACAAAGCCTGTGTGGGTGCTGCCTCATACCACCTGTAGGGAATGACCCACAGCTCAAATTTGGTGAAGGCCTGCAACATCACCAGTACTGGCTGTGCCACAAGTCGCCGTAGGAAGCACTGGGAAAAGTTTTCAATTAGCAGTGCTTGCATCTTGGATTCATTTTACTATCCACTACATCATCACTGTGCAAATGGAAAAAGTAAGCAATGCTGAACTCATTTTTTTTTTTTTGGTGGAGGAGGGCATGGCTGCATCTCTTGGATGAGCACCGAGGCCTCTCTGGATGGAGCGGGGCTGTTGACTGGCAGCCTGCGTTTGAGATGTGTGAAAGCACGTGTTGATGAAGAATGAGGTATGAATTCAGGTTCTGTTTTAAGTGGAGGTTAAGACTGTATGTAAAAGAGACGGAGGAAGAGGTTCTCTTTGTAGGAGGCAATGTTGATGATGAGGATGTCCTGGAGGACACAGGACATCCAGCGTAAGGGCCTGTTGTAGCACAGAGCAAGAATATGCAGCAATAAGTTGGGGCGCTGGGATCCTACATATCTCATTAAAGTTCTTTAATTTTGAGGTCTGCCTTCTTTCCTGCTTCCTCTTCACCCTCAGCCACAGCAAGGTGGCTCTGCCCTCCTTCCTGCCTCTCATCCCCACAGCTGCCTTTAGGCCCAGGCAAATCAGCATAACTTGTCCACAGCAGCAACCACATAGCAACGGCCTTTCCCAGGCGGTGGGGGACCCTCCTGGCACCACAGCAGCGGGCTGTGCCCATGCTGGCCAGCAAGGCTCATGCTCCTGTGCTGCGGACATCCTGCCTCACGTGCCATGGGAAGCCCAAAAGGTCTTCAAAACGCAGGGCAGAGACTCAGGACAAGCTCCCACTATAAATCCAGCTCCACCGTTGTATTTCTAGGATGTTCTTAGATACATACACGTGAGTGAAGGGGGTGCCCCAGAGAGATGTATCCATGCGGTGGAGAAATACGACCCCAACGATACGGGCACTGCTCTTGTGAGGGGCACCCCGGCCACACAATCACCCTGGCGGGGCCGTGGAAGGTTCTGGAAGGGAGCCTGCGGGTACCCACCTGCGGGCACCTCACCCGCCTGCGTGGGACCGGTGGCCCCGGGGGCTTCCCGCCACCGTCCTCTCCCCCGCCGCGTGCGGTCTCGGGTGCGCGCGTGTGCGCGGCGGGGGGAGCAGGGGGCGGACACAGTGGAAATTTCCACTCCCTGCAGCAGCCACAGCAGCCACCACCGCGGCGGCGGCGAGGAGGAAGGCTGGCGCAGGCCCCGAACCGCCGCAGGGGAGAGGCGGCTCCCGCCCAGCCGCTCGGCCCGCCCGACTCGGAGCCCCCTCCCCGGTGCCGGGCGTCCCCCACTCAGCGCCCCGGGGACCGGGGCGGCGGGACAGCCGCCGGGCGGGCAGTTGCTCGCGAGGCCGCGGCGGCGGAGGCGGTGCCTGCGGCGGGCAGGGGGCGGCGCGGCGGAGCGTGCGCAGCTGCCGGCGCCCTTTAAGCCGCGCCGCCCGCCCGTCCGCTCGGTGTGTGTGCAGCCCGGGAACCGCGCGGGTGGAAGCCGCTGCCAGCAGCGCCGGGGCAGCGCTTTCCTCCTCTCCTCCTCCGTCGCCCCCCTCTTCTTCCCCTGTGCCTCGCCAATCCCCGCTCCTCCCGCCACAGCCGAGCTCTGCGATGCCCCGCTATGAACTGGCTTTGATCCTGAAAGCCATGCAAAGGGTGAGTGAGGGAGGGGCGGCGGGCGGGAGGGACCCGCCAGGTGGGACCGGCAGCCGGGGGGCTCCTCTCTTCCCACGCTCCCCCTATCCAGCCCCTTCGCCGTGGCGAGCGGCGCCCGCCCGGCCCTCCCTCGCTTGTTGAGGCGGAGTTGCGCAGCGTGCTCCGGGCTGCCGTGTGCGCGGCCCTGTCCCTATGCCCCCTTCCCCTTTTTTGAATTCTCCCCCGCCG
The DNA here is from genome assembly GCF_002078875.1 of Numida meleagris. Lineage (NCBI taxonomy): Eukaryota > Metazoa > Chordata > Aves > Galliformes > Numididae > Numida > Numida meleagris. Next base: position 103,643,014 of record NC_034409.1, read on the forward strand.
GGAGCTGTCGCAGCGCGGCTCTCCCCGCAGGTAAGCAGCTGCCGGATGAGCGCAGCCCCGGCTTCGCCCTCCCGCGGCCCCCGCTGCCACCCGGGCTCTCCCCGCACCTGCCCCGGGCACCCCCCACCCGCGGTGCCCCCGGGCCTCGCCCCGCAGCGCCCGGACGCGGGCATCCCCGATGCGGCCCTCTGGTGGGGGTTGGGGGGGGGGGGAATCTCAGTGATAATTTTTCAGTTTTTTCCCTTTTCCGTTTCCCCTCTCTCCCTGCCGTTGCTAACACCAGTTGAGCCGCAGCGATATCGCCCCTTGGAAGGGCTTCCAACCGCTGCTGCTCTTCGGTGGCTCAATGATAAGCGGTGGTGTGAGCGAGCGGGATGATGCGGTGCTCTGCGAGAGCCCCATCGGGGCTGTGTGATACCTGCGTGTGAAAATAGCGATAAAATAGCAGCATCCCTCAGTGCCCGGGACCCTCTGGGAAACAATAGCTCACACCAGTCCTTCCCCTGTGCCTTCTTTAGCCTTTATCTCTACCTTCAGTGTAACACGCAGGGCTGGGGTTGGCACGGAGCAGCACCCGTAGCCTGTACCCTCCTGGTTCTACCCCTTGCTCTCGCATTTCACCTTTTTCTGTGAGCACATACATCTGCAGTGGGACGTTGGGGAGCGCAGCGGTGTTATTCTGTGCCTCCCGTAGTTGCGGGCGCACGTCTTCACGCGTTGCATCTGCTACATATACTGGTATATTTCCATTCATTTTACATGTAGCATCCACATGTCAGGGTTGGCTTTTTTTTTTTTTTTTTTAACTTGGCTTAACTGCAGGAGCTGTAGTAGACTTCTCAGGTGAGTCCCCTAGTGGAGAACTGCGGCAAGTGGAGCAAAGCTGGGGACATTGCTGCACCCCCTCGCGGAGCAGCGCTCAGACTGGTACGCATGTGAGCCCTAGGTACGGGGATGGGATGCTTTTGTATCTGTGCTCTCAATGTGGCAGATGCCTCGTACTGCACAGGCACTGTAAAGGCAGAACGGGACAGGAAGCATAGCAAATGTGGTATTAGCAAGGCATGGAGAAACGCTGCTCTGGAAGGATGCTGTGGATTGCTGTGCTGGGGAAAAGCATTTTTGGTGCCTAGTGTTTGGGCAATGAGACCCAGGGATAGCCTCTTAGTTGTAAAATGCTCCGAGTGTGCATTAATGCACTGAAGACCTAACATCTGCAACCTTTCTCTCTTTGACCCTTATATTCTTTCCTAATAGATGCGTCTTAATTTCTTTCTCCTGTAAGCTGTGTTCGTACACCAAGTTTTAGTTCAGAATTAGTACTGTTTCTAACCTACCCATGTCATAATTCTAAAATCTAGGTAGTCAGTCTCTAGGTGCTGTTTTCTTGTTTGTTTGTTTTTAGTAAGTTTTTTTTAATCTTACTACTGTTGCCTCTCTCATGCCGTGTGCATTTGGTTATATGCCACACAGTACTGCAGGATCCTGACAGATGGGTTGCTCTAATGACTCCTTAACAATGTGTAATATGAAGCATGATGCTAACTTAAATGGATCAAAATATGGAGACCTGTTTTTGGTCCGAAATTACACAGCCCTGCAGGAGTTGGAGCAATTGTACGCAGTGCTGAGTAAATTTCATTCCCCCTTAATGAGAGTGCTCTGATGAAGCCACCCCAGGCAGATGCTTCCCGTGCAAGTGTGTCAGTCCCTCCGTGCTTTGGCTGTGAGCTCTATACCTGCTTCAGGCTGAGCCTTGAGTGAGTGCTGGCTCATCTCCTGCTGTCCCTGATGCCCCTTCTCATCCAACAGCTCCCCTGCCCTATCTTCCTTATGCTTCACTGTTAATTCCTGTGGGCCCCCCCAGCAGCTTGAGTGCAAACCTCCTCAGAGCTGCAGTCTGGTGCATTTTCACAGCTCTCTCTTTGGAGGCAAGCGCTGTGGTTCTGTGGGGTTCCCCCCACCCACAGTTGTTTTTCATAGTTGCCTTGGCATTTGCATAGACCTAGGTAGAATGAACTGCCCCCAAATCAATTCTGTTGCTTTAGGTTCCCTTGCTTCCTAGTACTCCTGCGTTCAAATTGACAGTCCCTCATTCTTCTCTCGCATATGGCTTCTGTTGTGAGTGATAGAGCGTATGGTGAAGGCTTCTTCATATCCAGCTGACCTCTGTGTGGCTGCAGGACTCTCTGCTTGTTCAGCATGGCCCTGCGGTCCCATACCATTCTCCTCTGTCCCTTTTGCGCTTGGCAGATGTCCTCAGTCTCTCCAGCTTTCCTTCTGTTGCTGTAAAAATGCAGTACCTGAAAGCTTAAGGGGGAGAAAACTTGCCCTGCTCAAACTTTGTCACCAGCTGATGCACTTTACTTACCTTTAGGATTGTGGCTTTATTGTGAAGTCAGAACTGAGGATCCATTCCCTGTCCTGCCCTGTAGGTGGTGCGTGGTCATGTATCAGACTTGTAGCAAAAAATCTCCTTTGTAAGTTGCCCAAGGCCAGAGTCCTCAATCAGTGAAGACCCCACTGATTCTCAAGAAAGCCTAATTGATAAAAATCCCTAAAAGGGCCTCTCGTGTAGATTAATTAAGGAAAGCAATATCAAACACAGTTGTTTGTGGTGTCACTGTATTTGAGAGGTAGTTGCAGTGAGAGCATTTGGGTCATGTGAGAAGGAGGAGATGCTCTTGCAAAGGCAGGGTGTGAGACCAGGGAAGTGAGGTAACTGTAACTTATGGTGGAAGTAGTTAATTTTGCCTGTTTCTTTTGCTTTCTACATTCAAGGCGCTAGTGAAAAATAATGTGCTAGCGGACTTGTTACTGGTTCTTAGCAGCGTACGGATGTGTGTGTGAAGGTGTACTGCTCTGCTTACACTCTGGAGCCTGAGTCAAAGGCTGCAGTTGTGTGGAAGGCAGGGATGCAGAATGAAGACATAGCTCTTCATCTTTGGCTACAAATAGTGAAGTTTAGAGCATGATTTTCTAATTATTTCTGCCTTTCTCCCAGGAGAGCATTCAGCAGGGCTGTTCTGGCAGCAGGAAGGGACAGCGACCCATTGGTGGATATGCTGGAGTTCCGGCCTCTGGAGAATGAGCTGTTCTGCAGGGAGCCTTCCTCTGGCTTTCCTCCTGGTCCTGCTGCAGCTCTCTTGGGAGTCTGGGGAAGGAAGGAAGTGGGGCATGGGAAGGGGAAAGGGAAGGAAGAGCTGGAAGTGGCTTCCTCTTGCTCTGCTGCTGTTTTGCAGACTGACCGCAGGGCGGCAATGCGAGACACCCCACGTGGGAGCCGGCAGCCTGGGGAGCATAGGACAGACAGAACAGGCGGAATCCCCGTGCTGTGCTTGCTGCTGCCTGACTGGCAAGTTGGGACAACCCTCTGCGACAGGACAGCGTTGTGACTGCAGCTGCAGTGAACGGGCAGTTGAAAACCCTTTTCTAGTGGAGGATCTTGAGAGAAAATGTATCAATATTTTTGTAGGCATCATAGAATCGTTTGAGTTGGAGGAGACCTGTGAAGATCATCTGGTCCAACTCCCCTGCAGTGATCAGGGACACTTACAGCTAGATCAGGTGCTCAGAGTCCTGTCTGGCCTAACCTTGATTGTCTCCAGGAACATCCATCACCTCTCTGGGCAGCCTGTTCCAATGCTCTCCCCCACTTCATCTGTAATGAAGGCGTCATGATTTAACACCTGGTTACCTTACTACAGCTAGTCACTGGGCTGGGGAACTCCTCCACCCACCTCTGTAGCCCTGCAGTGCACCTGGACTTTCAGTTTGACCAGCATGCTCACACAGTGTAACTGGTGTTCAGCACCTGTTTGCTGTCTTCTGAGCAGGCTGCTGCTTTTCAAAAATTGTCTACCTGCTGTGGAGATCATTCTTCTATTTTAAGAAAGCTGAAGTAATGGGCAATAGTGTTGCTTGACATCTTGACTATTATGCTTAATTGCTATGTAGGCAGCTGCAGCAATTGGGCTTTTGATATTTTAGTTGCTAGGAAAAGGAGAGGGGAGTGAGGAGGGCAGTAAGCAGGCAGATACTGGTTTTATTTTCTTTCTTTTTTGATGAACTCACTTATTCTTACCACTGAATTATGCCTTTCCTGTACACTCTTGCACCACCACCCCTGTTTGGTTGTTTGAAGTTACGAGTTTTCTTCTATTTCTTTTGACTTTTGTAGTAGGCTGAAGTAGGCTCTTCTTCACAATATTATGTGTAGCAGGGGAAGGTGGGGGAGGTGCTGGAAAGAAGACCAAATAGCTGGAACCAGAAGAGAAGATTGGAAAGCTACAGGGTCTGCAGTTGACTCTCCTGTAAGAGTCAGCTTTCTGTTTTCTGCCTTAAGCATTTATATCAGAATTACTGGGTTTGAGCTGTGTGATGCAGACAGTGTTTCAGTATGATACCCTCTCGGCTGACATTTGCCATTTTTCTTTCCTAGGACCTGAGAGTAGCAAGTTTCTGCCAAGTGTGTAATATTTGCCTGGTTTGGATATGGGGGAGGTAAAAGATCATTTTCTGCAAAGTAGTTTAAACCTTTTTATAGCAGATAGTTGTTAGCAAGATGCATTTGGCAAAACTGTCCAAAGTGAGTACTAAGATGATGGCAGGAATTAATATAGTCAAAAGTCTCTTGGTTTATACAGGCTTATTCAGTGATTGAATGTGTGTAATGGGATGAGCTAGTTACTCTGCAGCTCTTGTTCCCTGAGCTTTTGAGCTGCAGGCCTGGGTATAGAGGCAAGGCTGTGGGCAGACTGTTGTTTCTGTGCTGGGGCCAACAGACTTCAGTGGGATTCAGAAATAGCAGCTTAAACCTTTAACATAAGAATTCCCCTTTTTGCTCCTGCTACCTATTCACCTCTGTGCTGTTCTGTCTTGGCTGTGCAATCTCCTCTCATTTATTCATTGTATGTGTGTACGTATATCTGTACACATCAGGTATATATGATTGGGGAGAAGCATGTAAACTTCAGCATGGGAGTTGTTTGTATTCTGTCCTCCATAAATGAGTGAAGGAGAACCTTTTGCATTGATAAAATCACGTAATTGCTCTCAGTTGTTGTTTTAAAAAAAAACCCTCAGGAGTGACTGGCTCTTTAAGATGTCCTTTGTACCAGTTAGACTTGTCTGCTAAAAGTATGAATGATTGTATTCACTTGCTTTCTTCTAGTACATAATATGTATTTTGTAATAATGAAAGTTCTTCCCATCTCACATATTCTTTCAGGAGATGATTTCCTCAAATTCCCTTGTTCCAGAGCCATAACACTGGGACATTTACTTTGGGGATTGTTGATTATTGATCAAGTCACTTGTCTTGCTTTTTGTCAGATTACGAACTAAGCACATTGTTAATTCTGTGACCCACAGCTGCTCAGACCTGCTCTACTACACCTCTCTGGTAGAGGAAGCATTGATGAAGTGGAAGCAGTGGTTAGCATTGCTTGTACCAACCTCTGTGCTGTTTAGGTGAGAGCAATAGGAACTGCTGGGTTATTTACTTCAAAGCTGCCTGCCCTGTGGAACGTATTTCTGGTGTGCCTCCTGTAGGAGGGCCAACAATGAGGTGAAAGGGGCAGACACTGAAAAGGAGGGCAGATAGGTAAAATATAACCAGCTATGTGGAAATTGGACAGGAAAGATGAGAACTAAAAATACACAAAGCAAGGCAAGATCTTTGCAAGTGAAGAGTGTCTGCTATGGGAACACTAGTTCAAATTCTGGAGCTGGAAATGAGATATTACAGAAATGTATCAGCCTGACTGAGGAGAGGGAACAGAAACAAGCATGGGGGTGGGGGGGGGCAAACGGTCATGAATGCTAAAAATGTTGTTCTTCACACTGACACAGGAACTGCTGTTTTGCTATTTCTCACATCCAAAAGGATTTTTAATCTTGGCTTGTCCACTTGCAAGCCAGTCTTTGTGCTTCAGTCATGAAAACATTTGAGGAGTAATAAGTATAAACAAAGGTACATGCAGAGCGTAGATGGAGGAGGGGAATATGTTCAATGGAGCTGTTTGTTGAGACTACTTAAGCAAAAGTTGGGTAGCTTTCACTGTAGGTAATTACAAAGCTTGATTTAGAATCATACTAGCTGTTCTTTAACCAAGATAACTTTATTTTAAATACTCATCTTGATGCCTTGAAATGCCTTGGGATCAGAAATCTTACCAAGAGCATCATCAGACTCAGAAGTTTTAAGGGCCTCAAAATTGGATTCTACTGTTAAAAATGTCAGAGAAACTTCAGTCTCAACTAACAGTAAAACTTGTGATGCTTTATGTTGTTGTAAAGATTGTGGACAGCCATAAATGTGATAGGAACCCAGGGAAGTTCTGAATAAGCTTCAAGTGTGTTTTGTATGGTTTTCTTTATGTTTTTTTTCTTTAACCTTGAAATTCTGGGAAGAATTACTTCCTTTTCTGCCCGATTGTGTGGTGACTCGCATTTAGCGATTGTTTCTTTCTCTAAGTAGCTTATGAAGTTCCTGCTCTCCTAGTCAAAATCCTCTTCAAATGAGGTGAACCAGCACATTTTTCTGAATTAGGAGTTGTGCAAGTTATTTCAATAAACTGGTGAATGATGGTAACCACCAACTAGATTGCGTCTTTGTGCCTTGCAGCTAAAGAAAAGTCATCTTCAGTAGTAGCAGAGATATACAGTGCTTTCTGATGGCTTGTGTGCTTTTAATAGAATATTGACTTTTGTCATCTACACACAGAAAACTTAATTTTGTGGTCCCAAGTCCTCTATGGAAGTCAAATACTTGCATGTTTGTTACCTTTATCCTTTCTCTTGCTATTGATCTTAATCACTGACTACTTAATTAAACTAATTTATCCACAGGTAAATAACACTTGCAAGAAGCAATGAAAATGTTGGTGCTTCTGAACATCGATAGGCCACTACGAGAAGGAATTTGAGTCTTCAGGTTCAGTGTTACTCTGCAGCTGCTGGTGTAGTACATCAGCTGACATCTTTACAAACTTACCTGGCATGGTGAATTTGGTCTGATGCCAGAACCTTTTCCCTTTCCCCATTGCTTGGGGGAGACACACCTTCTCACTTCCATTTAAAATTAGTTTCTTTCCCTGTTTGTCCTATTGTGCTTTTTATTTTGTTATTGTTGGCCATGTGCCTTCTCTGTGCCCTCCTTCCTCTTCTGCTTCTAGTTCCTGTGTATGAGGAAGGTCGTCTGTCTACCTGCATTTGCAAGGAAAAGCATGGTTTTCTTCCTGAGGGAAGGAGGAGCCGCTTATAGTGACCCATCTGTTGGCGTCTCAGCTTCTGGTAGTCATCTGCTGGAGTTCTGGTGAAGACGTGAATCACAAAATAATAGAATGGTTTTGGTTGGAAGGGACCTTAATGGGCATCTAGTTCCACTCCCTCTTACCTGCCATGGGCAGGGCTGTGCCACACCAGCTCAGGCTGCCCAGGGCCCCGTCCAGCATGGCCTTGAGCGCCTCCAGGGATGGGGCACCACAGCTTTTCTGGGCAGCCTGTGGCAGTGCCTCACCGCTCTCTGAGGTAACAACTTCCTCCTAATCTAAATGTTTCTCCCTCCCTTTGACCTATCGCTATCTGCCTGTGTAAAAAGTTGTTCTCCCTGAAGTTTAATCTTTCTTTAAGTACTGCAGGAGGCCTCAGTGTTGTCTCCCAGGAGCCTTCTCTTTGCCAGACTGAACAAACCCAGCTCCCTCAGCCTTTCACCATGGGAGAGCTGCTCCAGCCCTCTGATCATCTTCATGGCCTCCTCTGGATCTGCTCCAACTGCCTGCATTGTTCTTGTGCTGGGGGCCCAGGCCTGGATGCAGTGCTCCATATGGGGCCTCATGGGGGCAGAACAGAGAGAGACAACCACCTCTTTCTCCCTGCTGGCCATCCCTCTTTTGATGTAGCCTGAGATACTGCTGGCCATCTTGGCTGCAACCTTTTCATGAGCTTTACATCCACTAGGCCTCCTAAGTCCTCCTACCTGTCTCTTTGCCTCTGGAGTTGCCTTGCCTCAGCTGCAACACCTTGCACTTGAACTTGAAAATCCATTGCTGTTAGCAGAGATGCAAACCTGCACAGGGAAACTCTTTTGGATTTAAACTCCAATACCTTCATGCCCCAGCCATCACAACCCCCTAGTGATAGTATGTGTTTGCCCAATCTTTCAGCTGTGCTGAGCAGCTGTACTTAATGATCTCAGAGCTGATAATATGTCCCCTGCATAAACATAGGCCAGTGCTTTTGTCTAGCAAGGAGAAGAGGAAGTGCTTACCAATTTTCTTTAAACTAGTAGTCTGTTTAAAATCTTAAGCTGATGGACTAGCCTTTAAGATTAGCGGACTACAGCATGCCTAGACAGGCATGAGAAGATGGTCTTTCTGTGGGCCTTTACTTTAACAAATGAAGAAAGTAGATGCAAAAAAATCCCTTTTTAAGTTCTTCCCCTTAGGTGTGTGAAGTTTTGGGAAGAACAGTAAAAGCAAGTAATCCACTGTTCCTGATGTAGTACTGGATATTTAGGAGAAAATAAGTTATCTGAATATGGAAGTCATGGGGAGCAGCACGAAGTGACTTGCTGAGACACTGCCAGTGATGTAGATTCTGGAAAATAAATCATCTTCCTCTTGGTTTGCTGTTCTTTAACTGTGTTGTTGCTTGGTGTGCTGCATAATCACTGTAGTAAAGCTGCATCCTTTTTCCTGTGCTCACTTTCTTCCCCCTTAATTTGGATCTGGGATACACATATGTGTGTTGGGGCAGGAGCAAGGAGAGTTGTTTGCTTTTTTTTTTTTTAAAGTAGAAACAAAAATAAAGTAATTTGATCTACTATGCTAGTGCTGTCAGTTATACTGGCCTTCAGCTTCATATGGCCTCACAGTACTCCAGTTTTTGCTTCTGTAAGAGACTGTAATAGCATTATGTTTCTAACAGGCAAGTGCAGTGCTGCTGCCTGTAGGGAGATGTAGTTCTCTTTCCACTGAACTGTATTCTGTAAGGTTGCTTATTTTTCTTCTATCTCCTTCATCAGTCTTTTAGAAAAGAATCAAGAAGAATGTGCTACAGAGCAAGCTTCTTTTTCTGATGCTGCTTTAAAATGATGAAGAACAAAACTGGAGTCATTCCTGAGATCCCAGACGAAGAAGTGCATTACATGCTTGTAATAATTCCTTTGAGTGACTGACTTGAACTTTGCACTTTGGATCAGACTTTTGTGATGGTGACAATTTACACATGTACCTCTGTGGCACCTGTGTTTTCCAGGGCTGGAGAGGTGTTAATGTGGTATTACTTTGGGGGAGCAGAGTCTGCGTGGCAAACAGGCTGAGCCAGGTAGCTGCCCATTGAGACAATTCCAGCATGTTGAGCTGCTGGAAATGACATTTCAGACTTATTAAATGTTATAGGTCCACTGCTGCCTCTGTGTTTGCCTGCTTCCTTTGCTGTACCGTGTTGGTTTTATGTGCCATTCTAGCCTGGCCGCTATGGCCCAGTTCATCATTTATGAGGGCAATTCCTGAAAGTCAGTTTCTGGATGTTTAGGGTAGTGCTGGGCAGCCCCTACCTCCTCAAGGACATGTACTACGTAAGGAGAAGTTGAAACACATCAGTTGATCTGTGAAGAACACTTTTGTGCTTTTGTTTTGTTTTGTATTATGGCATGCTGCAATAAATGGAACAGAGCATTTTCCACTTTTTTTTTCCTCGTTCTGAGAGGTAGGCTACCTCAGGCATCCTTGTATTTACTGTGGAGCAGTGAACAAGTAGTAACTCACTTGCATGACTGTAGCCAGCAGTCCACAGCGTGAATAGGACAGACAGCATGCTCATGGAGTTGGATGTAGTGCAGGCCTGCTCAAAACATAAAATCTTCATTCTTTTTGTTCCTTTTTTTCCCCCCCGGGGAGAGAAAGTGTTAATATTTTCTGTGCAGGTCTTGAGTCTGGAAGTTTGGGTACGTTCCTCTTACACAGGTGAGTTGTTCAATAGGTAAGGCACTACTAGGTTGCATTAGCTTACCGCTCTTTGAAGAAGGTGGGAGTGAAGAAATCTTACTTCTGGGAAAGACGCTCAAAACTACCTTATGAACAAAGCTATGTACTTAATTTGCTAACAGGTGAGAGTGTAGGATACTGTGTGTTATGCGGCTATATGTATCCTCAAATTAACCCATAAAGCATTGGTTACTGGGACTAGCTCTTTCAGTGCAAGAGAAAGAGGAAATGAAATGGGAAGCCTCCCGTCTGCAATGAAGAGAAATAGACTAAGCACAAACCAGATAGTTGCTTCAGGGCTGGAACAGTTTGATTCTGGCATTTTTAAAGGCCCATCTTATTAGAAAAGCACTGTGGAGAAAGTTTTCCTTTAAAACAATCATACAAATTTCTCCTACAAATCCCACCCTAAATCTGCTTCACATTATCTAGCATCTCTTCGGGGATTTGAGACTTTTTTTTTTCTTACAACACAAGCTGCCTGTTGGAGACATGAGCATTGTTTCACCACAGTTGTAATCTTCTATCTTCACACAAGAGGGAAAAACATTGTTTTGTATCTCTGATATGATCCAGCCAGAAAACAGCTCTGGGGAAAAAATCACAGTCTTGGCAGCAGGGCTGTCTTTCTTTTTTTTTTATGTCAGTGCCACAATGTATGCTGCTCTAATAACTTGAGATTAAACTCCCATGGAATGTCTCAGAAGTCCTTCTGAAGACTTGAGGTCATAACTTGCTGAAAGTTCAGAGGGACGTGTCTCATTTTCATAATGAAAAAAAAAGTTCCAGGGTTATTTTGGAATCAGGTCTAATAAGAAACTGGTACAGGTGACTACTGTAGTACAGTAATTTAGTGACAGTGCTGCAAATTTGTGGCAGCTACTGAAAACTTTACACTTTCCTGTTCAAGCAAGCTGAACCCTGTAAATTTCAGATGTTGATTACAAAGGTGATGGTTCAAGCCTCTGTAGACTGCTTGTTTAAAGTGAATAATTTGGCTGTACCTTCCAGTGGAAAATACTCAAGAAACTTCACGTATTGTTTATTTTAGTTAGAATGAGCCTGTAGTAGTTTGGCACGTATCCCAACTGAAAAATATCACAATTTATTCAGGGGCAGATGCATCTACTTACACTCTTTTCAGGGGGATTGAATGTGCCTGTGTAATGGTCTTACTGTGAGCTGGGTACGTCTTTTATCATATGGACATAGTTTCAATGGATATTGTCTTGATTTATACATGTTACTGTGTAGTATAACTTTGCAGGGTCGTTGATTAACCTGTAGGGAAAATGTTGAGAAGTGAACTGAAGTTCAGGTACAACATTTTTCGGTAACAGAGTGGGACAGCAGAAGAGGGATAATATACATTATTGGTATTTCTTTAGCTTGCCCATTATTCCGACTGTATAGTTTTTCTTTGTCTCCACAGTGTTTCTTCTTCCACGTCCCTTAAAATATTTATATTTTTGGTATAAGCATATACATTATAAGGCAGTAGCACTTGAAAACTTGCGTAACACTAGTATGTAATGACATCCTATGGTCTGAGGTGTTTAGAATTTTGTGTTGGATTAAACTGAATCGTTTAACTTGTGCTGCATTTGTGAGTGGGGGTAAACATGAATTCTTCTGTGGAAGAATTTAAAATACATCTGTGGCTTGAGGCTTACGAGCATGATAAATTTAGCACAGTATGGTAATCAGTCCATTTTGTGCCACGTCTCTGTAGTCTCTCATTATTGACTATAGCTCCCGCAGAATGAATACATGTATTCTCATGTGGGTTTGTGGTGGTGGTGGGGAACCCTTATTATCTTGTTCTGATTCTGAACTACTCTTGAAAAACAGCCAGCTTGTACAAATAACGTGATTGTGATTTTCTCCTTAAGGCTGAAGTTAACGGTTTGTTGTAAGCCTTTTTTAAAATATGTCTGCCTTAATGAGAAGCATACATTCTTACGTCAGCACCTTTGCTGCCTTCAGTAAGGCAGACAAGGTATGTGTGCGTTTTCAACCTTAACTACGGCTTATTATGGTCTATTTGAGAGCTTTTAATGTTTTAATTTTTTAAAAAGGCAAAATGAATGTGTGCTAAAGAGAAAACCACCCAAATGCTGGTATGTTATCCATGTGTTTGCATTAATCAGAGGTGAATTAATAGGAAAATGTGTGCTTTCAGCATGGTACCCAAGTGCTTTTGCAAATGAAGTAGAAAGGGGAGTGCTTAAAACTGATGTTTGTAGGCCTCCTAAGGCTGATAGACCTTATGTTCAGAACAGCAATCGGTGATTTGTGTGCTTGTCTTTGTTAGTGGGTGGGAAAGAGGAATGATGTCAGTCTCTGTTCTTTACCTCTCTGTAATAATCTTGAATACCGAGGCTGTGCCTGTTTACTGCATGTCCAGCCCTCCCATAACCCATCAAATGATTTTGGATGGGTATAGGTAAATGATATTTTCCAAGGCAGAATGAGGAGAAAGGAGCATCTGGTCTCCATAGCAGAGATAGGAATCACTGTGCAGCTCTTTAATGCCCCCTTTCTTTCCCACCTGTTGGGTTATCTTGACAGCAAATCTTTTTATTATCCCCTTGCCTCCACTTTGAGCGCTTCAGTCCTGGGTGTTTAAATGAGTTACCGCGTTCACTGATGTGCTTTAGTAGAGCAGGGTATGATTTGGGGGTTCGGGAATAGAACAGCAGGATATGCTTTGCCTCCAAAGCTGCCTCAGGTGTTAATGTGATCCTTTTCATGCTTGAGTACAGATGGGAGGTACTGGGAACTGGAAGCTACCAAAAGCCATCCAGTTTTTCATCGCGGTACCTGGAGTGCTCCTGAAGGATGTTGAAGCCGCATGGGTGCAGACATCAAAAAACACATGGAAGATAGAGATACCCTAAAGCTGGATGTGAGGCATAGTTTTGCTTTTGTCGTCTGGATGAACGGGATTTTTTCTTCACTCCGAGGATATGTGATACGCATGAAGTTTTCAGAGTGAAGTGCAACCCTATTATAGTCTGTACCCTAGGCAGGTGCAAGCTTGCTTAAAACCTGTGGAATAACCTTGAATCTCTAGGCGATCATAATTTTATGTTGTTTCTTGACAGCATTATGTCTTTGTAGTTCTAGTATCCAGCTTGTGTCCTGAGTGCATGCATATGACATCAGGATCTATTAAGATTTGTAGTGTGCAGTGCTAGAGCAATATAGGATGTGACTAGCCAGGTTAAAGTTCCTTCGTGTTTTTTCTTTTTTTCTAAGATTGTCTGAAAGAGGAAGGCCTTTTTAGTGGTTTGAGAAATAGAATTGAGAGAATGAAAAGTAAAGACTAATGAAAATGTATTTCTGTTTCTTGCCTTGTTTGGGGGAATTTGGGTCACTTAATAGTCTGGAATTGCTGTGCATCTTAAGGTGCTTGTTAAAGTTGCCTTATAAAAGGCATAACTTCTTAGCTTTACAAGTATTGAATTTGTGTGTATTACGGATTGCTTAAATACAATATGGATTGCAGGAAATGTAGGGGGGAAAATCTGTGGTGTTCAGTCATTGTTTTACTAGACTTCAAATTTTTTCTCATTACTTCATGAAATTCTCCTCTAATTCAATCTTTGTCTTTTGTCTTTGCTGCCTTGCAGGGTTGGTACAGTAGGCCTCACTAAACTTAGCTGCAACTAAGAATTTCTCCTACATCAACTGAGTTAAGGCTGATGCTCTTGTGGAATGTGGATTAAAAGTGCGTGCTAAGTTCCAAATTTCCATTTGAGAAGCGGAGAAACTAAATGTACCACAACCACCAGCATCAGGACAGCAAACCAAGGGACAAAGAATTTGATCCGCAGTGTTGATACATGTTAACTGGTTCACGTGTTGCTTAAGAGACGTTTGCTGGGGGGCGAGAAGTGGACATCAGCTGTGCGAAGTCATTTTGTTTACAAAAATGAGGGCTTCTTTGGAAACAGCAGACATTGCCATTGTGGCGCTGTACTTCGTGCTTGTAATGTGCATAGGTTTTTTTGCCATGTGGAAATACAATCGAAGCACCGTAAGTGGCTACTTCTTGGCAGGGCGTTCTATGACCTGGGTAGCGATTGGTGCATCTTTATTTGTGAGCAATATTGGAAGTGAACATTTCATTGGGCTCGCAGGATCTGGAGCAGCAAGTGGATTTGCAGTAGGTGCATGGGAATTCAACGCCTTAATGCTTTTGCAGCTTTTAGGATGGGTCTTTGTCCCCGTCTACATCCGGTCAGGAGTGTACACCATGCCGGAATACTTGTCCAAGCGTTTTGGAGGGCATAGAATCCAAATCTATTTTGCAGCATTGTCTCTAATTCTTTATATCTTCACCAAACTTTCGGTTGACTTGTATTCAGGGGCACTTTTTATTCAAGAATCACTAGGTTGGAATCTCTATTTGTCAGTAATCCTCCTTATTGGAATGACTGCACTGTTGACTGTGACCGGAGGTCTTGTGGCTGTCATCTACACAGACACGCTTCAAGCTCTGCTTATGATTATTGGTGCCCTCACACTTATGATCATAAGTATCATGGAGGTTGGTGGGTTTGAAGAAGTTAAAAGAAGGTACATGTTAGCATCACCAAATATTACGTCTATCTTGTTAACCTACAACATTTCCAATACCAATTCCTGCAATGTGGACCCAAAGCCTGACGCTCTTAAAATGTTGCGTGAGCCAACAGATGAAGATATTCCCTGGCCTGGATTTCTGTTGGGACAGACTCCAGCATCTGTCTGGTACTGGTGTGCTGATCAAGTCATAGTGCAGAGAGTTTTAGCTGCAAAAAACATTGCTCATGCCAAAGGATCCACTCTGATGGCAGGCTTCTTAAAGTTACTGCCAATGTTTATTATAGTTGTCCCGGGGATGATTTCACGAATACTGTTTGCAGATGATATCGCCTGCATTAATCCAGAACACTGTTTTCAAGTCTGCGGGAGCAGAGCTGGATGCTCTAACATCGCCTACCCACGTTTGGTGATGAAACTTGTGCCGGTTGGTCTTCGGGGACTGATGATGGCTGTGATGATTGCTGCACTGATGAGTGACCTGGACTCTATATTCAACAGTGCCAGCACCATATTCACACTTGATGTCTACAAACTCATTCGGAAGAGCGCAACATCTAGAGAACTGATGATTGTAGGAAGAGTCTTTGTGGCATTCATGGTAGTTATAAGCATTGCCTGGGTCCCCATAATTGTTGAAATGCAAGGTGGTCAGATGTACCTTTATATTCAAGAGGTAGCAGACTATCTGACCCCACCGGTGGCTGCTCTGTTTCTTATGGGTATATTTTGGAAGCGTTGCAATGAACAGGGAGCGTTTTATGGTGGAATGGCTGGGTTTGTCCTTGGAGCGATACGGTTGATACTGGCATTTATCTATCGTGCTCCGGAGTGTAACCAGCCAGATACTAGGCCAAGCTTTATCAAAAACATCCATTACATGTATGTTGCTACAGCTCTGTTCTGGATCACTGGATTTGTGACCTTTATAGTGAGCCTTCTTACGCCTCCGCCTACAAAGGAACAGGTTCGAACAACCACTTTCTGGGCTGTGAGAAACAGGAATGTAAAAGAGAATACTGCAAAGGGGGAGCGGTACAAAATACAAGAAAAGAACATCTTGAGGTGCAATGAAAATGCTAATCATATCATTCCAAATGGCAAATCTGAAGAAAACATTAAAAATATTAAGCCTGAGGATATCAATCTTCTGGTTACTTGCAGAGATGACAGCAACCCGGTGATTTCTGTAAGTCACTCTGAAGTCGAGACACCAGTTGATTGCTATTCGAATGGACAAGCGGCTTTGATGGGTGAGAAAAAGCATGAGGAAGAAACTGATGATAGAGAGAGACATTTGAAGTTCATAGATTGGTTCTGTGGCTTTAAAAGTAAAAACATGAACAAGAGAGCTGTTCGGGAGATGGAGGAAGAGACTGTTTGTTTACAAATGCTGGAAGAGACTCCAAAAGTTAAACTATTACTAAATACTGGACTGGTCTGTGTCTGTTCGCTTGGAATATTCATGTTTGTCTATTTCTCTTTGTGAGTGAACAGTGAACTTTTAAGGGTATGGCTAAACATACAGAAGTTGATACAGGTCCTTTTTTTTTTAATTTTAATGTTTATTTTTTCCAAATAACATAACTGCAACCCAGGCATTGTTTACGCTATAATTGTAAAATCGACTCAACTTCAGCCTATTTAGAGACCATTTGAGACATATTGTCCTATCTGCTGAACACAGGATGTGTTGTGTGGTGTCTTTCTCTTTCTCCCTTTTTCTTTCCCTCTCCCCTCGTTTGCAGTACTAATCTTTTCTTTTTTTTCCCACGTACACATGTGTAAATACACCAAAGGCAGGCAGGTGGCTGTGTTTGAACTCAGGCAGCTCTAGAATTCAGTCAATGTTAAGGTGAAGATAACGAGTAATCATTTACCTTTGTGTAAAATCTGAAACGATTAAAACTGTGTCAAAAGATTTTAAATGCAAAGTTGTGATGCACATCATTGTATCATTGTTCTTTCTAATGTAAATGTGTTGTCTTGGCCAACATAATACCTATGAATTTTGCTCATCACTTCCAGTGTTTTCAGCTTCTCAGTTCTGTTATGGCACAACAGAATATTTTTCTTGTAGTAGTTTAAACTGTGATATCTGTTAGTAGCTTTCTGTCGTTCTTCCCTGTAAGGAAATGTTTATCTTTTGATCTTTATCCATTGTAAATTGCAGTACTGAAAAGCTGTTCTATTTAAAACAAAGAAACCCTGGAGATGACAAACTGGTAATGGAAGAGAGAGGAAAAGGGGGGTGAAAAAGATTTCTCTTTATTTTGATTTTATAGTGTATTGAAGTGGAAGAATATACAGTCAGTGATGACAGTCCCCAAAACTTTAGCCTTATGTTGTCAGTGACGTAATTAGGGTTAACCTCTTTTTAGAAAAAAATCTATACATGTGCTCTACCACATGGGAGGAAGAGAAATGTGAGACTTGACACATCCTAAGTTTGGTAAACACACTAAAATATAACTTTTCCTCCATGATGTGTATCTAAAAGGGAACGCTCCACAGCCTTACCACTGCTGCATGCTGAGTCTGGAAGGGGAGAAAACAAAGGAGAGGGCAAGGGGAGGTGAGGGAAAGAGGTGGAAGGTCCCTATTTTCCAGAGTTATGTCCAGGCTGCCTTTGGAACTAACTCCTGCAGCAGTCTTTGCTCCTGAGCTTGTGTGGGGAATTGTTTGGGTGAGCCTAACTGGGCAGGCCGGAATGGTGTGAAGGGCTATGCCGACAGTGTCACTGTAGATTCAAGGTTTCAGAAATGTTTCCTTTTGCACAGTCAAATTTCTTAATAAACTTGAGAACAAATAGTTCTGTAGAGATGAAATTTGGGTTACTCTCGCCATTGGTTGCTGGAGAAGGTTTGTTTTCCAGTACAGTGGGTCCTGTAAGCTGCCGGCTGTCTAAATAGCTTTTAGCAGTATGATGTATGGTGTGTATTTTCAGGTAAACTGATTAACGTTTGGTTTTGTGGAGGATTTGTTTGTTTGTTTTGAAATCAGTTGACTCCCATTAGCTCTGAGACTTTAGTCAGAGGATGAGTTGTCTCACCTTTCCCCACTTCATTTAGTTGTTGCCACTGTAAAGTAGAATACTCTAACTGGAAATACGGTAGTGTTGGAACCCTGTTGGAATATATCTAAGTGAGGAGAGCTACCGTACCTGAGTCTTGGTACAAATGCCAGTGTGACAACACACATTTTCTTATGGTTTGTGGCTCACTTCATTCAGAAAAAAATATTTTAAATATTTCTTAATGGTAAAATCCTAGTATATGAAGTATGTTAAAGGAATCTCAAGTTAATTCATTAGTGGTGTGAGTTGGGAATAATGATACTGTATGTAAAAGATGTAAAACATCATTAACTGTTTCTGTGCAGGATAAAATAACCTAGGTCAGAACTTGCCTGATGTTAGTGAAGTGAAGAACAAATGGTAGGATAAGAATAAGCCTGAGACTATCAATATCTTCTTGAAAAGCCTAGGTTCTGGTTTGCCAGATTTGGCACAGGGAAAGAGAGACTCATGTGCCGGGCACTGTCCCTTACCAACTTGGCTTGTCTTTCTATCAGCAGCTGGTACTTGGGTTTTCCAGAGCTGTCTTTTTGGCTCTAATACTAACAAATGTGTTACCACCTAACCTGTGCAGTTAGGTTAGCTCAGGGACCCTTCTGCTTGGCTGCCCTTGCTTCATCCTTGCTTGCTTTTTTTCCAGGGTGCCTTATGTAGTTACGAAGCTGAAGGCATGGCTTTTAGTGCCACCTAAATAGCAATTTGCTTATAATGTGTTTTCCCAAGTTGTTTTTCCCTCCTCTTTCCCCAAGTCATTTGCTATTTAAACAGAACAGAGTTCTATTTAAATAGTCAATGCATGGGATGCATGTATCCTTGTCAGTATAACTGCAGTCAGATCCATGGTGAAATTGACCCTTTGATCATCCTACAAAGTCATACTCTTTCCCAAATGTACAGCGCAGCCTTTGACTGTTGAATCTGAGATACTCAATATTCAAGTAAATACATTCTTACTTTTGCTGAACTAATAAATTGCCAAATCAATATAAATGATAATTGGCAGGCAGTTAGAATCTTCATGAAGTAATACTCTCACCTTCTAAGCTGTTATTGTGAAGCTTTTAAACAAATTGTTTATCTGGTGGTTTTTTCTCTGAAGTCGTTTGCAAACATTTCTGTGGTACTCTCTGCCTAATGTTGGCCTCTTCAGTTGTGTTCTGTTTCCATGTCTTAGAGGTCATAGAACTTGCCCAATACTCTTTGCTGCTTGTAACCACTTCATAAAATCCCTTTATCCCCCCAAAATTTAAGGTTTCGAGCAAACTGTTGGTGAGCAAATGCCTCACCCAGTGTTAGAGACTATAGTGTAAGAAGTTGTTTGAGGGTTTTTTATAGCGTAAACATGCCTTTGCTAATTTTCTGGTCCTGATCTACCTACAATCCTGGTAATATGTTTAGGTCTGAACACCAACTTTTTGGTCTGGTAAAACTGCAGTTCCTCCCGTAGTGGACAGTCGGTTCCGTAAATGTTGATGACTGGCCTCCTCTGAGGTGGGACTGGCTAGCTGCACAGGGGCAGAGCCAGAGGGACGCTTGGCTTCCCTCTGCAGCGAGGGGTTTATTTATTGCCTTCAACTTAGAATGACAGTCTTGAAGAAGTCGTTTTGGAACTACACCTTTTTTTGTTCTTATTACCCTTAACTTATTTTTCTGTTAAGCTATTTGAATTTTCTCCCAGAAATCTGTTAGAAGCCTTTTATTTAAAAAAAAAAAAAAAAAACTAAGAAGAAAGTGGCTTCTTGAGAGCTTAATAGTACATTCTGGGAGACTATTTTTATTTAATTTTTTTTTAAATGAATGATTTGATGCTGTTCTCTGCCAAAGTTATCTTTTTTTAATTATTTTTTCTAATTATTGCTTTTACTGTTGTTCTTATTTTTTTTTCCTGTTAGCTTTTGCTAATACCTGAAAGGAAATGGTGAGAGTTTGTAAGAAATTAAAAATGGCCTTCAGTATACCACTTGTGTATTTTTTTTACTTCTCCAAATCTGTGTTTCACCCTTATCCCAGAAGGGCCAGCATGAGACTTCTGATGCAAGTCATGAAAGTACTGTAACTGAGTAGTGAAAAGGATTTCCTACGAGGTTACGGCGAATGGGCAGAGCCATCAGCAAATCTCTGCGTGAACACTTAAAGCAGAAGATGCTTACAACTTTAAAACGTACAGCTTTATTTTTTTTATATATATATTTTTTTAAATCCTAAGATACAGGAGGTGTTGGGAGATGCTCCCTTTCAGAGAACAGGATGCACGAAAGAAGCTGGAGCTGATGCGCTCTAACGCTTTTGAGGAAATCTTTGGATTTAGCATGTATAGCGAAGCAAAAAAAACAAAAAAACTCACCTGTTAATTTGGTATTCTGTATGTTCTGTGCCCTTAAATGTAATTGTTTTGAAAATAAAACTAACCTTGTTACGTGATGTTAAAAAGCAAACTGGTGTGCAATGTTTTAAATTCTTTTTTTTTTTTAAGAAAATGTTTGTATATAATTAAATGGTTTAGTGTGCTTTAATTGGCCTAAGGTAAAGAGTAGTCCTAGAATGTAAACATATATAATTAGGATTTCTGATTTCACTGTGAGATCTCTGAACTCTCTTGTTTTGCGAAGTGGTTTGTTTTGTTTACAAAACACTTTCAATTATTTCTTTTATGGTGTTGGTTCAAAGGCATTTGCTTCACTTCTGTTCTAATATTGAATTCATGGTATAGTGACATCTGGTGATACAGCATTATCAGTTTCACTGTGTAATGTCAGACACTTTGAGCAAAAATGGTAATGATATGACAATTCTCTGTGTCTATGAATACACGTTTTTAAATGAGGTGGTTATAAAAATAGTTGCTGTGCAAAATGTTAGTAGTCTTCTTCAAGAAGAAAGCAAATTTTCTAATATCACTAGAGCAGTCTCTTCATTCATCTTCTTATTTTTGAAGCACAGTGTCAAAGTGATGCTGCTTTACCTTGTATTTCTGATATGTTTTTTTAGATATCTGTGAAGTATTTTTGTTTTTCGTTGCTATTGTATTTTTCTGCAGATTTTATATAGAATACCAGTTAATGAACTGCCTTTTTTTTAACTATTCAACTAAAATACATTTCAGACCAAAACCAAATGATATGATATATAGCATTTGAAATCTGCCTTTTTCCTTGTCCCTTGTTTTTTTTTTTTTCTTTTTTCCTTTTGTTTTTCGTTTGTTTGTTTTTGAAATAAGCCAAATGGGCATGTAGATAAGATCGCTATAATGGATCCAGGTCTCTTTTGGTAAAGTGTTATTTAAAGGTCTGTTAAGATCTTATAAGACAATATACTGAAAAAAAAATATTGTAGTAGGAATATAGTTTTAGAAGTGTTAATGAGATTAATACAGCTTAATTATACTTGTAAGTTGCTACTGTCCATAATGACAAGCTTTTTGTCATAGAAACGATGTATGATAAATTAATTTTGGTCTAGTGTATAGAATTATCATATTGCTATAAATCTTTGAAGTAAATCTGATGCAAAATTTTCATAGTTAGCATTGCTGGCCCTGTGTATACTGTTCTTTGTATACTGTATGCATATTATTTTGCCTACTGCATTAGTCTTCAAACTAAAACTCTTATTAGAGAGTATTTGGATACTTCAGACTGTGTTTCTTGCAGTTTACATTCCTTTACCATGGCATTTTGTCCTGTCTAAAAGTATTGTATGGAAATGTTTAAAACTTCTGTACAAAGTTTCAATAAAAATAGAGGAAAAACAAGAATAGATATTTGTGAAGCTATTTTGGAGAATCTCTACATAATTATGTCTCGTATATTCTTGCTTGTAATGAGCCTTATGTCACCCTGTATAAAGAATACCTCCCATTTTGCACCTGTTAATAAAAGGCAAGCCTCTTGAAGCAGGGCATGGGCATTTTCTTAGTGGAGTTTTAAACAAGCAAACAGACAAACAAAAAAAGCAACAGCAAACAAAAAAGAACAAAGCAGGACTTTCAAACTGCAACAAGAACTTAAGGATCCAAACTGTAGTTGAAGAGTTTGGCTGCAGAACTGAGGGCCTACTCGTGCTGTGGGAAGGTGGGCCTATGGGTGAGACCTGTGGGTGGTGTGGGCTGCTCCTTCTACCGCCTGAGGGTCAGGATGCCAGCCAGCAGCAGGGGAAGACTAGCTACCAGATGCAGCCTGCAGGGCAGCAGCTTGCTTGCGAAAGAGAATATGGGCAAGCCCTTAGTCAGCAGTGCAGTCTTGTCAGATACAGTGTAAAATTGCGTTTTTGTTTCCTTTTCTATGCCAGCTGCTGCTTCATTAAACAGTTTGTGAATGAGATGGGCATCTTCTTACTTAGCTCTGGAGTATCCCTAAATACCTACAGTTGTGCTTTGGCATCCCTCTGGGACCATCACAGCCTGTAAGCCCTGGTGTGTCTGTCTGCTGTTTATTTCCAGCTGCGGTCTAAAAATGGTCCCTGGTGCCCAAGTCCCACAAGGAGCCCCTGCTGGTAGTCATGCTCTGAGAATGATGAGTGTGATGCTGTCTTCTGCCTCCTACGAAGCAGTTGGAAGTGTGGTGTTAGTCACAATTTTTTTGTTGTCCAGTGAAGAAAGCTGAGCAAGGAGCGGGGCAAGTCTGTGGATTAGACACCTATGGAACAGTGACAAAGACCTTGCAGAGCAGGAACAAATTATGGGAAGGACATGAAACAGATTTTCAGCTGTAGGAAAATGTTGCATTTATTAAATATTTTCTTGATATACTCTTGCTGCCGTGTTTCAAAAGCAAAGCGGAAGCTTGGCTGATGTTTAAAGAAATGGGTCCAAAACATCTTTGGAGAAGAAGGTTTGGATTCAGGATACAAACTAAGCCGAGATTTTTGCCTGCAGACTTAGTGTGGATTTGTGACTTATGGGAAGGAAAGGAACTCTTATGCTTTTATTACTTAGCTGTTAATTAATTAGTTATCTAATTGGTCTATAGGGTGATTATCCAGTGAGCAGCTTTCCATTTCATTGATTTTAAAAGGAGATCAAGAAGTCCTTTTGTCACTTGCTGGTTCTATTTGTATTAATTAGCAAAGACTCCCAATTACTGAGACCTTCATGTTTCTCTGGGTGTGGATTCTTGGCCCAGGCAAGTTGTGGGCAGGCTCTGTAAATGCTGCAGCAGCATTTATTTTGAGGGTTCACTGGAAAAACTCAAGGAGAGGGTGGTAATAAGTACTCTGCCTACTGGCGCTAAAGTGAATTCTCCTTCCTCGGATGTGGTTGCCCTAGTTTGCACTATGCCTATGTTGTGCCAGGAAAGTGAGCAAGCCAGAAAGTTTGAATTCTGTGTTTTTTTTTCGCTACCCGTCTACTAAGCACATTTAATCAGGTCGAATTTTGTGATTTACTTTTTTCATGTTTTTTTGAGGAGGACGTAGACTGATAGGAATAAAGTGGTGGTTTGACTTCATGATTTGATGCTTATAACCCTTGAATTAGTTAATCAGTTTTAATACTTATCTAGACCATGAAACTAGTTTTGTAAATCAACTTTGAATATCCATGTGTATGTATGTGTGTAAATATAAATATATATGTACAAGGGCTGCTCTGAAAGTAATGCCTCCTATGTTATTCTGTTGGCCCCTGATGTCAGAGGCAGATGGTGGTGGTGGGGCAGTAGAGGTTGAACCTTCCCACCAATATCCCATTACATTTTGTTGCTGTGTGACAGATGGCAGCAGAGGGGCAGCCTGGCACAGTGGCATCTGACATGGAAGTGTGTATAAAGCAAAGGTGTGGAATTGAATTCATCCATGCAGAAAAAAAGGCATCCACTGATATTCATCGACACTTGCTGAACATTTCTGGAGACCAAACAGTGGATGTGAGCACAGTGAGGCAGTGGGTAGTTTATTTCAGCAGTGGCAACAGTGATGTGAAAGACAAGCCACATTCTGGATGGCCATACACAGCTGTCAACACAAAACTAAGAGCACCTTGGTCAGCTCATTCATGCAAATCATGGATAACTACTAGGGAACTATGTACGGAGCTGAATATTGCAGCAGGGGGGTCCCATGCATGTTCACACAGGAACGGAGAGAATACCATGTGCAAGTTTGTCAGGACCTATTGAACCAATACCATGTGATCCAGGAAACTGTCACCTTCAGCCTCATTACCGACAATGAGATGTGATGTTGCCCCTATGAGCCAGAGTCAAAATTGCAGTCCATGGAGTGATGACATGTGAATTCCCCATCAAAGAAAATGTTCAAGACACAGAAGCTAAAGTGGTGTGCACTGTGTTTTGAGATAGGAAAGGGATGGTCCTTCTGGATTTCCTGGACAAACCATCAACTTTGACCACTACATTGCACTGCTGACTAAGCTGAAGGTTCAAATTTCCGGAGTCAGGCAGAGAAGATGACAACCTTTCTCATGCAGTACAATAACACCGGGCCCCATACCAGTTTGAAGACTGTGGAGCATGTTGCCCATCTTAGCTGGGCTGTCCTACCACACCCACCATATTGTCCAGATTTGGAACCTTCTGACTTTCATCTATTTGGCCAATGAAAGGTGAACTGTATGGGCAATATTTTCCTAGCAATGAAGCTGTCATAGCAGCTGTGAAACAGTGGGTCACCTCCGCTTGTGCAGATTCTTATAAGCACTCCATGCAGGCTCTTGCTCATTGATGGCAAAAATGCATAGCTGATGGTGGTGACTGTGCTGAAAGATAATGTTTTGTAGCTTGGAAATTGCTCTACCAAATAATGTTATTGTGCTCTTGTCAATAGTGTTATTGTGCTACAACAGTAGGGTCCGTGGAAATCCATAGGACGCATTCTTTTCAGAGTGACCTACCTATATACTGTGTATAGGAAAATTTGGCCAGGAAGTTGCCAAGGTTCTGTTTCACTTGTGCACACCAATATAATGAAAACAATGTGGTTTCCACCCTACATGCTCTTTTGGTTCAGAGTCGAGGTCAGTTAATTTTCAGCAAAAGCGAGAGGATTTTAAAATTATGACCACAATCCTCGCACAAAATCTTTGTGGTTTGTTACTTACTACGTTCATTTTTCTTAGTCCTGACTCTCATTATATGGCAGTAAGGGTAACTGTGATGAGTATAACAGCTAATATTAGGAGTCAGATCTCTAGTTCTAGTCCTTAAAATATTTCTCTCATTCAGTGCCTTAGACTGGTCTAGTGCTAGTTGTACACCCTGTGTCTGGAGTTCTTCACTGGAATATATCCCAAGACTCAATGACTGCTGTAGATGTTTTGGAGGGTTGGATGTACATTCTCCAAAGGCCTGGGGAATGTTGAAATTAACTGTCTGTGCCCATCACAGCTTGTGGCTCTTGACCAAAGTAGTGTTTGTTTTCTGGAAGGCGTGCAGTGCCAGCTTCCTTCCCTGCCTCACAGCTTCTCCCCAATTACAGAAGTGCGAAAGCTGACTTGAAAAATACCTAGCATGCTGAATGTGTCCAGAGCAATTACAGTGAAAGAATCTCTGCGGGTTTTGAGCTGCCAGTGTATGTGCTGTGTTAGACAGGGATCTGGTCCCTGCAGGGAGAAGTACCAGACTTGCTATCACCTATGCAGGGTTGGACAGGGAGACAGCTTGCGTTTTAAATGCTTGTGATGCTGCGTGCTCTTTGCAAAACAGCAAAGCCCTTCTTGTTCATAATACTGATAGCTTTGTCCCTGAAGCATCCAGGAAGGCAAACAGTGGCAGCAGCAGCACAACAGTGTTTTGATTCATGTCCCTTCCCCAACTTGTACAGAAGCTAGTGAATTGAGACGATAGGCATCTTAAGGAATTAGTTTTGCCTTTGGGCATCTTTTTGCTTTTGAATGCTGACAGCGAGGGAAAAGGTTGGCTTCAGCTTCTCTTGGAACAGCAGCCATTAATTTTTGAGCCCTTGTATCCGTAGTCTCCCATGCTGGTGTTAAATTTATAGGTGAATATAAAAGGTGAATTAAAATTAGTCTTGTCTTGAGACATTTGATAATACAGATGACGTTCTTAAGAGGTACTTAGGATTCAGCTTAAGTCAGTTGTTGAGTGGTTCTGTCTTTGTATGAATTGCCAGTTGTGTTAGCAGCAGCAGCCTGTTTTCGTAGGCGTTATGTCACACTAAATATTGTAATAGGTACAATTGCACCAAAGGTTCTCTTATCCAGAGAAGCTGTAAACAGCTTTCTCAAGAAAGCAGTAAACTATGGCTGCAATGTGTGAAGATGGGGAAGAGGACAGAGCAAACTTTTGCTCTCTGTGGTGTTTAAGATTCTGATTACATCTAAGTAATGTCATACATGGGATTTCTGTTACATACTCATCTAAGGATGACTTGATCCAGATCTTGAGTAGACTAGACTGTGTGATGTAGTGTGGTTTTATGTTTTGTTCATCACAGGCTCTTTTGAAGGTAGATCTTTGAGGCTGGGCACTTCCAGATCAAATGCTTGAGGGAAAGGGAAAGTTCCTGAGGTCAGAAGAAGTTTCAGTTTTTTTTTTAAATTCTCAGCTGGCTGCTTTGGGGACAGTTGATGACCTAAACTGACAAACTGTGCAGTCACTTATACACTCTTTATGTACTCAGGTAGAGGTTTAACAATGAGAAATACTGAGATGGTAAAAGAAGCCTCTTAAATGGGGTTCCAATCTTCTGTATCACAACACTGTAGAAAATGTTAACTTCCTGATTTTCTGTTCTTCCTTTTACCTTTTTGTTCTATTCATGGGAATTCCTTTACTTTTTAATCTTAAACCTGATAAACATGGAAAGAATGGGAGTTGTAGGCAAGAGTAGGGTGTTGTAAGTATGCATGCGATGCAAACATGGGGGAGAAAAGATGTTTGGAAATAACTTCCACCATGTTTTTTTTTTCTTTCCTTTTCCATTTGAACCTGTTTAAGCTTAATAAATACATAAAGTAAGCTTGATGAAATGTACTCTGTACATTTGTACTTGGGGTTTCTGGTAAGCTTGGTGCTGAGCATGTTTCTGGTAAGTAGACTTTTCCTTACTAGGAGTGTTAGATTTGAGTCCATGTTATAATTAATTGTGGTTGAAAAGAAGAGGTAAGTTTCTGAATGACATTTTAAGGAAGATGTTTGTCTCTCAAGTAGTATCTACTTACTAAATCAATTATTTCTGATAATAAACCACTGAAATAGCCCTGAGTCACAGAGGATTTGGTTACAGTTGGCAATGTTGTTTAGTTCAGGCTTACAAGACAACTTCCAGAGTTCTTAGAAACTGTCAGAGTTGATGCTTTCTAAAATGAACTAAATGTAGGTAGGTTCATTGTTGAGATTAATGTTTTAAATTATCTGAAACCTGGTATTTATCTGGTATTGGTATTGCTTGGGTTTAAATTCTGTTTTGTAGCTTCAGTAATTTCCTTTGATCTTAAACATCGAGTTAAAAAAATGTTGTGGAATTTTGATTCTTTGAAGAAGAAAGGTGGATTTGGGGACAGAAGAGAGATTAGCAGCACTTTGACTTGAAAAGTTGCTTTGTTTGCATGCAGATCTCCTTGCTTCACATTCTCTTCAGGTGAAGTTGCCAGTTCCTTGGCTTATCCCCCATTAAAATGCTAATTAAAGAGCTGTTTTGAGGATGTGATGTTATGTTAAATTCAGACTGAGTCAATTTTCATCACTCCTCCATACTTATTTTTAGTGACTTGCCATCTATATCTTCTTAACTGTTTTCCAAACCCATTTCTAGAGTAAGTATCTTGCCGTCTTGGCCAATAAATGTTTGATGGAAATACGAACTTGGATTCTGCCATTTGTTCCTTACTTTATACCTAGTAAATTATACTGTCGCAGTTACAGAAAACTGTTCCTATCTGGTGCTGCTGTATGTCCAGCTTTCCCTAGACAGTTCCCTCCCATCCCCTGCCCAGCTCTGAACATCAGGTTCAGTCAGGTGTCCAGAATCCTCAAATTTTTGTTACTTCCTTTCCGGAGACCCTTAGTACACTCAGAAGTCACATGCAAATGATTTTTTGTCATGGGTGCAGCATGGCTAGTACACTTTCTTTGCACACACACTTGATCTACCACTTTTATCTTTATTTTGATCTTTTTTGAGAAGTGCATGTCTATCGCTGGTTGTACTCAGCAGCTACTGTTCCATGTTGTTTATGCTTTTATGGTGATTACAGCTTCATGTCTTGCCCCAGGAGTTCAAGCTTGTTCCGTAGATAAAGGACAGCTAATGACACAATTGCTCTTTATGCCTGGCTACAGCTTTTACTAATATTATCAATATATTTTTTTTCTTTTTTCCCCATTCTTAATCTGCTGATGGTTTTTTCGTCTGTCTGCTGTGTCTTGTGTACTAAAGCAGGGTGTTACAGTTAAATGATTCTCTCCAGTTTCCCCTCGTTTCTCATTGTAAAGCTCATTTTCTTTCTTATGGCAGTGTTGATCTTGACAAGTTTACAAATATGTGTTTTTATCATTTCACTAATAAGTTTTTAGTGTTTAATTACATACTCAGTATCATTGAGGAGGTTTTTTTCCTAGTTTTACTGCTTTTGAATTGCAGCTTTCTTCTAAACATATTTTTGCATTCTTTGATTTCCACCTCAGTAAGTAATCCCGGGGTAACATTTTGTGACTGCTTATCAACCAAAAAAAAGACATAATTTTATGCTGCTGTTACTACATTGAAGGGAATTTGAAGGCAGTCATGCTAATTATGATGAAATTCTTTTTTTTTTTGTAATTTAGGGAGGGATGCCCACTGATTTTAAATGCTTCGTATTATCTGAGTAAGTAGTCAGAAGAACTTGAATGTAGTCCTAACTAACTATTAAAACAAAGTATTTGGTATCAATTTCCTTTTTTCTCTCCAGTCTCTTCTAGGACATGAGCTTTGGTGACTTTGGAAGGCTTCTTTTTCAGATGGTTCTGTTTTTTTCTGTTTTTCTGACGTTGTCATCTCTTGAGCTCCCTCTGGCCAGGAAACTAGATGGAACACTGAGTAGTGGTGAAGTCTTTTTAGATGGCTCTGATTTCAGCCACAGAATTGTCCTTTCCTTTAGGACTGGGTGCATGTCTCCTTGGTTTTTTGGAGACATCAGCTTTGCCCAAGCTCTGTTTCAAGCTCTTGCCAAGTTTCTGCCCCGTCTGAGAAATGCATATTGTAGCTTCATGGCTGATGAGCTCATGTCCATTTAGCCTCCAGTAGGAGAAAAAAGATACTTTGCCTTCAGCATGTTGTTCATTTTTTCTGTTTCCCAGTTTTTTTAAAGACACCTGCTTGGTGCCGTCTGAATTATTTACAGCTGATAAAAACTGTAGTAGAGTTTTTACTCATGCTGGTGGTATATCATAACTTCCCCTCACAAAGGGGTTGTTGGAGCTGTGTTGCAGTACTTACTGGTTGTTACTGTGCATTTGTGGCTTTGATCCTGGGCAACAGCTGACTGTGTACCTCTCATCTGTTCCTATTTTTGCAATCTGTTGAGATTCTGAAGAAGTCTGTGCATTAAAGAACTTTCTGCTCACTTATATTATATTTGTGGTATGCTGAAAAGAGCCACAAAAGGACATACCCGCACTATAACTGTAGTACTTCTTGTACTAATCTTTGACTCAAGGTGGCTTTGGAGTGAAAGAAGGGGTGCAATGTAGGCAGGCCTGATTGATCAGTAAGGTCAAGTTTGCATGGAGGCTGTCTGCATTTGCAGGCTGTGGTGGTGGTGAGCCCATACGAATGGGTATTTGTGGAAAGGCACTCAGTTATCTTGACATATGTAGCTACTGCAGTGTTGGCAGCAGCAGCATAAGGTTCTCTCTGCTGTGTGTGGTTCCTCATCCATGGAGAAAGCCAACCATAGACAGAAAGTGTCTTTTGCAAGGTACATCTTTTGTGTTTGACTGCAACTGGCTACAAGGTTAACATGCTAGTTAACACGTTTTCTCTTGGTCAGCTGTAAGTTTTAAAAGTGTGAGGTAGAGGATTGAGGAAGTTTGATCTGTAGATAAGTCTTTCAGCTTTCCTGGGGCAGTTTTCCAAGTATGCATTTCCAAGTAAAAGCATTTGGAAAGTCTGCAGTGACTTCTCCCCTCTTCCTTCCACAGCTATAATGGGGTCATTAGGTGTGCATCTTCTGGAGAGTAATTACTTATGTCCAAATGATGGTGAACAAAGTTCACTAATGAAGTTCACTAAGTTCACTAAGGGTGAACCCAGTTGAAAGGGCTGTGGCTTAATTATGCACCCAGGAGGATGAACAAGGGCTAGAATTGCATACTGGGGCTTACATGCTCTTTCTAACACTTCCTGCTCTCCAGCATGGGTATTCTGGCACTGGCTGACAATTGCTCCTGCTTTTTTTCTAAAGTTTATTTTATTTTTTTATTTCCCCTCCTTGCTTCCCCACAGTTGTGGTACTGGAATAACTGCTGGCTGTTCAGGAAAAAATGTTGTGGCTTCTGGGTTGGGAGCCAGGCAGTACTATTTCCTATGTCCTCAACTGGTCTGGCTCTGGGACAAGCCAAGGAACCTGTGTCTGTGGATATTATGGTTAGCAAAGGCTAGCCTATATATAGTTTGGTTGATGGCTTCAGGCAAGCTATGGTGAACCATGATCTTTTTTGGAGAGAAGGAATGAGAGAGATTGCAGTGACAGGCTTTCAAAACCAACAATTAGTTTATGTTTTCAAAGTACTTCCACAAAAGGAGAGGTTGCAGAAAAGCGTAATATTTTACAATTCTGAATGTAGAAATCTGTGGCTTTCTTTTCTTGTTCTTTTTGTTTTGTTTTGTTTTTAAATATATAGGACGTTATCTTAGATTTCATTGTGTTTGGAAACTGCCCATCATGTTGGACATGCTGCCACTCAAGGAAAATGCTGATTTGTTGTCAAGTACAAAAGATACAGAAAGCCTGAGTGTCACTTGAGGGTAGGAGGGATGCAGAAGAATAAGCTTATCCAATACCATTTAACTTAAATATGCATAGTTGTTATAGAAGGGTATGTGATACAAGTCCACAGCTGGACATACTGCTGATTGTCTGAAGGTCTCAATCAATTATGGTCTCTTTTGAACCAAGCTCTGTTTATGGATCGGAATTTTTTGTCCAAATGGGAAACAAGCAGCAGCAGTAAACCTAATGATATTCTTATTCATTGATCTGACAGATTTCTCCTGTGATAAGTGCCTGAGTACCATGGAGGCTTCTGCAACCTAGCCACACACAGCAGGCACAGAAGAAGACTTGAATGGCAGATCCTATTTCTTTCCAAGCATATGTTTTCCAGCCTAGTATTGGAAGCACCACAGGTGTGCTGCAGTGCACAAAATACTAAAGCTATTAGATTAACTACCCTGTCTTTCCTAAAACTACTATTTTTTCATTATTACTATGAGTAAATAAAATCCTAATGGTCATTATCAGATTCTTATTTTGAAGTCAGAACCTCCTAGAGAATGATACTTATATCAGTGCTTGTTTCACAAAAGCAGCAGTTAACTTTCTCTGACTGCTACTGATATTTCTCCAGTAGCAGGAATTTGAATGAACGTTTTTCATTTTGATAAAAGAGAACATGGATGTGTTGGAGTTATTGTGAAAATGCTACTTGGTCTACTTGACTTTCCAGATGGCATGATTTATATGTAGACTTCTACTTCACGTGGGGGCTGCATAGTTGTGGTCTACCTGGCCATCTGTCAGTGTCTCATACATAAGTTTTGAACACAGTGGTTTTGTTCCAGGTAAGCTTGAAGGAAGAGACTGAAGTCAAATTTAGACACCTGAAATGTTTGTGAGTACAACGTGTTTTGTGCAAGAAGGCAAAAAGACATCCTAAGTCAACAGACAAATAATTTTTCTACTTTTGAGCTAAAATATGATTTAAATTATTATAGCGTAATCCATAACAATGCTTTCACCCTAATTTTTCATACTGTGACAAGAGATACCTTTGGTGTTTGTCTGTTGTGAGAAACAGTAGTTTTAATGCATTGAAGAACTTCGGCAAGGTAGTGACATTTCTTCACATGTGGATGTACTTGTGTGTTGCTTTGATGGTTTTACAATGCAACCTAAACTTACATTGAAAACAGGCATTTTTGCTGACTTCATAACTGCTTAGGCTCTTTGTGTTGAAAATAAATTTCCCAAACAATTCATCTAGCAGGTGAGAAGGAAAGAAAATTTCTGATTGATAGCTAGGAGCAGTAGGTGCAGACTCTTGACTTTCACAGGTCACTTAACCCATGGAAACAAGAAATTGTTTCAGAGTATCTGTGCTCCAGATCTTCCCAAGAGCAGTCAGTGTTGCAAAATGATGCATGTTGAATACCTTTACTCTGCATTTAGAAGCTCTTTCATATCACCTTTCATCCTCGGCAAAATGGAAGAGAAACTCCATATGCCGAGGCATGGACTGCGCCACATGCTGTAAAATTATGGTACCACCTTTTTAACCAATTTCTGTTAAGGGATTTGGACGCTAAACAGCCCTTCTTTTTGAGTCACAAGACTAACTTTCAGTAATCTTTTTCATTAAATGATTGAAGTATTACACAGGTTCTTTTTCCTGGCTGAGAAAGAGCAGTAAAATTATGATGGTGATCTGATTTAACAAAATTGGAACTACTCTGAAAACCAGTGCTTTCATTACTTTATCATTTACAGCTATTGCCATTTCAACAGACAAGTAGACTTGGGAATATACATTGATGTGAAATTTTGCATGGAGCTGGGAATAACACTTTGTGGTTTGTTTTGTGTTTAGTTTGATGTCCACTTATTTTCCTTTCCCTGTAGGAGATCAGTTTCTTAAAATATTTCTTGTCACTGGGAGTGTACCAAGTTTGCAATTGTTTTCAAAACATTATAATTTATACTTTATTAACATTTCCATAGATAGTACTAAGTGTTGCTGCTGAAATCATTGCAATGAGCAAGAAAATGTTGCATCTGTTTTACCTACTGTTTTTGGCTTCCTGTTCCTCAGACTTGTTTTTCTGAGGAGTGAAATCTCTGCGTGTTAGACTAATTACTGCATGCCAGTTCTTTTATTCTTAAAAAGGCTTGGATGTCAGCTGTGCAAAAGTAATGAGACATGCAGCGATTTAGGCAAGGGTTCAAATGTCTATTGCATGTGTGCAGTTGAAGTGTCCAAATGTCTATTACGTGTGTGCAGTTGAAGTGATGGTGCAAAGTGAATGTAGTGCTAATTGTTGTCACTAGCAAGCCACAGATTGGTGTTCCCCATAGTGTTCACTTTACATGTTTTGATGAGCAATATTAACTAGCATCAATGGTCCAGGGGTCCTTGAAACTGTTGTCAGTTCATAGTTGCTCTTTGCCATACGTATTTACTTACACCTGTGCAAGGATCTGCCAAGGTGATACCAGGTGAGTTAAACCCATTGACTCTTGCCTTTTTCTTTTTGTTGGTGCAGCCTGCCTCTGAAATCTGTAGAAACTTCATTGTTGCCATAATTCACAGAGGAACTGGCTATTGGTTGTTCAAGAAAAATTGTCTTTCTTAGAAGGAAGTACTTCCATTTTGTGTTCTCAGGTTACTACACGTTCCCTACCAGTACTTAGCCATACAGATGCATGCGTTGATTGTAATCACATAATAAAAATTAACCAGATTTTTGTACATTTCCTGCTCTCTCTTTTTTTTTCTCTTTCAAAAGCCTGAGACTGCAGCTGTGCTGAAGCGCACTGTAGAGGCTCTCATGGAGAGAGGAGCCATTGTGAGGAACCTCGAAAACCTGGGAGAAAGGGCTCTGCCGTATAAAATCTCCAAGCACAACCAGCGCCACAGAAGAGGAGGGTATGCATGATGCATTTTTCCTTAAAAGCCTTTCAGTGCTCCTGCAAATGTATATATGTAACTGGCATCATCAGGTCTTCCTTGTGCTTTAGGGGAGTAGACAAACGGTGTGTCACCTCAGCAAGGCTTTGTGGGGCTCTTCGTGCGTGTACTGCCCTGTTTTGTGCCTCTTTGTTTTGCATGGTGTTGGCTTCTTGTTCGTTTTTAGATGTTGTGTTGTGTGTGGCCCAAGTTCAGGCCTTCAGAACTGCCTTCCCTAGTGTACACAATGTTATTTTGTTAGGGCGTTTTTACGTAACTGTTTTCCAAGCCGGTCAGGCTGTTTACTGATAAAAGTCTTACTTAATCTGCTGGTTGCTAATTGGCAAGATTGATTCTTTTTCTCTAATGCATCTGAACTAAATGTTAATCACCATATGTATCCCGTAGGACTTGTGTTTGTGGTACACTTGTTAAAGATGACCATGTAAGTACTGCTCGCTTAGAGGATAAATGGTTCCAGTTGCCCCTAGAGGCGGTTCTCAACTGGCCCATCGAGTGTCAGGCTTCTCTGGGGCTGGCTGGGTGGGTGCTGTGGGTTTCACCCTGATCACTCATGTTGGTGTTTGTTGCTCCCTGGACTACCTCCGATGTGGAAATGGAGGCTGGCTTTCCACTGAGGTTGAGAAATGTTGCTAGGCAACCCGTGCTGTGTGGTGCCAGGCCTGCCTGCGGTAATCCAAATAACAATTAGCTGCATGCTTCCTCCATCCTTCCAGTGCAGCCGGCTGTCATCAGGTGGCTGACCAACTTGTGTGCCGCCTTCCTTGGTAGTCATTTGGTACTGGAGAAAGTGAGGTGACTCTGGAGGTGCGCTTATAATGAAGTCCTCCTTAGATCATTTCGTGGGGCTGGCTCACAGCTCTGCTCCCTCTGCTAAAGACCTCTCCATTCTCCTGTGAAGGGGAGCGGTGGCAGCTGCTGGCTGCAGCAGAATGACAGAAAGGCTAGGAGAGGAAACCTCCATGGTGTGCCGGTTCCTTACCCAAAGGCAGTAGCACTGTGGCCATTGATTTCTTGCGCTCTTGCTTCATGGTGCCCATGATAGTCTGCATTCAAAATGTGGCTTGATCCTGAAAGTTTTGCGTTTTAGTCTTGTCTCCACACGGGAGCTAATCAAAGCCTCGTCTCAGGACAGAATTATTAATTACCTTATTCTTTTCAGGCTGGTTAAGCAGAGTGAGGAGCTGGTATAACTTGTTTTTATTATGGATGGGAACTAAGGCAGAGAGTCTAATTTCCACTGATTTTAGATGCTGAAGTTGAGAGTTCTAGATTGTCTTCAAGAGCACCTAACACCTTGAAGCACTTCACCACCTTGGATCACAGTTTCCCCTCGGCTTGAGTAGCAACACTTTGGAGGTCAGGTCTTGGTTTCTTCAGCAGGGAGACCAAAAGAGAAGAAGAACACAGTAGCCAGAAAAGGACCTCAGGCGATCATTGAGTTCAACCCTCCTGCTAAAGTAGGTTCCCTATAATAGGTTGCACAAGTAGGTGTCCAGATGGGTCTTGAATATCTCCATAGAAGGAGACTCCACCATATCTCCAGGCAACCTGTTCCAGTGCTCTGTCATCCTTGTCATAAAAAAGTTCTTCCACATGTTAATATGGAACATCCTGTGTTCAAGTTTTGGGCTATTACTCCTCATCCTATTTCTACGCACCACTGAGAAGAGCCTGGCCTCATCTGTTTGCCTTCCACCTCCCTTTAGATATTTATAAACATTAATCCTTTCTCCAAAGCATCTTTCAGATGTGTAAGCTAGTTTAACTTGTTTACTACAACAGATTATCTGTTTAATAGGCAGAAGGAGGGGATCAGTATACTGTAACCCTCTTCTTTGCAGTCCTTAGAGTGGACAGATTTTCTGCTTGAGGTTGGGTTTTAGTAACAAATAATTTCCATGTTTTAAATTGTGGTCATGAAGCTGTCAGATTATTGTGACCATTGCTGTTCTTCCTCCACCTCCCAGTTCAAGTATCTCTAAATAATTAGCCTCCTTTCTGCTTGCCCTGGATTTGGACTCTCTCTATTTGAATATGGCAGTTCCCTGCTCTAAATTGCCTGGCTTCTTGAACAAGAGATGTGATTAAAAGTGCTTACTAAAGGCAAGAACAATGTTGTTTGGAGAATTTAAATTCAAGAGAAATGAGACATTATAATGGGAAGCAGCAGCCAGTTTCCGTACCTTGTAATGTGAGAGAATGCACTTGTGTAGATACACTGCAGAGGTTGCAGTTCACTGTAAAAGTGTGGTGGATTCCTAATACGCTATTTGATACTTTATATGGTCCAAAGAATAACTTACTCAGGATATTAAACATAATATGGGAACAGAAAGTGAAAAGTCAGTTCTTTATCCACCTCATAAAATCAGTCAGTTCTACTTTACAGCACCTGTAAAAGTGACTTTTTTTTTTCCTAACAGGAAAACATTAAAAAGAAAGGGAAAAAAAACTTTTCAAGATTGTTCAGTAAGCTAAATGTACACCTATACTCGCTAAGAAATCCTAAGATTTTTTTCTTCATAACGAGTTTTTAATTCTGCCTGTCTCCCCTTTCATACCAGGTTGGTATGGAGTGCTAGATTAAACAGTGTATTAATCAGTGTAGTCTCTAACCTATTTTGTTTTTTGTAATTCTGGGCTTTTTCTGAAGTGATTCAAAGGGCTTCTGTGAGAATGCAAGTGACGCTGTGTTTCTGCAGGGAGAGTAGCGAACCTTTGAAAGCTTTTCATTTTTAAGGGGTGGGATCATTTGTTTAATTTTGTGATTCTTAGCAGAGCTCTTCAGGTAGTTTGTTTTCTGAGAGCATGTAGATGTCGTGGGCTCAGGATGCACACTGAATCCATTGCTTCCTTTGACCTCTTGTGTGGTTTTACCATGTGAAAATTAGTGCAATCCAATATTCATAGCATGGGTCACAGCTTAATAGAGCGCATCTCTTAGAGACAGCCCTAGTGACCTCTCCGCGAACCATCTTCCTGTCACTCAGAGTGGCACAGGGTCTCCTCAGCTGTATTTACCAGGAAGACAAAATGATTTTCCTCAGCATCCTAGTTCCCTTGTTAACACCCATTGTTACCCAAGCTGTTCCCCTTACCTTGACTCAAGGACCATCAGCGTGGCACTGCCAGCTGCTCACAGCTCTGCTGAGACGTGCTCTGCAGCATGTCAAGAGGCCATCCTTCCCCCAGCCTTTTGCTGTATGTTTTCTTCATTTAGTTAATTTTAATTTCATTTTAGTTCACTTAGTCCATTTTTAACTGCAATTCAAGTCTTTACATATGGCGGATATCATAAAACGGAGTGACTGATGGAGAAAGACAGAGGTGTCTTTAGTAAATAGCACGGAATGCACAGTCATTGGTCATTAGGCAGGTATCCTGTATCCTCAATACAGCTTTCTTTCCCCCTCAGTTCTGTAGTGCTTCAGCATCATCTGTCTCGGCTGTGCAGCATTACAGGCGCATTACAGATTTAAGAATATCCAGGAGGCTTTGCGGAGAATGAGAATTTTGCTGCCAATTTATCTGTAAAGCTGAGATTTTTCAAAGGTTGCCATAGGGGATAGTGGCCCACAGCTGTCACTGGAATGAACGGTTTTACTCCACCGGCAGCTTTGAAGACCTCCGATCACATGTATAATTGACTTGTTTTTTTTTCTTCGGAAACAGTATTCACTGAGCAGGTGGTGCCTCTGCATTGAGTGTATATTAAAACAAATTTAGGTCTTTCTGTTAAATGCATCTCTTCTGACAGAAAACACCTTCTGTTTTTTAGAGATCTAATACTGACAGGCTTTGAATTTAAGTAATTATGAAAATAGTATGTTTCAGGAACTGTATGGATACATCGGAAGAATAAAACTTGTAAATTGTTAGTGTACTGATATTTTAAATAGAAGTTAAGGGGACTATTAATTAATGGTGTTAATTGCTGTAGCAGAACATTATTCTGTTTCTGAATTATTTAAGTGTATGATTCAAGTATATTCTGTAGCATATCACAAAAATTGTAGCAAATACTGTTCACTTTATGGATGAATGAAACGTGACATAGGGCACTTTGGTTCCAGCATGGGTTAGGTATATAAGTGTACTGGGCACTGAGCCTGAATGACTTGCCCATGGCCATCACGTCTCCAAAAAAAAAACAATGGGAGAGTGTAAATAAGGTTTCTCGACTGTATTTCCTAATGGATTATAGATTTGTGCCAAGTATTTGTTCTGCTAGCTATGACTTAACCGCTTTTGATACGTTGTACTTGAATTGCTTTTAATACAGCAGTACATTTTTTTAATACTATATCATATATATCAGGATGTATTTATTTCTGGAACAAACAGAAGTGAACTGATTTAAATTAAGCGTATGAATTCAAGGAATGCTAAACTCTAGATTTGTTTGCTGTTTAAAATGATACAGAAACAATGAATCTCTCAAAGCTGCTTTCAAATGAAGGGTCTAGACTATGGCTTGCTGATGACATTACAGAGCCATTGCTGCATATGTGGTCAGTGCTTAACTGAGGAATATTGCAACTGCTTGTAAAATGATAGATCTCAGTAGTACAGTCTGTGGGTTTGCACTTTGTGGCATACCTGTTTTCTTTGGCCTTGCCAGACTATGCCTTAATCATATGCTTGTGACACTTCATGCTTCAAGGCATCAGATTAAGGAGCTGGTTTGGGGGAGGTGGTTGGTATGCAGGATATTTTTACTCCAGGGAAGTTGGTACAAGGAAGGCTGCAAAACTGATCTTTAAAAAATAGGTTTGAGGCACTCCTTTGGGAAGGTAGTGGCTCAAACGTTTTGCAAACTAGGGTTCTGTTACACTGGAAGGAGCTATGGCAGGGGCTTTAGGGAGAAGAACGTGGCCAAGCGTAATTGGAGTTTGCATATTGCCTTCTTCTGGATATCTTGATATGCCCTAGAGATTTGTTGTTAGAGATTTTTTAAAATGTTACTTCTATTTATATTTTTTGTTAATTCTGTTGTAGAAAAGATGCTGTTTATCAGCCTAGTCAGTGCTCAAATTTAGTACCATTTGTAAACTGGTACGGTGCTGTGGTCTTTCCCTTCCACTTTGTTCTGTGTAAGTGTGCTTTCTCCTACTTAATCTACCTGTAATGTTTTTAGGCCTTTCTTACATTTTTTACTGTTTCCTTCTCTTTATTTGTGAGTTCTCTAGCTAAACTGTGCATAATTTTGGTTATTCATAACGATTTCCACGTTCTATTTGCCAGCTTTTTCATTGCCTTGGTTTCTTTTTTTTTTTCCCCTTTAAAATTTGATTTTGAATAGATGGCAATGCTCTTTCGTTATTTGCTTACTGGTCTATTAATCATTTTTGTTTTGCTCTTCACTCCCAGTTACCTCATCAACGCACTTATTCTCTGAAATAGCAAGCTCAGATCTTACTTTTGTTCATGGTGAATTGTGTTTTGCAAGGCTATCTTAACATGTGCTTGGGGAATTTTCTTTTGGAGTTGCACAGGGACCCTAGTGGTGCTGGAGTATGCTAAGTAGCACAGGTACCTCCCTTGGAGGCTGTTCTGCCTTCGCCATCAATTTCTCCCAGCTCCCCTTGCTGGTTAAGGGTCTGAAGAAGTTTCTCCTTCTGTGGAAGCACCTTGTGTTTTGCTTTTATGTGGCTCATGACTTCACAGTTCATTGCTAACACGTGGGCTTAGGAAAGAAGGGGCATGTGAGTCTACCTCATTTCTTAGTGCCACGGTGGCCTAATATACAGGGAACAGATAGTTATTAAGAGGAGTATTTCAGGAATTGGGTATAATGTTCTTTAAGAGACTGAGTATTTTGTAAGCGTATCTATGTGAATTATGTTACATGTTCAAACTTTTCCTTTCCTGCAGTATAGGAACGGTACTTACACAACTTATTTTTAAGCAAGCAGCTTGTGGTAGAATGTTATTCTTTGAGGACAAGAGACGTTAAATCGTTGTGTAGTAACCCATGCTATCTGGATATAATTTTATTTATTTTTAAGAGTAAAAAAATAGTTACCCATCAGAGATATTCTCAGGATTGTTTTCAGATTTTCACATACCATCTCTTCCCAGCCTCTCCTCATAAAATATAAGTGATCATATGATTGAAGGACTTCATCCTGCAGGTAATACACTTTCAGTTTCCCTTAGACAGACTCCCTAGATCTTTATGGTTCCTGAAGGCCAAATTGAAGAAAAGAAAAACAGATGAAAGACCTTGCAAACTTTAATACCACCAGACTAAATTTATAGGTAATGTACAGCCTGTGCTGCTTGATTTGTTCAGATTTGAGAACGTCTTACATCTTGGTCTGTTTCAGCAGCAGAGTTCTGGGTCTGCACTGTACTGGGGTGAGAACAAAACCAGTTTGAATATTTGAGTATTAGGCATGTATGTAGTATTTTCTACGAAATTGATTGTCTTCTTCCACTAGATGGGGCTTTCTCCATTGATGAGTTGAACCATTATTTTCCCTTCAAGTGCTTTTGCCCACGTGCATGTGTAAATGTGCACGTACCTCAGGTGCCAGAGCCCTGAAATGCTGTTTTTTTTTCCCTTATCTTATCTTTGAGACTGCAATTTGCAGTTTTCCGCTTTCTAGACGAAATGTCACAGTGCAATAATTTGAGATGTTGAGGTGCTAAGTATCATTTCCTGGTGCACTAAATTCTGTATCATCTTTGTGCAAGTGTGTTGATTAAATGTAATGGCCACTCCTAAGCATTAATTCTTTCAGCTGTGTTTGTGACAAATGTGCAGACTTTTCAAATGCTGCCCAGTGAGCATGGCTTCTAAAATACTCAGAATAGGTCAGGCTTGTTTCTGTTTTGCAGTGAAACAGTATTTTTGTATTTTGCTGCAACACTGCAAAATATCTTTCTGTTATTGAATTAGCTTAGTAACAGGCATCTATGTATAGGTTTGGCAAATGAAACTTCTGAAGACTGTGGACAGTTTAAAAAAAAATAAACCAGTTTTCCCCAGTGCACCAGTTTATTATGGATTATTTGCATCCTTTCTATGGCACAGTTTAATTAGTAAGATACCAGCTTTTGGTTTTGATCTGGAACTTCCCAGTTGCTGTCCTTGTGATTTTAAAGGGACTCCTGTCTATTCCATGCACGTTTTTTAGAAGCTAGAAGTAACACAAGTGCTAATCCTTCCAACTACAAAACGATAATCCTGAGCAGAAGCTCTCCTGCCTGCCCCACTGAGGACAAGTAGCTACAAGAGTTGAGGAAAAAAAAGCAAACTGTGGCTCTTCAAGAACAATGCCGTGGTTCCAAAGATGAAGTGGGCATTCATGTAGCAAAGCAATTCCGTTAACAGAGGATTACCATAGTGAAAATGAATGTCCAGCTATTTTTGTGAGAATACCACTGCTTGCTTCCCTCATGACAGTTTCTTTTTCCCTTCTTGGGTGTTTTGGTGGTACATTTTCTTGCCTTATCTTCCACTTTCCCATTAGGGAAGCTTACTTAAACTCATTGTTGCTGTGTAGAAGAAAGATTTAAAGGCAAGATAGCTAATGGAGCTTGAGCTTATCATCTTTAAGCATACCAACGTTTTTAGGGCACAACTGTGGGACCACACAGCCTTTTCCAAGTCCACCGTATGCATTCTTTTTCCTCTGCTCCCCAGGCACATTGCACGAGCCTTACAGTCATGTTCCAGGAGGATTTACAAGTGAGTTTTGATCCAGGTGTCATTCGGGGTTCTCTGAAGCCATATAGTGTCCATTTGAAAGCCAAATATTTGTGCCTCTTTAGGACTCAATGTTCAAACCATTTTTGGCTTGGATATATTAAAAAGGCTTTTTTTTTTTCCTTTTTTTCTACAATTTAAGCATTGTTTAAATATGTTTCACTGGGTAGGCTGCTCTCCTGTGTTTACATCATCCTTCTATTTACAGTCGAGCAAGATGACAAAAATAACTGTGGTCTCACATTGAATCAATGGAATTTTCCTGCATTTCTCCCCTGATGACTCGGCTGACTCCTAGACAGCCTAAATGCTTTTGCATTTCTGCTTGCAGGAATGAGGTAGTTCCTCTCCTGTATTTTTCCCCATCTTTAAGTCTCCCTGGGTTTTGCTTTTGCTTACTACACAAACAGCAGAGACAGCGTGGTGGATCAGGTCGTAGATCGCTGGATGAAATTAAGGCATACCTTATTAGAGTGGGTGAAAAAAGCCCATAACCTCATGACAGCTGATTTAAGTGTGTGTATTTGGAGGGAAGGTGTTCCGGATCTCCGCGGGAGTTGCATTGTCAATTGTGTTTGCTTATTCTTTTTGCAGCTGTTATTTTCTTCTCTTCCTTTAATGAAAAAATAACATTTTTTATGCTGGCCCTCCTTTGCTCTTTTTTACACAGGAACGCAATTGCTGCTTGTTACCTTGAAGACTGGTTGCTGTTTTAAACAAATGGCTTTGTCCCCAATTACTGCAGTTTTGTGTCCTCATATAAAATACCTATTCTGCGAGGAGTCATAAAGATATGCTGCAACAGCTCATCCTCCCATCCCCCACTTCTCCTTCAGTTATCAACAGTGCGTCAGTGGAAATTTCCACCGTTTGCTAATGTGAGAGAAAGCACAAAGTTGCAAAGCAGCCTTTTGAAGGGAAAAAAACCACCACAAAACCAACAAAAAATCTACTGCCGTTTTAGAAGCACAATGAAAAGCAGCATACCACTTGGAAGCAGAAACGAAATCAGATTCTGGAGAAGTGGGATTAATACGGTGCGTCAAAGAGCATGGTTTGCAAAATGAATGAATGCTCCTGCAAGCCTAAAGCTAGGGGAAGGGGGCATGGGAGTGATGGCATGGCATCAGCTAGGATTTCTCCCCCCATCCTCCCTTATATTAGTTGCAACTGTGAGAGGATTGGGAAGGGTTCTTCCAACAGAGAAGATTTAAGTGGCATTTGTTAAATTTACCAGTGGCTTTTAATGGCTTTAACAGAAAAAGACTTTCCCTTTTCAAGGGATGTGCATCCTTTAGAATTGTTACGCCACTATTCTAGTGACTTGTCCAAGCTTCAAACTCATTCTTCTCCCTAAACTTTTAACCAGGTGGTATCTCCTGTTTTCTGATCTCCAGAAAATAGGAAGCAGATCATTTTTCCAAACAAGTCAAGCCAAACCCTGTTCCCTCTTTGGAGATTTACGAGGAGGACTGAGCCACCAATAACCCTCCAAGCCCTCCTTAGGGCGTGCTGTCCCTGCTTCTCGCAGCAGCCCTCCCTGCTGTGGTCACCGTAGTGGACATGAGCTGGCGCTGGTCCCCCACTCCTGTGATGCGCAGCCAAGGCCCGCACCGGCTGGGCACCTGTTCTGGAGGAGTGGCTGCTTCAGTGCAGGCTGCAAGGAGATTTCTTGCCATCAGGCTTCTCACCTGGGGGAACTTGGTTCTTCTGTCTGCTTTTTCTGAAAAAGACTTCAGTCCCGAATTGTGGCTATTAATACAGATGCCTGCGTAAGAGGTTCAGGATGAGGATGTCTGGCTGAGAAGAATCTTCTTTGCAGTGTTTTCCATATGTGAATTCTGCCTCTGTGCAGCAGAGACCTAACAGGTCTCCTGTGTGTCTGCTGTTTCTGGGTGTTAATTGCGCAAGGCATTTAGTTGGGTGAAGAAGAGTTCTAATGTGGGTCAGCACATCTGTCTGTTTCTGGAGTCCCCACCTCCTGTATTTCCCATTCAGCCTCCCATTCCAGCTTATGGCTGGGGACTTATCCTCCAACATTGCCTCTACGGAAGTGACATAGATAAGAACCCGTGTCTCCTGCAGTACGCAGTCCTGTTAGGTACAGTTTTTAAATCAAACTGGGATGCTTGATCCTGCTTGGGTGTTAGTGATTTAGGAGTGGGGTTCTTGACAAATGCACAGTATGACTTCATTTAAGGGATACTACTTTCAGGGTATACTGATGCTTCGTGGGGAGGTGCACTTCTTCAGCCAAGATATTTACTATACTTTATATATATACTACATGCTATACAAATTAAGGATACTAGTAGGGGAGCAATATTCTCCTTTCTGTAGGTAGGCAGTTGGGTTTGTTTTGCAGATGCCAA
The DNA here is from genome assembly GCF_002078875.1 of Numida meleagris. Lineage (NCBI taxonomy): Eukaryota > Metazoa > Chordata > Aves > Galliformes > Numididae > Numida > Numida meleagris. Next base: position 103,686,624 of record NC_034409.1, read on the forward strand.
AGGTAGTTGTGTGGTGGAGATGAAGTGTTTACCTGGAGCAGTGTATTTTATGCATTCTGTGCATGTGTGGAAGGAAGACCTTTTCAGTCTTGCCAAGGTCAGCAAGACAGTGCGCTTGTCAAGTGCCGACTGTGCAAGTTGGCATTTCCTGAATGCAGCTTCAGCTCCTGCCCCCAGATGGATGATTTAAGCTCTGTTCACATTGGAGAGACGCCTAATTTAGGATAAGTCCATCTATTTGGGTTTATTTTACTGTTTGGTTTTTTTTTTTTTTTGGTTTTGTTTTTAATTTACATTCAGCTCCAAAGCAGAACTTTAAAGAAATATGCCTATGTGTATGTAAGCATGAGATGTTTCGTACTGACACCTGTTTCCCAATGAAACAATACTGTGAACTGAAAGGAGAATGCGTGTTGTAAGCAAAGTCAATGTGCCATCTTACCCTTTTCTTTTCTTTTTAAGAAAAAAACCCACATTATTCAAGTCAAGGTATGTAGACTAATGGAGCAGGTACAAGAAGATTAAGGTCTCTTTAATGTTCTGTGCAACAAAGAAAAGTTCAAACTGAGCCTGCTTGAGTTGAACTTTTCGTATTTGAAATCCAAATAATACTGAGCTTTTATTCAAAAGACTTCTGGTGGCAAAACTGTAGAAAAAAATGAGAAATTTTCATTTAAGAAATCTCATCATTACTTGAATTAAAGTTGTAGTACAGGTATTTTGTTTTATTGTATGTGTGTTTCTCATTGCAGGTATTTTTTGGTAGACTTAGAGGCCCCACCTTCAATTGTATCGACCATGATGGATCATTTAGGACGTGATATTGATGTAATTAGACGTGCTTTTATAAAGCATCCTGTGTCAAAGACAGAAGAATGCAGTGGCATAGTCCCAGTCAACTATGAAGACAAACTAATTCCCAGGAAGAGATGAATATTTTAAATTGCATGTTTGAAACTTTTAAGAGATTTTTTTAGTCCTACTTCTGAATACAATTTTGATAAGTAATGTCCATCAAAAATAATCGGTTTTAGCAATGTTATGTGCGTGGTATAGTACGCTTAAGTTATTGTAACATTTGAGATTTCTTTTAAAACTGTTTAAAATAACGTGAGTAGAATTAATCTGTATGCTTATCTTGATATTTGACAGCTCTGAAAATGGATTTTCTTTTCTCTTAGAATATTACATTGATAAGATTTATCCATCATCACAAGACTCAAAATAGCATTCTTTTTCAAAGACAGATTACTTCATAATATGCATATTTACATAAGAGATTAAGAAGTCTACAGTGTAAATATAGCACAATAGTATGTGAACTGTTTGAGGATTTTTTTGCTTGTTTTTGGAAAAAGATAATAAAAGTGTGATTAAAAATAAAACTTGACTCGTTTTTTTAAGACCAGAAAAGGTACAAGAAGAAACCACTCATGCTGGACATTGGAACTGAGGAAAATGCTTGTAGGATGGACCTTCCTTCCACACAGGTGTGAGCTTAGCCAGGAGGAGCCGTGGGGTTGTAAGTCTTTGCTATGGGGTTGGATCTGTGTGCTGCCCTTTTTGCTGGCCTGCTGAAAATTCAGGCTGACAGCATAGGAAGCACAAACTACAAATAGGGGAATTATGTAAAAATGTGGTTTACTCAAGTTTCTCAGAAGTTTTTCTTAATGGGGCGCGTGCAGAAACCTGTGGCCTAAAGCCAGCATGATTCCCATTGTCTTTCATGGTTTCAGTCTTTTGAGAAATGAGTGTTTCACTGGTTTTGGTCACCTAATTATTCACAGAACAAATTGGTGTTCCATGTGTAAAACAAGGCACGGTTCTCCCTTGTGTTACCACCTGTGCAGTCTATTCACCTACACCTCCCTCCACCCCTCCCCCCTTTTTTTGTTGTTTTGCATAGGTGAACAAAAAGGGTATTTCTTACTTGAGTTGTTTTATTCTTTAAGAAAAATTGCTTTCAAATCTAGCTTAAAACAGTTTCCCTCTGGCTAGGAATTTGGGCCCTGGATTTCATTTGAATAGAAAGGAGAATATATAAGCTTTCAGCTTCACTAAATGAAGAAGATTCAAAACGGGCTATACATAGACAAATAGTGTATGTTTGTCTTTATTCAATTCCCTTTAGCCACGTATTAAATCTGGCATTTAATTTGTTTCAGTTTTGATGTCGATGCCTGCATTCAGAAGGAAAATTGTAGATGTTCACTGAGGATGAGCTGTCAGCTTATTATCTATGAAACACATGATCATATTTGTTATGAATTAGGACGAGGTGAGTTGGACTTTCACGTCCCTGTGTTCTGTGGGCTCTGTTTCTGGTCTGAGCAGAGCATTGTGGATGCCAAGGGTAGAGAAAGGGCTCCCGAGTCTGGTTTATCCCAAGAGTGGATCAGCAATAGTGAATCTCTCGGAGCCTCAGCTGATCCCAAAGAAAAGCAGCAGTCCCAGCTCTGAGAGATGGCAGTCTCCAAAAGGCCAGAAAACAAAGCATAAAGAGATGCTACCGATCCAGTTTCCTCATGCTCTGAAGCATTGAATATGCGCAGGGGACGGACTGAACATCTCTGCCTTTGGGGTAGACATAGCGCCCACTAAAGCCAGCAGCCACAGCAGCACTTGCAGGCCTGCTACGTGGTTACACAAGCACTCATGCTTCCTCAGCAGCAAGGATTTATTTATAAAAGGTCTGCTGAATAGCTGTCTCTTAACTGGATGTACTATTTTCTTCATAATTGATAGTTTCTAATATGAACATAATTTTTTTTTTTAATAGGGGTTGGGTGGGGGAGGATGAGGAAGGAGCCTTGGGTTGCAATTTGTTTAGCCCAGTCAGCCGCTCAGACTGGTAGTTAGCTATTTCAGGAAAGTAATGCAGAACAGTGCGTACATTCTCTCAGCAGCTATAAACGCTGGAATGGGCATTGGATTGTATCTGATGATTTGAGCAGTTCTGGTTTTGGGCAGTCTGAGTTGTGCTATGGAAGAAAGCTAGGAACTATACCTTGAGTGGTCACAGATTCTCCCAACAGATAGAGGGGAAATCTCATCATGTCTTTGAGGTGTGCTGGGGGTTTTTGATAGTCGAGAGCTGATTTGTCCCACCAGACTCTTGATCTCCAGGAGTAAAATTTCAGGATGCTGTGTGGTGTTAGTGGAGAGCCAAAAGAGTCTGTGCAGTGGGAGCGTGGCCAAATTATCAAGCGTCAAACTCCACTGGCATTCCCGAAGGCCTAAACAATTTGAGTACCAGTACTTTAAATTTTGTTTACCAAATAGTCTGATAATGAAGCTCTTTGACTTTTCCTTAGATTATGTTAGAAGCTGTGGTGCCCCATCCCTGGAGGCACCCAAGGCCAGGTTGGATGGGGCCCTGGGCAGCCTGAGCTGGTGGGGGGCAGCCCTGCCCATGGCAGGGGTTGGGGATGTGTGGGCTTTGAGGCCCCTTCCAACCCCACCCATTCCATGATTCTGTGTTCACAAGAGTATGAAATAAATAGTTTTACACTCCTAGATACTCTGTTTTTCTTGTAGATTGTAGAGATGCACTGAGTTAGATAAGTATTAACATACCAACTGGCAGTTCTCCTGGCTCAGAAATAACTTTCTCTTCTCTCTCCTACTTACGCAAACAAATAAGCACAAGAGATTTTGTAGTGAAGACCTTAGGTATGTCTTCTATCACACATTTTTCCTGACCTGATGTCTCTCACTCAGCTGAATACTGACTACGCTGTGGTTTCTTCAGCAGGCTGAGGGCAATGCACACTCTGAACACTTAGCACTCTGCTTGCAAAGCACTTGGTGTGGCCTGACCCCAGGAAGTTTGTGCACGCAGTGATGTGCTCCCACTGACCCAGAGGCTGTACACCTTCTGTACATCTCAATAGTCTGTTGATAGTGTGAGCTTAAAGAATTTCAGGATCCTCAATGTCAGCAGAATATTTCTGTCGCTGTAGATGTTTTAATGGGTCTCTCCAAAAATCACCTTTCAGCTGGACTTCTTAAGAGTAGACTGCCGGAGCAGCGGGCTGAGCCAGGTACAACAAACACATGGAGAGGCAGCAATAATTAGAAGGGCAGCTCTCCAATGACGCATGGGTTCTGACCACAGAAACCCATCACTTGTCACTTAATGAAATCAGTTTCTGTTTAGTAAGGTGCTAGCTTGTTCGAAGCAGTTGGAGTCACAGCATTTTTTTCTGGGACTTAGTCTGTCTGCCACTTTTTTTTCCTCCTCAGAGTCGCTTTTGGGATCTGTCCAGCACTGCCACTGTCTCCAGCAAACGTTCAAGAATCATGAGAAGCCCCTCCAATAATTTGAACTTGTGGCATGTAACCATGGGCTTAAAAATAATGAGTATTGCTTAAAATGCAAGGTTCTTTTTCTTGACCTTTTAGATTTTTGAGCTTTTATGATTCACTTTTTTCAATCTTAGTGGCTAGCATGGTTTTCATGTAACATCTGACTGAAGAGCTTTCAGAAAAATAGCTATAGCAAATGAGATTCTTGATAAATTCATTGGGACTGGTGCTGTGTCCCTACACCCACTAGGACAGAACAAGGGAAATTAAAATGGAATTGTTATTTTGTCCTTCCTAGAACTCTGAGCTTCAGATACCATAAAAGTGAGAATTGATGCAGAGCCAAAACATGCATTTTCCCAAGTGCTGCACGAAGGGAAGATTTAAAATGTGCTATTTTCTGTGACCTATGTGATACGTTGCTTTCTTAGTGCTGCTTTGGCAGACGTTTAGAAACACACAGACTGCAGCTGGTGGACTACCTTAGGCTAATGCTCCTCTTTGCACTGCTATTTGTGCTACGCTGCGGAGGAGTGGGAGAGTCACCACTTATTGAATGCTGGTTAAGAGGGGGAGTGAGGCACTGACAGATTCCATTGCTGGAGTATTCAAGGTTGCCTTCTAAAAGCATTTTTAAGGGAAGGTAACGTTCACTGTAAACCTGGGAGAGTTTTCATCCCTGTTATTTCTGCATTGTGCTTAGGCTTCCAAGTCAACCTTGTTTGGAGAGTGCTAACTTGCACACTGAAAATCTGGCTTATTACAGTCTTCAACGTGTTGATGTTGGGGATACCTTGGAGGGATAGTGCAGTTCCACTGAATCAGTACGGGGCCTCTCCATGAGTTGTGTAGGAACAGTTGCATCCTGACATTAAGATTTACTTTCTCCAAAGGGCAAGCCAATTTGGCAGGGCTGGGAGAATTCGGGACTTGTATTGGTTCCCAGGATTCATGAGAAGCTTCTGTGCAAGGGCTGGTGGGTACACCTTGGAGAATGACTAACACTTGCAGGGCTTTCACAGAGCCGCTGCCTGTGTTAATGAGGTAAGTTCTGCCCAATTTTCTGCAGAGGGCTGACTTGAAAGTTACAAACCGAGAGAAAGAGGCTTTAATTTTGAATTTCCCTTCACAATTCACCTTGAACATAGCAGCTGGTGAGACAGGGTAGAGAAGGCTTTTGTGGCGCATTCTGATCTCTGAGGCTGCTGCACCACTTTCTGCATGCGACAGGAAGAATGAAAATGTCATATATAATCTGTATCGTCTGTATGTGTTTGTACCTGAGAGAGATGACTGATGAAAATATAAAGAGCAGAATGTTTATTATCTTATTAATGCATGAGCATCGTTCCCATTCTCTTACTCAGTGAGTGGGAATGCTGTGAAAGAAATAATCACTCCTTAAATGTCAAGCACCTTAGAAAAGCTATGATCCATAGTACTGGAATGGAAGGGTGCATGAGGTTGAATATCTCATTCAAAAGTAGGTGGCTGCAGGCACGGTCATGACAGGCCACACCTGGTGAAAAGTGTGCTGGAGGAAGGTGGCAGTGGAACAAAGGGTCTGCATGGAGAAGATGAAGGGTCGTAGAATCATAGAATGAGTTGGGTTGGAAGGGACCTCAAAGCTCACCTAGTCCGAACGCCCTGCTACGGGCAGGGCTGCTACCCACCAGCTCAGGCTGCCCAGGGCCCCATCCTTAGCTGAATGTAAGCCAGCAGAGTGCCCAGGTGGCCAAGAAGGCCAACAGCATCCTGTCTTGCATCAGAAATAGTGCAGCCAGGAGGAGCAGGGAGGTGGCTGTTCCTCTGTACTTGGCACCGGTGAAGATGCATCTTGAATACTGTGTTCGGTTTTAGGCCCCTCGCTACAAGAAAGACATTGAGGCACTGGAGCATGTCCAGAGAAGGGCAGTGAAGCTGTGAGGGGTTTGGAGCCCAAGTCTCTGATGGGGAGCAGCTGAGGGAACTGGGGCTGTTCAGGCTGGAGAAGGGGAGGGTCAAGGGAGACAGCATTGTTCTCTACAACCATCTGAAAGGAAGTTTTGGCGAGGTGGAGGTCAGCATCTTTTCCCAGGAACAGTGATAGGATGAGAGGGAATGGCCACAAATTGTGCCAGGGGAGGTTCAGGTTGGGTATTAGGAAGAATTTCTTCTCAGAAAGAGCGGTGAGGCAGTGGCACAGGCTGCCCAGGGAGGTGGTGGAGTCACTGTCCCTGGAGGTGTTCAAGGAAAGGATAGATGTAGTACTTAGGGATACAGTTTAGTGGACAATATTGGAGGCAGGTGGATGGTTAGACTAGGTGATCTTAGAGGTCTTTTCCAGTCTTAATGATTCTGTGATTCTATCCAACCTGGTCTTGAATGCCTCCAGGGATGGAGCACCACAGCTTCTCTGGGCAGCCTGTGCCAGCACCTCACCACCCTCTCAGTGAAAAATTTCCCTCTGACATCTAAACTAAATCTCCCCTCTTTTAGTTTAAAACCATCCCATCTTGTCCTATCACTATCAGACAGTGTAAAAAGTCGTTTACCTTCCTGCTTATAAGGAAACCTTAATATACTGGAAAGTCTCCTCAGAGCCTTCTCTTCTCCAGATTGATCAGGCCCGGTTCCCTCAGCCTGGCTTCACAGGAGAGGTGCTCCAGCCCTCTGATCATCTTCGCGCCCTCCTTTGGACCCACCCGAACAGCTCCACATCCCTCTTGTACTGAGGGCCCCAGGCCTGGATGCAGTATTCCAGATGAGGCAAAGCAGAGAGGGACAATCCCTCCCTCTCCCTGCTGCCCACCCCTCTTGTGATGCAGCCCAGAAGACCAACTGCATTCTGGGCTGCAAGCACACACTTCTGGCTCATGTCCAGCTTCTCGTCCACCAGAACCCGTAAGTCCTTCTCCACAGGGCTGCTCTCAGTGAGTTCTTCTCCCAGTTTGTACGCATATCTGGGATTGCCCTGACCCAAATGCAACACCTTGCACTTGGCCTTGTTGACCCCCTTATTGGGTCCCTCACTAAATACAGGCCACAAAGTCATGTAGGAAGGCTGGGGGAAAAAAATGGGCATCCCTCCTGCCCTGAAGTAGTCTGTATGTTTGCACAGAGGAGTGCTGGAAGCAGCTGGTGGATATGGGTTTGTGCCCAGCTTGCTCAAAGTGTAGACACAAGACTTGTGCTGCATCAGCATGCTGGAGGAGAATCAAACCAAAATTGTTTGATCCTCCAACTTGCTAACTGTGAGGCAGGGTAGGATATTGCAAGTTGTACCAGCCACTGGAAAGTGCAAATCGTTTGCTTTAGTAATCCCTGTAATCCTCTATAAATAATGCCCTCCCCTATACTGATGAAAAAAATTACATAACAGCTACACCCAGCCAAAGGGAAAAAATAAAAAAAACAAAAAAATCATCCAGTGCACTCATGATGCTGGTCAGATTCATCTGAGCCGCATTAGGAGGGCTTAGTACTGCAGCCGGAGAAAGGAGGACTGTCATCCGGAAGGAATATCTGCATCATCTTAGGCTGAAAACGTAGTTTTCAAGAAACTCCAGACCCCGAATCTTTGTTTGTTGTGCAGGAAGCAGGCTGAGATGGTAGATAGGAGATTGGTATGCTGAGTCACATTCAGCTGCTCGTTCATAGGGACTTTTCCCCTACAGATCCTACTCTGGACTCCAGGTCAGCAGTGGCTGCACAAGCTGTGATGAGGTGGCTCTTCCATCTGCATGGAGGTATGGGTCATCCACGTGGATAGCACATGGAAAAAGCACTGCAGGCTTGCACTGGCACCCTTGTTAAGCTTTGCTAAATGGTGATTTAGTGGCTCAGGAGACAGAGCTGCAAAGGCTTCCTCTCCCTGGGCTGAACTGTACTGTCAGAGCTGCTGGGAGATATTTGTGATGCAGCTGGAGGAAACTGTTCTCGGGTTAGAAAACTGCAAAGGGACGGTCAATTGCTGACAGCTGAGCCCCAAGATTTAGCTTTAAAAGATATATGTATATTTGAGCAATGTACGCTTAGAAGCACTGGGTTGTCCTGCATTGTCTGGGTTGTCCTGATATTGTCTGAGGCTATGCTTTAGGCCGCAGTCTGCGGGAGTGGCCTGTGCTTGATAGAGCTGATGGTCACCCATTTGATGGTCCTTAAATTTGCCAGAGGGAAGTTTATGAAGTGCTTAGAGAGACAGTGCCAGCAAGAACTGGGGCTACACATACCTTTCAGGTCTTGAGGCTAAGGAAAGGGACATCGAAAAGGAGGCATAGATGCAGCCCGTCCTTCCCATTGAGGAAGGCTGTGGAGGGTTTCTGAGAAGGCTTCCTGTGCAAGGGGGGGGTGATTCACTACTGAAGAGTGCAGCAGTCCTTGTGTAGGTCTGTGCTTCTGGCTTCTCCACAGCCTCCGCTGGCACTGAGTAATCGCTGAGATGAGTGGGGCTGATGACTGCGAAGATGACTGTAAATCACAGCACCGCGATCGCTCCTGCACGTGACATTCCTCTCGACCTCTGGGAACTCTAAAAACAGCTGTGGTCTAAAACCCCCAGTAAATTGCACTGTGAAAATGAACTGGTAAGAGCAAGAGCCCCCTCTGGGTGTTATTATGATTTGAATTACATGGTCCTTAAATGCTGGCATTTGAAAAAGTACAATAGTAGTCTTCCTCATGTGAGAATCCACAGAAATGTTATGGGTTCTTTTAATGGTAAATGTGGGCAACCTGCTGAAGCCAGCTGGAGTCCATGGTACATGGTTTTACCAAAAGTATTCGCTTAGGTATTTTTGTGAGAATGAAAATTAAGAAGTCCAGATGGTCAGAAAGGTATCTCGTTCCTGGAAACACATGCACATGTTTTATTTTATTCCTATGTCATTGATTTTTTCTTGGATCTGGGGGAGAACATCTATTTACTTTGGCTTCCTCTGTTGATTTCAGTCTTACTGCTTACTTGCACAAAACTAAGCACATGCCTGAAAATATGCAGGATCAGCAACTTGCTTCATAGTATGCAGGTCTGAAAATCAGAGCTTTCTGCAGAGTTCATCCTGAAAGATTTCTAACAAATATTCACTGAAAAAAATACATTTTTACAAATTATTATTTTTTATTTTAAATCCTGGAAATAAAGTCTAGCAGTCCAGTTAAATCTTCATTCAGATGTCAGTTTTTCCCTAGACTTAGATCAAAGTAAAATTCTTAGAAGATCTCGCTGAGAGTTCTTCTGTTTTGACATCTATCAGTGCTTTCTGCAGAGTTCTTTAAAAAAAAAATAAAAAATAAAGAAAGAAACTTGGCATAGAGAAGACTCTCAGGGTGGGCCAATTAAGTTTAATGAGTTTTCTCTTCTTTGCTATGTATGTCCATGATATGAAAATACCTTGTAGGGTTCATTTGAGAGTCTTCAGGAGGCTTTGGAAAGCCTGCTGGTTTCTTCAGGCTTGTGTTTTTGTAGACATACTTAGAGAAAAGATGAAGACTATTTCTGACTTCTAGTAAACTGATACCATTCGTTTCTGACAACTTTCAAAGTTCTGTCCGTTACTTGGAGGTCAGAACGAATTTCAGTGGAAACATCTGAATCCTGTTCTTTCCCTCGTCTAGTTCTTTGTAGGTTTTCTACATTACTTCTTACCATAAATATGTTCATTTTTGTCTTTTAATTTGTGCTTCGTTGTCAGGAAACAAACTGTTTCAAACAGGATATATCAATCCTCTTACTGTTGTAGGAAACTGCAATTTAAAGTACTCACATTTACTTGATTTTCAAGCTGTTCCAGGTGTCTTTCTATGATTAGATTAATTTACACATATTCTTCTACATTTCTCTCATCTGTTCGTCAGTGCATTACTAAATCTATTTCTTCTCTTCTGACTTCTTCTAATCGAGCTCTTCTATCATCATCCATGGTCAGTGAACTGTTTGAGGAACTTTCTTTAGATTGCTAAACCGTACTCTGTAGAAATTATGGAGGATCAGGTGAGGTGCACATTAAGTCTTGAAGCATTTCTTTAGAACTGTTCTCTACTGGCCTCACAGCATCATACACAGCTCAAGGGCCAGAAAGTGCCTGAGATCATTTAGTTTAATTTACTGGTTATCACAGGATCTAGTTATTGCCATACTCCAAACAATTTTGAGTTGGCCCAACAAGTTCGGCTTGGCATAGATTCTCTCTCTGAAGGGCAGCCAGATTTGAAATGAAGATTTCAAGAAAATGTTAATCTCGTTCCTCCCCTGGAGATCCTCTTCCACTGGTTAATCACTCTCATTGTAAAATATGAGAGTTGTTCCTGCTTAGCATTCTACAACTTGCCATCCATTTGAAAGAGGCATATTCTCACTTAAAAAATCCATAGATTTAGTTTATAAAATGCTTCTTTTCCTTGTCCCTCCCATTGTCCTTATAAAAAAAAAAAAGAAAAAAAAGAAGGAGAAGAAAAATAAAGAAAAAAAAACATAGAGGAGATGAGATGTCGTTAATGTATTGACTTCTAGGTACAGGGCTTTTCCAGATCTGCCCACTGTCTCTGATACCTTTCCTGCCTTTTCTGCTGTAGTTTTTGTAGACAAGCTTCACATCATCTGCTGGTAAGAGAGTGGAAGAAGCATGAAGTGGAATGCATAAGTCCATACATTCCAAGAGTCTTTCCCTAGAGGATCAGTAGGAGGCAAGATATCTCATTTAAGAAGAGAAAAAAGAAAGGAGTATTGGGAAGTAAAAGAAAAGATACAAAGCTTGGACTAAGGGAAACCTGACATTTTTCAATGAAAAAAAAAAAAAGGAAGGATGTAAAGGAAAGGAGAATAATGAAATCCTTTGACAAAACACTTGACTAGAAAAACCAAGTGGCCTAATCAGAGAAAAGAAAATTGAATTTTCTTTGAGAGTCTGAGGAAAGAAATTATAGAAAACAATCATCCAAATTATCGCCTTCATCACTCTTCAATTTGATTTCCTAAGGTGACCGTAAATTGTTTGAGATCAAAAAGCGTAAACACGTGTAGTGTCCAGTTACTTCAGGCCTTATGTTCACTCATACTTGAGCCTGAACGCCCTGTTCACACTCCCTATGTATTGGCTTTCTCTGGCCCTTATCTGGAGTGCAGCAGTCTCTTCTCTAGGCAGAAAGGAGAGATGCAGGAGTGGAGTAGCTTAGACTCAAACACTGCTTCCACAGGCACTTCTTCAAGTTCAGGTCTGGACTCCAGGCCTGCCATGTTCAATGTGGACAAAGTTGAGGTGACCAGAGAGAATTAGTTACTACTGCAGCAGAGAGGTTAGCCTGACTAAGGTGGCCCTTGTGTGGTCCACAGCTTTCAATTTACAGACAGAGCTCTATCATCCTCAGGATGAGCTGCTGTATTTGGGCTGGTGTGGCCAAGAAAACCGCATCCTCCGCAGATGGAGATGTTACTGGTTGGACTAAAGAAGGTAAGAACACAGAGCAGGGCTTGATGGCAAGAACCTGAATGGTGATAAAAGGCTGGGGCCTTGGTTTTATGCCTAGTGACCTGGTACCTGAATGTAGGAGAAACTCTCTGCCACAGGTCCCTTCCCCTTACACTGGGCACTCTTTCTTTACATTGAGCTCTTGGCTTGCTGATTTGGCTGGGGACAGATACTAGAGCTTTAGTTTCACTGTAAAGCAAAATGTTTCCAACTGCTTGCCCAGCAGTAAGAAGCTAATCAAAATCTGGGCACTGAGGCCCACGAATCAGGTTCCAATAGTCTTTTAAAGCCTTCCCAGAATTACAAGTATATGTGTTTTCTGGCTTTTGTACTTACTGTCCATTCACTGACTGTATGCCTAATGTTGCCTGCTGGCTTATGCACACCTGCCTAGAATTTAGATCCTCACATTGTGAGACTCAATTTCTGCATTCATCAAATCATAGAACATCCCAAGCTGGAAGAGATCCATAAGGATTATCAAGTCCAACGCTGGGCTCCACCCAGGACCACCCAAAATGGGGTTTTGTTTTTACTGCCAGACGCTGGCTCTGACCTCAGCCGGCTGCAGAGTTTATCTGGAGCAGGCTCTCTACATCCAATCTCCAGCACAGCAGGGGGCTGCTGCTGCTGGTGATGAAGCTATTTTCTCTCCTCTGCACTTCATTAGGAGAATTTATTTTGTTTATGCAAATAGGCTTCCTACCATCTCAGGCTCTCTGCAAAAAGGAGAAGGAAAGAAAATGAGCACCCAACCAACTCGCTTCATACCAGCACCCTATGCCATCAGTGTAAGAGCGAAAGGTGACAACAACCTTGTCCAAAAACTTCATGTTGCTCCACTGCAGGGCTGAGCAGCCTGCAGCAGGAGGTGGCCCTAGGCATGTGGTGGTTTCAGAGTGCACAGAGAGGTGGTGGAAGTTGGCCATGATGTGAGCGAGTCCTGGCTGTGGCAGAGCCTGAGGGACAGGTGGGGCGTGGTGGTCCCTGGGGATGTAATGGCTGCTGTGTGCCACTGCCTGCGTGGCAAATGGTGAATGTTGAGATCTTGCACAGAAACCTGGGCCTTTTTATTTGAAACCAAATTAAGTCATCATAGGATCACAGAATGGTTTGGGTTGGAAGGGGCCTCAAAGCCCACACATCCCCAGCCCCTGCCCATGGGCAGGGCTGCCCCCCACCAGCTCAGGCTGCCCAGGGCCCCATCCAACCTGGCCTTGAGCACCTCCAGGGATGGGGCACCACAGCTTCTCTGGGCAGCCTGTGCCAGCGCCTCACCACTCTGTGAGTGAAAAATTTCCCCCCAACATCTGATCTAAATCTCCCCCTCTTTTAGTGTAAAGCCATTCCCCCTTGTCCTATCATTTTGCGCATTTTAATGTGCAAGTGCAAATTACTCAGGCATTATCCCAATATATTCCAGGTCACTTGAAAGTTATTAGTGAAAATGTAGAGATAAGGTATGACTGTTAGCAGCAACACAAAAGTGTTTTTTTAGAAAAAGAGAAATTCAATGTAAAAAGGCTTTTTTAATTTTTCCCTCCTCTTTGAGAAAGACATTTTTTGAGCCATTACATTTTGCTATTCTCATAGAAATGATCCTACCCAATTTCAGAGAAAAATGCTTTCATCAGTAAGATGGAGCCAGATCTGGGTTCAAAACCTGCAGCAGAATGAAATGCATTGCTACTCTCTTCCTCCCACTGCACATTTTGTTTTGGAAAATAACATAGTTTTGTATTATTTTAATGATAGTTTTTATTTCAATATTTTCATTCTGTCATTTTTGTCATTGTCTTAAACTATTTCTAGATATTGTATGTGCTGTTAGCATTGATGTAGCACATACACTATGACATGCAGTTCAAACATTCTATCACTTAAGTTTTATTTTTTTATTTCAAATGTAATTTAGGGTAGCTTCTCCTCTGTGCTGACTGAACTATTTTATCTTCTTTCTGTGTCAAAGCATCAAACTAACCTGTGAGAGAAAAAAAGATGTTTTGATCAGTACTAGGCACCAACTTAGTGGTTTTAAAAATAACTTTTTGGTAGAATAGAAGGAAATTGAAGTTGTGATATGTCATATTGTGACATGTCAGTATTAGTCAGTGCATAATTCTATTGATTAGTCATAAAGTATCGGGAAAACAAGAAGTGAGAAAACTTCCGTAAAATAGAATATGTTTTAAAATGAAAATTCTAAGTTCTAAAACTGGAAACAACATGTCTCACCCTGTCTTTTTCCTCTAGACTGGCCATTTGTTGAAAAATTATTGAAATGTTTGGTTTCATACTTGGATTAAAACCGAATTTCAAAATGTCTCTCTTCAGTGTGAAAAGAAGTTGTGAGTTTCGATCAGCTCTGACGAATGTGTTGTTGGAACTACAGTCATAATACAATCTCAATTCAATTCCTTTTTCTTGTTTGCGTTTTATGACTTTATACTGCTACACAAACATTGCATAATATTAATACATGGAGAATTTGAGTTTTTTGAGACTTGGAGAGATTTTATGAGTACAGTTTCATTTATGGTAGAATTTAAAACCACTACAAAGCTCTATTCAGCAACTGAGGTACAAAGCCACTTTTAAGCATATGTCTAAGTTCTTTTAGACAGGGAGAGAACTCAAACACGAGCCTACATATAAGGGCTGATGATGCTGAAAAGACAACCACAATCCTCTGCCCTTCCCTTTCTGTTGAGATACTCATGGTGTTAGCGCCAGCGTAGTTGTGTGCTGTGCCAAGCTGATCAGTCTGAAAAACAACCTGACAAGAAGGAAGATCTGTTTGGACATAAATCAGTTCCCTGATCTGGATTGCCATTTGGCTGCTTGCATTCTTGGTGCATGAAGGCACCACACAGAGAGAGCAGGAGTGTGCTGATGCGCTGTGGGTAAAGGCAAGAGCCAAGCCCCAGTCAGTGGCAGCATGGACTTGTATTGGATTCAAGTAACCACGTAAGCACAGCCTAAGCCTTCAAGCTTTGTTTACTTATGTGCATAAGACTGTTTGGGCATACTTGTTCCTGGCTAAAAGAACAAGTACATACAACGCTGTGTGAGAGCGATGGTTACAGATAAACATATAAACATAACACACATTTCCTCCACTCCCAAACAAATAATTCCAATGCACGTATCCTTTTGTGGCCAAAAAAACGAGAGCACTGAGAATGGAAGATTTGGGGTATCCTGTGTTATGATAGCCAGTGTCTATCTACTTTTAACTCTTTCTCCATCCCCCTCCTGTGGCTCTGCCTAATGAGTTCAAACTGATCCCTGCCTGTCTAATAGATAGTACCTCATGCAGCGTAAAAGAATGGAGAGTGCTGATGTACCCAGGCACTCTGCATATATGGGAAATGAGCTGTTGATCTGAGTAGATAAAACTTTACAGCTGCCAAAACAACCGGAAAGATTGCTTAGTTTTACCTCCGAGTGCTGGGACCACTACCTTTCGGCTGCCTACAGGGCAGTGAGAGGAAGGGAAAGTGAGTGTTACCTCAATGGGTGTTAACTTTGGCCACATTTTGGAGTTTCTAGTGACTGCCAGCATTTTACCCTCGGGTTCTTTACAGCTGGGACAAGTCACAAATGTCTTGCAGAATGTCCAACAAAAGATTTCAACGTGAACACGCTCTCAGTTTACTCTTCTGGATCCTCTTGGCTTAGCATTTACCACAGTAGGCCTGGAAATATTGTTTCATAAGAGCAGAACTCAAAACATTTTGTCCACCATCACATTAGAATGCATTAAAGGCATTTAGAGTTATTGGTGTTAGATAACTGAATAGCCACACAGGGAATGGATTGCAGTTTTGGATACAGTCAATCCATCCTGTTTCTGGTAGTTCACCCCCTCCCTACTCCTCCAACCTTGTCCCCAGTGATTTCTCACAGCTTCACTAAGAAGTTATTTTGTCTCTGATTTGATGCCATAATTGCCTGTGTGAATATTCCTTAACCTGTTCCAATCAAAGTGAGTTTGCTGTGGCAGCAAAACCCTACTGTATAAACTGTTTAAATTAACACAGCTTGTTTTGATTGAGTTTGGCAGATGGAAGAAGACAACAGGAGGGCAGTGACCAGCAGTGGCTTCTATGATGCTGACTTTGAAATGAGGTGACCAGAGCCTTTTCTCAGCTGTGCTTGTACCTCTGCTTAGGTAGGAAGCTGGAATTCTAATCTCTCTATATTCTGAGAGGCATTTCTTCTACAGCCAGCGTATCTTAGTGTTTTGACTGCACTCAAGCCCTGAGTCAGGGTAGTGTGGATGTGGCATGCACAGCCTTTTGCTGAGCTGATGCAGTTCTGGCAGTGTTCTGCAATGAAGAAAGATAGTTTTCCCTGCATTGTGCATTATTTATGAGCATTAACTTTTCCTTGGCATCATATAGCTATTGTCCATCCTCTTTGAAAATCTTATTGCCTGACTAACCTAGATAACTGTACTTTATTTGGAAATGTTGCAGCCTTCTTGCATAATTCCCTTTCCAGGTCACCAGTGCTTATATTTAAAGACAGTAGACTTAGTGTGGCACTGGTTGAGCCTCATTGCCAACTTTGACCATGAGGAAAATTGACTATTGTCTTTCATGTTATTGTTTCCTGACTTTTAGATCATTTTTGCTGCATGGGACTACCTGGTCTTACAGCCTGGGATCATTTTCTGACTGCAGACCATGGACACCTGAGTGAAAGTCCCTGTTTTGCAATAGAGTGGAGACCCTTGGCAGACAGATAAAGTACTACCTCATAGAGCTACAGTGACTCCACCACGTCTACCCCACACTGGTGGCAACTTCAGCAGGACCTTTGTTGGCAGTCTTTTGAGAATCGGAAAACCTTGTCAGGCAGTTCTGCAGTGTCTTTGCCTGGAAAGAGATAACAAATGATTTTTGTGGGACAGAAATAAATTTTGTTAGAAGGGATTGTGTCTGAGTGAGCTTCCTGTGGACATCTTGTTCTCTTTTTACGTTGTTATAAGCTGTAAGACTTAGTGGTCTTTAACTCAGCTCCAAAGCTTCCTTAAAAAAAGGTACAGTCCTATGCTGTCTTCCCAGCTGTTGAACTCAGAAATATTTTCAGTGAGCTTACTAAGTTTCCCCCAGAAGGTAAACATAGAAAGCGGGTCCTTTTTAAACCCATTCTCATGCCCTAGCACAAGCCACTGTTACTGACACATTTATCGCCTTGTCAGCTGGAACTGGAGTTGAAAAATGCAGATTTTGCATAGGTACCTATTTATCTCCTCAGCATCCCTAATGCTAAAGATTTTTGCAAAAGAATCTCTTAGCTTTTCAGAAATGTAGCATCTACCTGGATTGTTTCCCCAAAGGCTCACCGCTCTAGCGAGTGCCAAGGTTATTTCACACGTTTCTTGATTCAGATTTCATTTCAGAATCTCATTTCAAGATTCAGAGATGCTAAGGTAATATATATGTTAACACAAAGTGATGTCCAGAGGGAGCAGGCCTGCAAAACAGAACAGTTGGTGCTGATGAAAAAGCAGGATCCACACACACTGCAAAATGCAAGAGGATTGTATTCTAGATTTGTTGTGGCCTGGTCCCATTGAGTGACCACTACCTAGCAGCTGAAGCACATTCAGTGTGCTGCCGGTGTGCATTTTCCGATTTAGTTTCATTCAAGAAGAACCTAGTTTGTCTGCTCTGAGATATGAATAAGACATATCGAGTGAAGACAATAAGATTTGCTTAAAAAGTATGCTCCTGATCTGAACTGAAGCACTAATGTAGACAAAGCCTGGAAGGACCTTTAGTTGATTTGTTTTAATACCTCGGGCTATTTGTTTTTCAAACTCAGTTTTGGCTGTTCTGATTTCCCTCATTTTTTTGCTCACAGTCATTTATTGTTGCCTTCATTATGAGTGTTTTCAAATACAGAACTGTATGTTGGTCAGGCCTGAAAAGCCTCTCGAATCTTCCCATTTAGCCATATATTGTTTCCTTAGAACCTTTTATTAATGAAATACTATTGGTAATCATTCTGTGTTGTCTCCAGGTGGCTTGTTACTTTTCCCTTTCTAATTTCAACGATTTGTGAGTCTGAACACAGTACTTCTCCAGTTCCACTCCTGCCCCCTCGTACTTCATGTTGCAATTATACATTTATGAATGCATTTGTCATAGTTGGTTATCTAGGACTTACAACATGCTTGTTTCACAAGTGTCATTTCAACTGTATTGTTCCTTAGGTCCTTGTTCTCATTTGCTTGGAAGCAAGACAGAACAAGCAATTACTGTCAGCTGCTTTACGACTGAAAGGAGGTGACTGGCTTTGTGAACTATTCCAGGAGATGGAGCAGAGCTAGTGTACTTACCTTGATGGAGAACCTCACTGAAGATTTGCGTTTTATATGTGGTATCACAGCAGTGTGAAGGATGCATAAAGGGAAGGCAGTTTAGTAGCTAGGAAAAGTCACCTCAAAGTCAAATGGCCAGCAGTGGATTGAGTACTTCTTAACAGAGTGCCATTTATTCTAACGGTAAGGTTGTAGAAGACATTTGGAACAAGACCTTACTGGCTCTCTGTCACCACATTGCTTTTAAAGTAGACTTTAAAGATTGCACATATTCATTCTGTGGGTATGTTTGCATATTCTGGCCTGGCAATTGCACGCACAATTAGATGGCTGATTATATGTGAACAATTCACTGAGTTATTGTCTCATTTGTGCTCAGCAACTAGGAAAATGCAGGCAGGTAGTATTACAAGAACTGGATTTTTTACTCAAAAATTATTTTAGTCCTGTCATCTTTTGGAGTCTGTGAAATCAAGAAGCACATCAGCTGTCTAAAAGAAGCCTTATTTTTTACTCCCATATTCAGCCATGTTTAATATCAAATAAAACTGGCTAATTATGAACCTGCCCACTAGAATGGCTTAGCTAAAGTCCTGTTGATGTACAATAGAACATTTTGTGAGCATATGTGACTTGGTTCTCATGGATGCCGTGCACCACTCAGAAAGAGTCCCTTCCTCAGATCCTTTCCCCACTCTGTGTGCTGTCACTGATGCCAGGCTGAATGCTTTCTGCAGCTTTGTGGCGGAGCTGAGCCTTGCTACTGTAGGGTTATTTGTGCATCAAGCTGCAGGGGGAGGTGGGTAATTTGGGCTCCCTCTGTTCTTTCTTTGCCCTCTGTAGGTACCAGTATGTCTTTTGATCTAATTCCTGGTAATGCTGTCTGAGATAACTGATCCCAGCTTTGTTGAACACGCTCAGCTGCTACTTACGGCTCAGCAGGCAGAGAGATGTAGAGTAGATAAGAGGTGCTTGTTTACTCCTTAACCAAATGGCTGTACCAAAAGTAAGTGGTGCTGCTTCAGGTTCTGCAAGCTGCTCCTCAGACTGTGGGCTTCACAGAGTCGTCTGTCTTGGCTTAACGTTACAAGGGCTTCAATAGGAAACCTGTGACAGCTTCAGATTTCCCTTACAACTGAGCCTTTACTAAGGAAAAATTGAATGTCTGTTCATTGCTTCTTTATGGCCTGATAAATAGCTCCTGCTGCAAATGGATTATGGCTTGTTAATGCTGGATTTTTTTTTCTTTTCTTCTTCTTCTTCTTCTTTTTTTTTTATTGTGTGAAATTTCAGGCCTTATATCCCCTCTGTTAGCTGGAGGGTTTTCTAAATGAATGAGGTATCACTCGAGGGTGAAACCTAAACTACTTCTCCCCTCCCTTACCCCCAAGGAGGGGGGACTAGTTGGATTAAGCTAATCCTGTTGACTTGAAACCTCATTGACTTGGATATTAAAGGACATTCCAGATGGGACCACACTAGGAGCTCTGTGCTCGGTTTTGGGCGTTGCAATACCAGAATGGGCCTCTTCTCACTTCAATTTTTTCTTGTAATGTGGGCTGTACAGTGCTGTAGGGCAATGTTTGACCTAAAAATGAAGGAATTATTTTCATATGTCCCCAAGAGTGGCACTTTCAGCCATTGATGAAGTAGTGTCATCTTAAAACAATTGATTAGAAGAAGCAGTGGCATCTTTCCCAGAAACTGTACTCCCTGGCATGAAACCATAGGATGTTTCCTTGATGTAATAGGCTGCATGTGGGAACTGTGAGGGTACAGTGGGTAAGTTGAGTTTGGATGGCTTTCAACTAGATGAACCTAGGAAATTAGCTGGGAACTGCCCGCATCTGAGTCGGTCGGTGCAGACAACGAGTAGAAATGAATGGAGGAGGTCTATAAATGCACTGTTTTATTATTATTGTGACTATTATTTTTAATTTTAATTATTTATTTTTAATGCTTCTCTGAGATAATTGGGTCACATGCTCTGGACATTCCACCATCCAGGTGACTAACTTGTCCGGTATGGGCTAATGGAAAGGGCTGCAAGGGTTTTAGCTCTCTAGTTTGTCTGCATGGCCTATGGCAGCCTTAAGGCTGTAAACAGTGAGGTGTGCAGGGCAGGGATGTGGGCTGAAACTGCATCTACTGAACACCAGTAGTTCTGAGGTTGAAACCAATGCAGTTCTGCTGCTTTGTCATGGGTACTTCCTACAGCAGAGAAGCAGACCTTCCCTTGCTTCACAAAGTGTCATCCACATTTATGGTGTCAGACAAATAATGCAGAACAGCCCCTTGAGGTGTCTTCATGGGCCTTGTGAGTAATGGAAGAGCTGCAGGCGGACAATGCAATTATTCTTCCCTCTTCACCCACCACAAGTTGGTGTGAACTGCTGCCAGTGTATCTGGGCTGCTGCAAAGCAGGGGTAATGTTTTTGGCTGGGAAGACGTGGTATGTGTAATCTTAAGATTTACTCCGCTAAACATTTAGATTCCCTTATTGGGACAGTTGAGAAAACAGAAGCTTAATCTCCAGGGAAGTGCAACATTTCCACAAGGCTGAGCCACCTTCCCTCACTCCCTCCTTCCCTCTTTGCTCCCTCCTCCCTCGTCTGCCTCGCAGCATGCAGCGGAGCGAGTTCAAAAGCACACACTGCGCAGAGAAAGTGAAACTGTCAGTGCTTCAAAACGGGTAGCCCAATGTAGTAAAACGTGGTAAAGCCTAGCTGCAGGCAGCAAGGCAGGGAATTAACCTCGTGCTGCTAAGAAATAGATGTGTTTTCCAACAAAAAGAAAATTGTAAATCTCTGTGACATGACAAGAATCCTCTCTGGGATGGAAATACATTTATTAGGGCAGCATGGCATCTTGTCCCCCTTTGGCCTTTGCTTGTGTTCACACCACGGTGATTGGGCCAGGTTGTGAAAACCAGATGTGGAGGGGAAGTGCTCTTTAGTTCTCAGGGGGCACAGCTGCCTTTCTGGGGGCACAGCTGCCTGCTGGGCTGTTTGTTTGCTTTGACTCCACGTGGTGGGGCAGCTGAGCGAGGAGAGTTCGGGGAGCTGCGTTTGGGGAGCGAGGCTGACTCTGATAATCTGCCTGGACACAGTGCTTAGTTTGGAGTTGGCACATCTCTGATGGTCTATAAAGAGCATGTTGTGGTAATTGTCTTGCAGGTGCTGAGGTGAATGTGTGCAAATGCAACACTTTTTGCCTTCTCTTGCTCATCCTTTTGCCTGGCCAAAGCAGTGAGCTGGCCTTCTCTCCTAGACGAGCTGGGCTCAACCCTGCCCCTCTGGTCAGAGCAACGTCAGTTATGAACAGTAATGCTGAACTGGATAATGCTTCCTAGTCCAGACTTGGACTCCAGCCTCATTGGATTTGGGGTTGCCCTGTATTCAGCCGTTTTCTTTTAAAGCTGTTTTCATGCCATTACAGCCCACAAAAGCACCAAGCTTATAAGATGGATGATTCCATAAGATTTAACGCTGACATGAACTCTCATCTGACTGCTTATGGGATTTGCAATCCCTGAACTCCATAAACACTTTACTCTGATTCAGTTTTGACCTAGACCTTATCTTGAGGCCTGAATCCTCCCCAAGGCGAGCTCACTGCCAAATTCAGGCAATGGAAACTTTAGGTTACTCGGAGACACATGGACATGGACTCACCAGAGCAGCAGACCAGTGCTTTGTTCCTGAGGCTGCCTCTTTTCATTGAAGGCTACAAACAAGACTGAAAAAATAAGGCTGTCCTTGGAAAGGATGTGTGTTTCTATTTGTCCTTATCTTCACTAGCATAGCTGCCTAATGTCCAGAGAATGATCCTGTTCTTTTCAAAAAGATGCTTGTGCTATTTCTCACAATGGCTTTCTGTTGCAGAAAATTCCCCAGACCGGCTCTGGAGCTCTTTGAGGGTCATTTCCTTTTGCTAGTTCCAAATGTATGGAACTGTAATCTCATCAAGTGTGTGCTTGTTGCTCTTGTGCGGCATTATAGTGCTTGGTAACATGGGTATTAATGTGGGTATTATTGTCTTCTGATCAGCAACAAAGCACAAATCTGTTGAGTAGCAAATTATTTTCTCCAGTTGAACGGAGTTTTTCAATCTTTCTGTAATCCCTCTTTTAAATCTTATCAGCCCGAACAATTTTTTTTAAATTATCATTTATATCTAGAAAATTGAAATCTAGAAAATAAGTTTTCTTGGGGAAGAGTGGTAAGTTACAAAAACGCCATCGATTTACATTAGTGAAGTGAGACTATGTCATCATATATACTTGTGCATACTCATGCTTCAGTTTTCAAACAAAGTATCAGAATGGAAGTCCTTAATTAAATTGCTCTTGATTAAACTTGCGGCTAAATCTGTTTCTGACCAAACTGCATGGGCTACAGGGAAGCTGTCTGGAATGCTTTGCACTTCAAAAAGGCCATAAAGAGCAAATCTCAATTTTTGATGCAATTGGATGTGAAATTAAACTGTAGGTTCAGCTCATTGCGATGTCAGTTTAATGGGGAATAGGTCAAACAAAGAAAGAGCTTCTGAACCTAAAGGCTTAAGCTAGGTTTCTGTTCACTCAGAGAGCTTGTTCTCCCCCTTTTGTACACTAGACTTGTTGGCTTAGATGTGTCACATAAAATAACTGTGAAAAAGCTATCCTGACATCTAGATCAGTTTTGCGCACAGCTTCTCTGCTGACTGAGAACAAGTCCTGGGTAATTTCAACCACGGTGTAAATTTCATGTCAGCAGTAGGTAGAAGTTGGCAAAACTGTCATAGTGAGCATGATCCACTGATTTTTCTTGCCCTGTTTTATGCCCTTCCTTTGGTTGTTGCAGTTTTATCTCAATCCTTTCATCTTTATAATACAATAGTTATACCCAGTTCAGGGTTAAAGCATAAACTCAATCACGTCTGTGGTCTCAGGCCCTGAAATCATGATGATTAGCTGCCTCAAGACCTGGATCTAGGATTTATCAGAACAATGCTCTCTTTAGCCTGGTGTATTGCCTCCAGCAGCTCAACAGCCATTTAAAATGCTTGTATGGATGGATCATACATCAAACCTGCTATGTGCAATGACAGTGGTAATGCCTAAATCTCAGATAGTTTCTTTCACCAATAGTTCTCAAAATGCTTCACAAGTGATGTCAAAATTAATGTCCCTATTCCACAAAAGAGGAAAGGGAGACTTGGGGAAGCAGATAGCTTATCTTCACTTGCCATACAGCATGGTGGTGGTATGACTAGCAAGAGAACCAGGCTCCGGTTCACTCAGAAGTTAAGCATGGCCGGATTCAGTGCTGCTGACATGCCTATCTTGTGCAAATACACAGTGCCATACAATGGCATCATGCACAGTTTTTGAACAGAACATAGTCTGTAGGGTAGGATTATTCCTCCAGAGGTCAATCATGCTGTAGTGAAGGAGACCGCTGCATGGAGACTCATAGAATGGGTTGGGCTGGAAGGGACCTCAAAGCCCACCCAGCCCCAACCCCTGCCATGGGAAGGGCTTCCCCCCAGCAGCTCAGGCTGCCCAGGGCCCCATCCAACCTGGCTGTGAGCGCCTCCAGGGATGGGGCACCACAGCTTCTCTGGGCAGCCTGTGCCAGTGTCTTACCACTCTCTGAGGAAATAATTTCTTCCTAACATCTTCAACTAAATTTCCCCTCTTTTAGTTTAAGCCATTCTCCCTTGTCCCATCGCTACCAGACGATTTAAAAAGTCAGTCCCCCTCCTGCTTATAAGCTCCCTTTCAGTACTGGAAGGCCACAGTGAGCCTGGAGCCTTCTTTTCTCCAGACTGAACAAGCCCAGCTCCCTCAGCCTGTCTTCACAGGAGAGGTGCCCCAGCCCTCTGATTATCTTCATGGCCTCTCTGGACCAGCTCCAACAGCTCCACATCTTTCTTGTTCCTTCACTTGTTACTGATGTGGGGAATACCAGGTGTTTGTGGGCAGCTGCTGGTAAAGAAAAGCCTCATAGTGGCCTGCTCTAGTGCATGCTGTTGTCCATGTTCCTTGCCACAAAGCCTCTGTGTGATCCTGGGACGATCATTCATGCAGCCACAGGTGGTCATGAATGGCGCATTCCTTATTTCCTGAATTACTGGCGAGCCTAGGGGCTCATTTGAGACGCATGCAGAACTGCTGCCAATAGTATGCTACAGAAAGCACATCCTGCCTATTTCAAATTGGGCACCCATTCTGACCAGACACTTTCATTGCTTCAATTTCCTAACGAGGGAATAATATTGTCTGCCCTGCCCTCTGGGAAGTGTTGTGAAAATAAATGAATTGATGTTGTGCAAGCACAGAGAGGCAGTTTTTCAAAGGTGTTTATTCAAATACAGACAAATATTTAGGGCAGTATACCAAACACTCCCAGCGATACTGGTCCTAATTATTTAAAACTCTATTTAAACATCTGTCTGCATTCTTGAGCTCCTGAAAAAGCTATTGAGTCTTTAGGCCTTGGAAATGCTAACACCATGAGTGTCACAGAAAAGGAAATGAGTAAGGAAGTGAATGAGGATATGTTTAAGGATACAAGCTGTAGGAAATTACCATGAGAGATAATGACTTTTCATAGGCAATTTGAGTTGAGTGTAGTAGATAATGTTTGCCAATGCAGTTTCACAGAAACAAACTATTGAATAGGTCTATATATACAAAAAATCGTATAGGCACTAAAAGAGTGCAGCTCATTCCATGTGTAGACTGAGGCATGGGGCAGAAGTAAAAATGGCATGTGATTGTGTCATTAAAAGCTGTGTTACGGCCCAGAAATGCAAGAAGGGTAAACAACGGTTCTGCAACAATGAGTTGCAGGTTTTTAACATAGTCATTTCATCTATGTAGCAGAAATGCCAAGTCAGGGCCTGAACCAGTGATTGAACACCTCGTGGGAGGGCAGGGCCAATCCAGAGGAGCTCAGGTGCATGCAATGTACCTGAGTGACTAGAAGGGGTGGAGTCAGGATCCACCCCTTCCCAGACCTCATTTAAGGATTGAGAGTGGAGGTGAGGGTATTTTGCTTGAGATCCATGCCTACCTGAGTCTTTCTGAAGGTAAGCAGTTTTTTTCCTTTGTTTTTGTATTTATAGCTGCTGTCTTTGGTCTTGTGTTTATTTGCTGCAGCTGAAGACTTTGTCACTCCACTACTATTGCTGTACTTTCTATCACATTATAGCGTTACGATCTACAAATGACGTGGTTGCTTAGAAAGCAAAGGAAAGTGATGTTGTTTTCAATTCTCTGAATGCTAAGGCCAGGTATTTTTGCTGTATGTACACCTATACACTAGCAAAGAGTAGAAGCCAGCTGCTACTCCCCATATGGGCTAAAAAAAGTGCCTTTCCTAGGTGCATGGGGAAGGCAGGTTGTGAGCACCTTCAGTTCTGTTCAGTGCTCAGCTACATGGCAATACTTTCATAAATACTTTCATAGAATCTTTCACACAATCATAAAATGGCTTGGATTGGAAGGGAGCTCAAAGCCAACCTAGTCCTTGCCATGGGCAGGGTTGCCCCCCACTAGCTCAGGCTGCCCAGAGCCCCATACAGCTTGGCTTTGAGAGCCTCCAGGGATGGGGCACCAACAGCTTCTCTCCTCTCCTTCATCTGTTTTTCTGTGACCTTTAGTAGCTCCAGCTTTTGCCCTTACCAGGCCCAGCTCCTTTCCCTCTCATCCTCATGGCTGCTAGTCGCATGTTCTTTGTCTTGTGGTTGCAGCTCTCCTTTCCTACCTTGTCTTCAGTACCTAATCCAAAGAGCTCCTTTCTTGATGTGCTTCAGTCCTTCCATTGAATAATAGTCTTCCAGAAACATAAGCTGGCCTAATGGAGGAAGTCTCTTCTAGGAGTGTGTGAACTGCAGTTTCTCAAGATTTATGATTAGTCTGAATTCACTTGGACTTTTATGGCAGAAGGTACAGCCATAACACAAATAGGCTACATTTTAGTCTTCTGCTAAATTTTAATCTTCTTTCCAATGATACAAGAGTAATAAATCTCTTCAGAGGGAGGTTTATTAGATTTTTTTTTTTTGCTTTAAGCAGTGAGATAACTTACCACCTCCAAATCTCATCCTGGGAAACAATACAATGATTTTGGCTAAGCATTTTAAAATAGACAACAGGCAGAATCTGACCTTTGTTTAATGTTTGTCATAGAAAGTTCATCCCAAATTTTTAAAGTTGGGTGTTGCGTGCACAAAAGCAAGGTGTTCCCATGGCTGTGTTTTGCTGAGTCACTAGCTGGCAGTCCCTGCTAACCTCAGTTGGAAGCTGTTAATATTGTTTTGTTTTCTAGCTTTCCCCTTTGCAAAACTAGTAACAGTAGAATTGCATTTTAGAATTTGGCCTTCAAAAATCATGGCACCGAGTGGTACTGGCTGCCTACCAGGCGATGTGTGTGAGATTTTTTTTATCCTGTTTGGAATTTGGTAACTTTATAAGATCTCCCCACACCCTTTCTCTGCAGGAGTCACTCAATTTCTTTGTGAGCTTTGCTGCTAAACTGTGCATAATTTGGGGTTTTCATTGTTCTTACCCTGCTTTTGAAGTTGCTTTGTGATTTTTGAAAAGATGTTAATTTTCCTTTTGTTGTTTTCTGTTGGCCACTTAATCCTTTCCCATTCTAATTGTTATTCTTATTGGTCTCCTCAAACTTTTCTGTTGTTTGAAATGTCTGTCATCTAAAACTTGCCTTTGTTCTTCCAACAATGATTTTGGGAGCCTCCCTGCTGAGCCGCATTCCAAATGTGTGTGTGGCAGTGGATGGGGGGGATTTTGGCCTTCCTTGCTCTTTGACGCCTCTCTTTCCTATATCTGGGCTATCAACAAATGCAAGCAACTCGAGAGTACGCACCACTTCTGCTTCCTTAGACACTGATTTCCAGACTGCACAGAATCACAAAAATCCAAATGTCTCTTTTGAACATCTGTTGCTTTTGGTTTAGACTCTATCTTGGTGTATTTATCAGATCTGTCCATTTCAGCAGTTGAGAGCTGATGAGTCTGACTGCAACTTAACTCAGACAATCCTATTAGAAAATGAATTTCTTTTTAAGCCTCTTGAGCCTCCCAGCTGCTGCTTAGCAGCTCTGCAAACATTTAAGAGTGAAGTACTTATCCTTGCTATAAAGTGGAAGCAAATCAAAATTATTCATAATTTATTTCAAAAGTAGTTCAGTGAGATGGAATACCTGAAGATGTCCCTGGGGGTATATCCTGATCAGAGAGGAAGTCTGGATCTTTATCATGGACTACATATTTTCAGTTCATTTCTGCAGACTTTGAACTCTAATAACCATCCCCAAATCATGGAATCACAGAATGGCTTGGGTTGGGAGGGACCTCAAAGCCCATCCAACCCCAACCCCCTGCCATGGACAGGGCTGCCACACACCAGCTCAGGCTGATCAGGGGCCCATCCAGTCTGGCTTTGAGCATCTCTAGGGATGAGCAAAGACGACAGGATATAAGAATCATAGTTATTGCCTTCTGAGAAACTTGGAATCTTTAGGTCCAGATTTTAAGCTATTTGAGTACAAAGGGTTAAACACACTAAAAACAGCAACGTTAGCTACCTGCACCTAAAATAGTTAGATCCCTGACTCTACTTTCAGTGACTGGCACCTCCTGGAAGTGTGAAAATGATGAAAATGGGATGTGGTCACTTCCGTTTTTGGCAGATGTTATTTCTTTTCCATCTCCAGATGGGTAGGTGTAAACATCCAGTATGGGGTAGGGATTTAGGTCTGTGACTTCTAGGGGGAGAGACAAGCTTCACTGCTGCCCTCTGTAAAGTACCAGGTTTCTATTTAGGGGTGTGTAGTGTTTAGGTAACCATCTAGTTCTTGTATCTGCACTGTTGTCTGGCTTAGACAGTCCCTTGCTTGCTGTATTCATTTCTGTGGATATCAAAGGATCTCTTCCCTGAAGCCCTCAGTGCTCACACCAACCTCACCACCACAATGTGAAAGTTTCCTCTGGGGATCTGACCCCAAATAGATGTGTGTGGTTCAGTTTTCACATCTTTTGTAGTAGTGGCTTAGGAACGTGAGTCACCATATTGCCCTGAAATATGACATTTAGGAGAGTTTGCCCTTCCTGAACTGCTGGTGGAGGGGTATGGTGGAACAGTGGTAGTCCAGTCTTGTTGATGATGAACTCGTGTCCTGAGGCAGAGTGGTTTGGTCTGAAGTTTTTGTGCCCACAAAACCCACTTACAGTTGTCACATGTTATCAAAGAGACAGCAACAATGTAAGGGAATGGTTTTGTGTACCACAAAAGGTGACTGCCTTGATCAATGCTGCGCGTTTCCTCTCTCACTAATGCAGTAAAACAGCCCTGGAAGCTTTAGTCATAGTTTTACAGGTATTACAACACAAAGATGTAGCATGAATGTAGCCATAAGTCATGTTCTGTTTGCTAACTAATCGCACACAGACTTTTCAAAGGCCTCTGCAGTTCTCTCTGAAGACTGAGACAGCTTTGCATCCACTCTGTTACTGTAAAGCCTCACCTCCTGGTTTCCTTGTGGTCTGAAAGCCAGTGCTGAGAACTGGTTTTCAGTTAGCTGAAGGGGCTGGTGTCTGGCTGGCTGCTGGCCTAGGGCAACACTTGCTGGGCTCAGCAAGGTTTGCAGGACAGAAAATACTGTCCTGATGGCATGCACAATTGCAATTTCTGTCCAAAATGTTTTAGTTCCTAGGAAGAAAACCCTGGGATTGACTAGGAGGTTCTGTAAATATGTCTCTTGACCAAAACATCTCGGACAGTAAAAATCCCAACCCTGAAGGAATTCTGCAAAACATCAAACATTTCATTTGAGGTCATTCTGAATATGGCTTGTTTTAATGGTATTGCTAGGTATTAAATGAGCAAGCTTCTCTCCCCCACCCCACTAAGGGCAACTAGCAATCCTGAGAGAAATCCAGGGTAATTATGTCAACAGTTGGGCTTGCTGGGATATGGGAGTCCACATCTCCTCACCATCCCAACCATTTCATTGGAACCATGGCAAATGCGCATTGTCAGCTTACTCATACCCCAGCACTTCCCACATCTTCACAAATAGCAGATTAATGGAAATCTCCCCCATCCTATCTGCCACAGGGAAAGGTCATCTTGTTCTATGATAGTGGGCCAATTTTCTAAGGAATCCTTCAGTCCTGATTTGGGCAACAGTCTGCTTTCTGTTCCAGGTGAGGAGCAAGAGTCTTCCTTATATGACAGATACACTGACATCTTTTTAACTTGACAGCATCTCTTGAGCTGGTGACGAACCATGCTTTCATGAAAACCAAGTAGTAAATTCTCCGCAAAGCTGGTTTGATTGGAGCTGATTTGCCCGGAACATGTTGCTAGGAATCAGTAAACTGCTGTATTTCAGTAGTCCGTCTTTGTCAGATATGATCTTTACTTCAGTAAATTCATTAGCCTCACAGGGCTGCAGTAACACAAAGACTCCCTTTTGACAATTAGAACCACAGGGGAGGGCTTGGGAAGATGATTGCTCCCTCCTGGGAAGAGATGAAAGGCTACAGTTGCAAAGAGAAGAGATTTTTCATTATAGATCTTAAGATTAAACCTGAGGGACTGCTTGTGCTGGAAGCCTGCCTTATGTTTTGTATCAATAAGTGAATTTCAAATGCTTGGCTCCTGGTCATGTTTTTAGGTAATGGTTTTCTAGTTTAGCTCACTCTGATTTCTTGGAGGTGGATTAGTACGTAATTAAATATGTGGAGCAGTGTAACAAAAAACATGATTCTATCAAAGCAAATTAATTGCTAGGTCTGGTTTTGAACTTAGAATCGCTGCAAACAATGATCTGCTAAATCTTCCCAAAGTACTTTCCCACTGCTCTGTCTGTTTACATTATAGTCCTTGGCATTTACTGCATGCAAGCAAACATAAAAGTAATAATTTTCTTGGGGGGGG